>NW_026588752.1:5046314-5150731 GCF_907164565.1 Psammomys obesus | reverse complement strand
CACACACACACACACACACACACACACACACACACACACACACACACGGATCAGGGATGCTGGATAGTCTTGAAATGTTGGCAGAGGGCACGTTTAAGAATGGTTCCAGGTTTAATGTATCAAGGAGAGAGCTTCCACATTCTTGATTTTATAGATGGAAAATAGAAAAGAGTAGGCAGACCAACGAAGCCGGACAGATGTATATTTAAACTGCTTGATGCCCTGACATCCCCAAGAAAATAACTGGGCAGTGTATGCCTGTAACCTCAGTGCTGAGGAGACAGAAGAGAGAATCCTTGGGTCTTGCTGACCAATCATTCTATCGAAATCTGCTAATCTCAGGTTCAGTGAAAGATCCTGTTTCAAAAGAAAAGCAGCTAAGGAAGACATCTTTTTATTGAGAATCTGAACACCTAACAATTACTCCCACCCCAGGCAGTTCTGCTTCTGCAGGAACCATGTTCTCCACAACCAGGCCCACCCTTGCTCCCTGGTCTTTCCATGTCCTGTTGTAGATCCTTAGTTTCTAGCTTCTGCCTGCATCATCTACCCAAATCTACCTGGGTGCAGTCATGTCAACACACAGACTAGCTTCCCTGGATACTACTCCTGGAGAAATCGAGACTTCCCATTCTACTCCTTTAAGCCTCTGTTCTGGAGTCATCTCTTTAGTCAGAGGTCACAGAATGACCTGTAGAACACCAGATCTGGCCTTGGGAGAATGTTTAGAAAGGTGAAGTGACATCTGGCAAATGAAGGGGAACCTGGGCTTTGGTTAATTATGGGGATGTCCAGTATAAAACTTCCTATATTCCAAGCAAACCAACCCTAAGCCCTCCTGTATGTGGTCTGTCCACTCCCAGTTAACTAGTTTGGAACTAACCCATGGCCAGGAACAACAGGAAACTTTCCAAGGGACTTCTGTACATTGTAGCCCAAACTGCAGTGGTTGCCCAACAGTGGTCCACTTCAGAAACCTCTTGACATCTACCCTGTGCCCTGTGGGTTCCAGTTCGCAGCTTTGGGACTTGTAATTCTTTCAATGTTCACCCCAGGAAGAACAGAAAGTTATCTTCTTCTTAGTGGCTCATACCTGTGCCAATGTCTGAGAATAGATAATAATAAATGCCAATATCTGGGCAGACAACAAAGATACTAAAAAATAAAGAAGTCCCAGTAGGAGAAAAAAATAACGAGAGATGGCAGGAACAACTTTTCAGTCGTTGCTGTTTCCCACCTCCAAAGCCCCTTGTGCTCAGCAGACTTTCAATGACCTGTGTTCAGATTCTCACTGTAGCTTGGAACTTTCTGTATCACTCTCCTTCAGGGATCTTTTAATCTGAATTTCTTAAACTTACATGTACTGAACACATCAGTCTGCAGCCATGGAGTACAACATGAAAGACGTTAAAGGCCATCTTGTTTCAAGCTTCTAGTAGAATTTTGCAGACAGTGGACGAAGCAGGGTTCACCAGAGGCCTAATTTTGTAGCTACTAGGCTTACCCGGCTCCCTCTGAATTTTTTATTTAGTGAAAAGTGAATTATCAAAGATTTCTAAAGAATCCGCTATAGACCAATGTGAGCATGATGAAAGCAATGTTTTAGACAATTTAGATCAGCTGAAGACTCCTCATCCACTTAACAAAACTCCTTGGGAGTCTACTTTCAGTTTGAAATCGGCACCATTTCTTTAGTATCTCATCACTATTTTCCTCACCCTGCACCTAGTATGCAGAAATTATAGACATAACCAACACATGCACAATGCATCAGGCTCCTTGTGTATTTTCACAATCCCAGATGGGCACTTTATCCTTACTCCTACATTGCCCATGCTTGCTAAAGTGTCTGGACACAGATCTGCTTCCTAGTAAACTGTCCTGTATTTACTGGCACCACATTGGTCACTAACACACAATCACCTTATCGAGAAGTCTCCCTTTCGTTTTTAAGCACCGGCTTATTTTGTCACGGTGTACTAAAATTAAATGTGGATTCAAATGTGACCTTTGCCCCTCCCCATTTTGAGACAAGCCTCTCACTGTGCAGCCCTGGCTGCCCTGGAATTCCCCATGTGTATCAGGAAGGCCCCATCAGAGATCTGCTTGCCTCTGGCTCTTCTAGGATAAAAGACATGGGCTACCATGCACAGGTAGCCCTATCTAATAGAAACCAAAACATGCCTTCACCCTAACAGTTCAGGAGAACAGCATGTTACCTGTGGACATAACATTCAACTCTCTTCAGTAGTTTCTAGGAGCCTCAAATGCATGCAAGGTTGATATCAGGCATCTTCATTCATTCAGGGACTGGCAGCTGAGCTAATGCTAAGTGGACCATTAGCCAATCGGAACCATCTTTGAATCCAAGCAGTTTTACCAGCTTTTATTATAAACACCAGCACATTTCAAGTTCCCTCTTTTTGATCACAAATATAGGACTTTTTTCTTCTCCTCTTAAGTATACAGCATGAGACACAGTGTCTGGGCACTCCAGCTCTTACAGAAATTTCCTTAGGACAAACTTTGGGAAAATATCCACAGCCCACACCCTCAGCCACATCCTTTGACATCCAGATGGACAATTGCATAGGATGCAGACTCCAAGGAGGTTGTTGGTACATAGCGTTGACCTTCAGGGTAGCCTGAAAAGGATGTCCCCAGTGCCCACATTAAAAGGCTGCACACTGTCAGGTGCCACCTCCCGAGTGGGGCCGAGAGCAGCTCCTCTGAGGCTCCAGTTCCTCTTCTTGTTTCAACACATGGCTTGGGGCTTCCCAATCGGCAGCAAAGGGAATTCTGAAGAGAGCCAAAAATGTGCAAGGACCCATCAAGTTGAGCAAAGATGCAGAGTGTCACCTCTGGAGGACTTGGGACAGGGCTTAGTTGGGGACGTTTAGATGATGGTCTATTCCTTACCTGGTCTTATCCACAGTATTAAAATCCAAGATTCAAAATTCTACATTCAAAATTCAAATCTTGAAAAGCTTCCTTAAATTTAGATTTCCAAGCGTCAGGAATTTTGAAAATACTTCTGTGAACTTAAAAGGCAGGCTATTTGGGTCATGATTTCTAAATTTAGCAGCCCCCCACCCCCATCTAGACCACTCTTTTGTTGGAAGACAGGTATTTAAAAAAAAAAAGTTCCCTGGGAGCAGCAGACGAGGGGCTAACTTCATTCCCCGTTAGTGGTCCTCCTCACAGATGTCACATCTGCAGTATTCAGGGGCTCCCATCCCCTGCTGAGGAAGTGCACCTGGAACTGGCCTCCATGAGCAGGCAAGACCATGAAGTAGCAGCCCCCAGGGTGGCACCAGGCCTGCAAGGCCCTAATGAGGCCACACAGGGCAGGCTGATGGAGGTAACCTCCCTGTTGAACTTCCGGGGAGGGGAGGTCAGGAACCACCTCAAGTCCCTGGAGCACCCTTTGCATTGATTGTGGGATCTGGGTAGAGAAAGGGGAGCTGTCTGGGAAAAAAAAAAAAAAAAAAAAAAAAAAAGGGCAGAAGCCCTCCCCACAGGAGAAGCTGGCTAACAAGAGGACAGAAGAGTGGGCTAGAGGCAAAGTGCTGTTTCTGACTCAGTGGTGATTGTCCCTCATGGCATGGGTGACATTCACCTGTGAGTACTGGGTACACACGGTGGTGCTGAGCTGCCTCTTCACTCTGTGCAGGGAGCCCCCAACCCCTCCCTCAGGGGCCACAAGCCTGCCACCCACACTGCAACCAGGACTGCAGCCCCGACCTCTCCATTCTGAGTGAACAATCAGAACCATGTCTTACAAAGAACAGACTCCAAAAATATATATAAATAAATAAAAACCTTAAACATTCTTACAGGGATCTTAAAGAACAGAATACATGTTAAAAACTTCAGTAATTTATATCAATTTTAAGCGATACTTTATATACAATGGGGAAAAAAACACATGCATAGTCCAAATACAATGTTGAAAACAGCATTTTCATAACAAAAAACCCCCGAACACTAAGTGTTAATACCATGTACATGAATTCAAGAAGGACCACCCTTTTTGTCTGTTGCACACAGTTTATTTAACAATATGATATAAGAAATGAGTTGGTATGTTACCATTCTATACAGTGATTGAATCTTCTTGAATTTTCTTATTTATAGTAATTATAGCGCTTGCATGATTTACACTAGAATTGCTTTTCCTCATTTCAAGTTTCACATAGAAGAAAGAAAAGAATGCTTCTTCTCTATTAACATTAGCATGGTCTAAGAGAGTGATCATCCCTATTTTTGTCTAAAACCAGTTTTATCAGAGAAACAAAGCAACAATTTCTACATCTGCAAGACAAGAGGTTGGCTTAAGCCAGCATGTATAGATAGATGTGTGTGGGTGTGTACATGTGTGCACGCCGGAGTCAATTCCTATCGTCCAGGGGTAATACTTGGAGATGCCCACAGAGTTCACTATAGAAAAAAATCTTCCCGCAACATCAGCTCGTTATCGGGACACATTATAAGATGCATTATTTCTGGAACCAGTTTCTGAGTATTATTTTTCTTCTCACTTTTAAACATAAATGTTTAAGTCTTGAAAATACAAATAAAAAATATGAATATAATGAACTTGTTTTTCCCGTTAAAAAAAGGCATGAGTCACCAGCAATGACGACAAAAAGAATCCAAACAACCCCCCACCCTCCAAACAAAACAGAAAAGAGAAAAAAAGCTGAGTGAGAGAGAGAGAGAGAGTGAGAGAGAGAGTGAGAGAGACCAGATATTTAAATCAACTGGTTTTTAACAAAAAAATATATTCTTTGTATTGTTTCTTTAAACATCAATCCGCCCTTCCATGCTTGGGAGTCACAGTCCCACCTAGGCTTAATAAAAAGAGCCCAGATGCCTGGATTTTCAGTACAAAAAGTCCAAAAACATGAAAGGGGAGGGGGAAAAAAACAAAAACAAAACAAAAAAATTCCCAAAACAAAACAAAACAAAAAAAAAACACCCAATGCTCTCATAATGCTACAAACCCTCCACAAACTTTTCTAGTGTGTCTCCCGTGGTATCACCAACCAGGGACAGTTCACTGGACAGCGCGCTCCTGCTGGGGGTGTTCAGCTGGGGGAGCATTGCACTCTGTTCCGGGTTCCCCAGGTGTCCCTGATCCATGGAGCTGGCCATGGTGACTGCAAGTCCGGGGTGGGGGGAACCAGTCTGGGGTGAAACATGGTGTGGTGAAGGCTGGGGCTGTATCCGTGGTGATGGGCTGGAATGTGGAGGCTGGGATTGGGGCCGTGGAGACTGGACAGGGGCAGGAGACCGCACCTGGTTACTAAGGGATGTGGCGATCTGCTGGCCAGGGAGATGCGAGGCCTGTGGCTGTCCTGAGAGCATGTGCTGCTGGGGGCTCATGGGGTTCGGCTGGCCTGGTGACCCAATCTGCTGCTTCATCTGCTGCTGCTGCAGAATCCGCTGCTGCAGGGCCTGCTGGATGTTGGGGGTGCTATCTGCCCCTAGGCCAGGCTGCCCCATCTGGCCAAGTTGTCCCATTGGAGCAGCCATCTGGCCCATGGAGCTGCCCTGGATGGGGAGGTGCTGTTGCATGCGTTGCTGCTGCATGGCTGGGGCGTAGCCTCCAGGTCCTTGTGGCTGCTGGAACTGGCTGTGTCCAGCCATTCCTCCAGCCAAGCTGGCACTACTTTGTTGTTGTTGTTGTTGCTGTTGTTGCTGTTGCTGCTGCTGCTGCTGTTGGTGCTGTAACAGCTGTCTCCTCACCATTTCTCGGTACTGTGGATTCATGTTTGCCATGTTGGGGTTATGTCCCGGGTTCATGATGTTCAGAGCCTGTCCCTGGGGGTTCAGGCCTCCCATTGCCTGTTGCTGTGGAGGCACACCAGGCCGTGGCACACCAGCTTGCATTGCATTCAGGTTTTGGAGGCTGGGCTGCTGGTGCATGCTGGGCTGGGGCTGCATACCAGGCTGGGACTGAAGTCCAGGCTGGGGTTGCATGCCAGGCTGATTGGCCACATACTTGGCTGTGCGCTGTTTGATGAAAGCTGCCATTAGCTGTGGGTTGGATTTGAGGATGTTCAGCACCTGCTGTTGCTGCTGAGGGGAGCTGGGCGACTTCAGGGTCCGCAGCAGGTCTTGCAGGGCACTTGGCGAGATGCTCCTTGGTGGCTGCACATTGGGCATCCGTGGCCCAGCCACTGCTGCCTGGGCCTGCATGGACATTACAGGCCTGGGTATGCCTGGCATTGGCTGCTGCTGGGGGATAGGTGCCTGCTGCCACTGCCCAGGTGGCATGCTAGACATTACAGGCCCACTGACTTGGTTGGGACGGGGCACATTCAGGCCCACAGGGGCCATCTGGCTCCCTGGGGTTCCCATACCTGCACGCCCTGGAGGCATGCCATTATTGATGTTTGCTCGGTACAGGTGCTGCTGTTGCTGGGCCTCACGTTCAATTTGCCGGGCTGCTTCCACTGCTGCAGGTGGGGGTTGGGCAGGGGGTGGGGGAGCTGGCACCTGGTTGGTAGGCTTCCCAGCAGACACTATTGTTGGGGGCTGAGTCCGAGCTACATTAGGGAAGCCAGCTGGTGACATGTTTACAGGTGAAGGCTGAGGCTGGGCAGGGGGCTGTGGTGTTTGGGGTGTGCTGGGCTGCTGCGTGGGGGTCCCAGGTGGCGCTGAGGTAGGAGAAGGCAAACTCTGCTGAGGCACATTGCGGGTGTTCATGGTGGCCATTCGCCGGCGCATGAGCTGGGCCTGCTGCAGGCGATGCTGGATCTGCTGCTGGCGGAGCTTGTGTTTGATGTTGAGGCAGAAGGGCACAGGGCATTTATTTTCTTGGCAGTGTTTGGCGTGGTAGCAGCAAAGAGCAATGAGCTGCTTGCATACTGGGCATCCTCCATTAGTCTTGCGCTTGCAGCCCTTGGTGTGCTGCACGACTCGCTTCATCTTCTGGCAAGATGGCAGTGAGCAGTTGGCATTGCGACACTGGCAGGCATGCACCAGCGACTGGATGCAGCGTTGGATGCTGAGACGCCGGGATTCCTGGGGGCTCTTGGACTGTGGCTCACCCTGACTGCTGCCCTCATCGTCTAGGCCCAGCCCCCATTTCACCATTTTATGGGTGTGGCTCTTTGTGTTGTAGCAATTGATACAAAGGTCATAGTCCTGTAGACAAGCAAGAGACAGAGTAGTATTAAGCACAGGCCCAGCATGAGCAGACACCCTTAGGCATGGAGCATAGTGTAGGCCCAACACTTGAGCAGTTATTACTGGTTCCTTTCCTTCTTTATTTCATGTGCCTTGGAAAAAGCACCAAGAGCCTGACCTTGAGATTTAACAGGAGGACCACTGGGACCATTTCCTCCAAGCACTACAGCAGACTGTGAGACACTATCCCATGAGAAAGGTGCTAACTCATTTTTCCCCAATACAGAAGCCCAAGTGGCTCAGAGATACTCGAACTTAGAAACTAAAAAGGAAGCATTAAATCTGAAGGGTGGGAGCTTGGGAGATAGTTCAGTGGGTAAGATGATTTCATGGTCAAATATGAGGACCTGAGTTCCAATCCCCAGCCTTCACACAAAAATCTGGGTATGGCTATGTGCTTGTAACTACAGCACTGGACAGAGAGGAGACAAGAAGCCTGCTGGAGCTTCCTGATTATTCACCAGCCTAGCTCAAGATTCAGTGACAAATCTTTTCTTAAGGAAATGAGGTAGAGCTAAAGAGCAATTCTCCTCCGGCCTCTGTGCGTATACACACAAATATGCTTACTCACACATATCCCACCCACAGAACACATCTCAAGTCCTACAGCTGGGCCTAGAGATCATGCTCAAAGACAGCACACACTAAACCCTAAAGTCAGCAAAGCAGAAAGAAGATCAAGAAGCCAGGGGTGGGGCATAAACAGACAACAGGAGATAGGAATGCAAAGGTAGGCAAAGAAGAAAGGGCTAGGAAGCTTTTGCCCGCCCAGGACAAGTGCTACAAGGGTGAATAGGCGACAGGCAATAAGGCAGGAGACAGTAAGCTTGCCAGCGGCATACATGACGATCAAGTCTAACAGCATTCTGTGATCCTGCCAGTGGACTTGATCAAAGGTGCCAACCTGCCAGCAGGGCGAAAGGCATCCTTAACCCTTTAGCAAGGCTAAGAAGAGAGAAATACACTGAAATCCCTGTAGAGCCAAAGTTTTCCAAAGTCAGGCTGCCTCAGAATATGGCCTGTGCCTTGGAAGACAAGAACACAGATAAGACAGATGGTGGTAGCACATGCCTTTAATCCTAGAACTTGGGAGGAAGAGGTAGGCTGTGAGTTCGAGGCCAGCCTGGTCTACAGTGAGTGCAGGACAGCCAAGACTATAAGAGAAACCTTGTCTCACAAAACCAAAAAAAGAAAGAGAAGAGAAAGAGAAGAGGAGAAGAGTAAAAGAGAAGAGGGGAGGGGAGGGAAGAGAGGAGAAGAGAGGAGAGGAGAGGAGAGGAGAGGAGAGGAGAGGAGAGGAGAGGAGAGAAGAGAAGAGAGAAGAGAGAAGAGAGTCAACCCTTCATCCTGGGAGGGACAGCACAAACAAGTTATGCGGAGATGACACTTGCAGCCATTTCTGTTGCTTCAGGGAACAATGCTGCTTATGGGGAAGGCCAGGAGGGAGGTGGCGGGGCTTACCTCACACACAGTGCAGTGCCAGCGTGTCTCTACGTGGTGTTTGCACTCATTGCAGGTATAGACAAAGCGGTCCTGGCCCTGTGTGTGCAGCTCCACCAGCATGCACAGAGTGGACCATTTGGAGCGGCGTAAGGAAGAGAACTCCCAGTGCTTGTCTCTGGCCAGGGTGAGGAAGGCGTCACGCCCATCCATGAGGTCACAGCTAAGCAGGGGGTCAGGGTCTACAATGGGGGGCTGAGTGCTGATGACAGGGCCAGCATGCAGATGAATCACAAAGAAGACCTGAAAGGAGAAGCTGCATTAACCCCACAGAGAGGCAGTGTGCGCTAAGTGCAGGGCCAGGTTGTAACAGGAGAGAAACCAAACCCAGGGCCTGGTTGAGGCTCTGGTTTCCTGGGATGGAACATAAATGATGACAAGCCAAATAATATATTAACAAACTGCTGTTTTACCTTCTATAGAGGGAACCCTCCCTTCTATCAAACTTGTGCAGAAAAACCCCAGCACAGTGGGCATAGTGCCTGCTATTTCTCAGGGTTCTGAGTATCCCCAGAACCTCCCACGAGCCCATGCCATACCTCCTTGTGTTTCTCCATGGTGGCATACAGCTTCTGGGAGAGGTCGTTGGACACATTGGGCATGCTGGGCTTCTTCTTGTTGGCGCGGCTAATACTGCTTTTGTTTTTGTTGGTCTTCTTGTTGTTCTTTTTCTTGGCATTCTTGCTGTCACCCTGACTGCCCTGAAACCACATGCAAAGCTGTTACACTAACACCCATTTCCTAGGCTGTGGGGCTCCACAGACCTCATATGCACCTGGGCCACATACTACCTCCAGAGGCCTAAGGATTGAATCTTCCCAGCCTGGACATGTCACCTGTATGTCTTGTCACTTCTTTAGGATGTTCATTCAGAATCTAAGCAACAGAGGAAGTTTTCTACCACTCCCCATAATTCCACTGGACAAGAGTGCTATGTTCCATCCTGTATGCTCAGTACCTGGTTCTTAGCCTTGGGAGGGACTACTCATTTGTATAAATTTTCAGAAGACACCGAGAAGGTGCAAATGGAGGGGTTGGGACAGCACCAGGAAGAACAGGGACACCCAACTGATCATTGTACCATTAAACTTGAACTAGGGCAGAACATGTCTAAGCTTCTTTTGCAAAGTACTGTTACTACTTTCATTACTATTTGGCTGAGGTCTAAAAGGGACTCACTCCCTAGTTCAAGTACTCCAATGATCCTACTATGAAAAGAACTTGGGAGTGTTACTCATTTAGAATATAACATAGAAAAGCTAAGCTGATCCAGAACTTCTTTATTCTGCAGTAAGAACTTGGGTAAAATCCAGAGCCTTATACATGCTAAGCATGTGCTATACCACTGAACTATATACTCTCAGAATATAATTTCTTCAAATGATGCTATATAACCTAGATTATATAACCTGACTCAGGTTCCTGAGTCAAATAATTTTAAAAAGAAACTACTTATGTGCACGGGTGTGTGTGTATTTTTGACTGTGCCACGGTGCAGCAGGTACTTTTATTGGACTCATCTTGCTGGGCAATCTTATTTGGGATTTTTTAAAGACAGTCTTATTCCTCTGTAGCTCTGGCTGTCCTGGAACTCACTGTGTAGATAGACCAGGCTGTTCTCAAACTCACAGAGATCTGCCTGCCTCTTTCTCCTGAGTGCTGGGACTAAAGGCATGTGCCACTTCATCCAGCTTCAAATATATTTTTTAAAAGAAATTGTTTTTGAGCCAGGGCTAGTAACACATGCCTTTAAACCAAGCACTCAGGAAAAGCTCATCTCTGAGCTTAGGCCAGCCAAAGCTACAGAGAGATCCCGTTCAAAATCCAACAAAAAGAAGAAAAAGAGAAAGAAAAATTGTCTTTGGTCATCTAGAGCAATGCACTTTAGTTTTTTTTTTTTTTCCAATAGAGTTTCACATGTGTGTGTGAAGGAGTGTGGGCTTTTTCTGTCCCAAAACTGTGGTTTAATACATGCTGTGGTGTCCTGTTGCCACCACAACCACTTCTCTACTTCCATTAACTTGAGATTCCAATTTTTCTTATTTTTAACTGTTTGAGAATTTCATACATGCACACAGTATGTTATAGCCAAGCACCTGGCCCCTTTTCCTCTACTCCAATTGCTCCTCAGAAAATCTGTTTTTATAATTAAATTTTTATTTTTTATATTAATTACAGTTTATTCACTTTGTATCCCAGATGTAGCCCCCTCCCTCATTCCTTTCCAATCCCACCCTCCCTCCCTCATCTCCTCCCTGCCCCTTTCCAAGTACACGAATAGGGAAGGTCCTCCTCCCCTTCCATCTGACCCTAGCTTATCAGGTATCTTCAGGATTGGCTGCACTGTCTTCCTCTGTGGCCTGGCAAGGCTGCTGCCTCATCAGGGGGAGGTGATCAAAGAGCGAGCCACTGAGTAACCCCACTGTGAGGTCCTAAGTATCCCTGAGGAAGGCAAGTCCTTGCCCTCAGCATCTACACTGCATACAAAGAAAACAGCAAGTCTACTTGTCAACACTTTCCCTAGTACATGCCAAGTCCTTGGGTACACAGTGAAAGCCAGCTCAGGTACAAGCCACCTAGTCCTCTGGACAGTGTCACTGACACCAAGCTGGAGGCCGCCTTTGATAGCTCAGCTTGTTCTGTATTCCGAGGTCCTGTTCCCGTGGCAGCAGGGGTGTCTTTGTTCTCTGCTGTGCACCAGTCACTCCCATAGCTGGGCCCACATTCTACTTCCTCAAATGGTGCCACCACTGCTGTCCTTTATAAGCCCAGACAAATGGTCCTGGATCAGGCCACCTTTGCTCTGAGGCGTGGCTTGGCCAGCGGCCTGCTGGTCACTTGGTCTGTACTGCATTGCCAGCCACTGAGACCTGCCTGTTCTTTTAAGGCCAGCTTGAATATGGTGGCCTCCCCTCTCTGGCTTTCTTCTGAACCATTCAGCACTAGAGTAAGAAACCAAACCTTGGTGAGAACCAGTCAAATTCCTGAGGAGGTGAAAGGATGGTTCAACCAATGAGAGGAAATCAGACAATGGGGACATTTTGGGAGTGCTTGTGAACCACCAGGGATACAAACTTTGTTTCATCCTGGCCTGTGCTTTCTCTGTTAAAGATGTCTTTTAATAGACATAACTCAATGTAAACAGTGCTTGGCATGTTGCTACCACTCAACAAATCATGTGTGCACTGATTCATGCCGACCCAACGCTTTAGCTCCTGTAGCCCTGCTGAGACCCAGTCTTAACCACTTCCTCCAAGGCACTGCAGGGATCTTAATAGCACCCCATTCTTTACTTCTCTCTCACCAAAGCTTGTTCCAGCTTCAAACAAGATACTTTTTGGGGTGGGGAGGATAGGGTGGGGTTCAAGACAGGGCTTCGCTTGTAGTCCTGGATAGCTTTGTTAGCCAGGCTGGTCTCAAACTCAAGGCAATCTGCCTGCCTCTGCCTCCCAAGTGCTAGAATCAAGGTGTGCGCCACCATGACCAACACAAGCCAATTCTTAATTCATGATTTCTCACATGCCACAAACACCCTCCACAGAAGTCACAGTGCATACCTGTAACTACAACTAATATATGCTACTGCCAGCTCTGCCTGACAATCACACAATGCCTTGTGATCTTCAATATAGCACACGTCCTCCCCTTCCTAGAAGACTCCATCCCCCACATCTCACATGGGATCCTTATGTCACTGTTTCAAAAGTCATCCCCCCCCCCCCCAGACCTGTTGTCTTCTTTACCTTAAGGACCTTTCTTCTCAGAGTTGTCCCATTTCCTGAAAACACATCATGCAACTATCCAGTCCCTTCCTGTTTCTCCTAATATAAGATACCTCTTGGGGCAGGAACAAAGTCTTGTTTAGTTCACTCTGCACTCCCTGGTACATGGGGATAATAGTAAACAGTGAACAGGTGGAGAGTGGAAAGGAAAAAGCACAAAACAAGAAGTTGTCACAATATTCAGCACAAGGCCTGGCACATCAGTTTCTCCTGGAAGTAAGTCTCACCACGTCTATACACTTTCCTGGCTATAATATAGTACCACCTTCCCCTCTACTCTCTAGGTCTAACCACTAGGCCCCATAGAGAATATTTCTTGTATAGAGACAACACATTTGCTTACTGCTATTGACGGTGATATCTTATGTGTGTGAATGAGATCATCACCACAGAAAGAAACCAACAGAAAATGTACACTTTCCAGCCAGCCACTCTGGGGGCACAGCTCTATCTAGTGGGGGCTGTACCTCAGGAGTCTCACTCGCTGCAGTACTCTCTTCCTTTTTCCTCTCTTCTTCTTCTTGTTCTAGCTCCTTAATGCTTTCTTCCAACACATTAGGCCAGAAATCTCCTTCAAAATAGGGCAACTCCTTGGCACTTGTGAGCCTGTCTTCGTTCGCTTGTTTGAAGATGTCCTGGGAGGAAGCAGGACAGAGATGAGGTAAGGTCCCCTGTGGCCTAGTGAGGACCACATGCACAAACGAGTTATCAACTGACTGAAAGGCCCACTGCTTCGACCAACTGCACAGTTCCTTCTGCAGTTTCATCAGCTGCTTCCATTTCTATTTCTTGTACATGATCATAATTATAAAGCACGTGAACGGCAAAGAGTTTGAAAATACAAAAAATATGTCAATCAGCTGCAAAAGAGCCAGTATCTTCTTTCAGCAGGAATACCTTATAGTCATTAATGATCCTCTCAGCGAATGCCTTGTCCAGCATCTTCTTGTACCACTCCTGCAGTCGTTTTGGTTTGGGGATTTTCTGATCAGGAGGGTGGCAATGAAAAATGTAGTCATCTCCTTCACTTGGTGGACAGGCCCAGATGTGTCCTGTCACATACCTATAGGACACATACAAAGCAAGCCAGACAGAAGTGTCAGTACACTCAGATCTACTTACTTCGGAGGAATTGCAGTTTAAGAACAGGAGATAGAAGCTGGGTGTTGTGGTGTGTGCCCTTAGTGAAAGCACTCAGGGAGGCAGCGGCAGGCGGATCACTGTGAGTTTCATGACAGAACAGCCTGGCCTACAAAGTGAGTCCAGGACAGCCAAGTGAAACCGTGTATCAAAAAAATAAAAAGAACTAGAACAAGGACAGAAATAAACATGAGGTCAGATGAAAACAGAAAAAATGCCCATAATACTAGTGTAGGTCTTATAAAATACTTGGGCTCCAAACTAGTATGTGAATGGAGTCAGGGAGGAGGGGCATTATCTTCATCACTTGCAAATCCAATTAACAGTCTTAGTTCTGAGCATTTTGTTCTCAGAAGGATAACATGGAGATGGGTCTGCCAGGGTACAATCAAGCACCAGCTTCCTCCTTATTTCATCCTGTGCACTGGAAAGGCAGTCAGGCAAGCTTCTCTTTAAAGGATTCATGTCAAACAAACCTTACTCACTTTGTGAAAGACACTTCCGGCAAACTCTTTTCCAGGTGTGGGAAAGAGTGTGACAGTGTGGTATATAAACACATAGTACAACAGGGGAAAACACATAGCGTGTATTCAAGCACTGAATTCTAACAGAAGACCAAAAGAGACAAATGTACAGGGACAGAAAGTAGATTAGTGGTCATCTGAGGGCAGGGGCAGGACAGGGAGGAGCAGAAAGCAGGCACAGGGCTCTGGTGAGGGAGTGAGGGTGTGTGGAGAATGACTTATAAGAATGGTCACACCAGTCAATAAAGCTAGAAATTAAAACCTACTGACTCCAAAACCTGAAAGAGGCAAAATGTATGGTATGAAGTTTATGCTTCAATAAACTAAAAAGAAAATGCAATATAAGCAGAGGCAGAGTAGATACTGCTCTCTGGAGTCAGACACATGTGGGAACCTCAACACACTTCTGAACCAATCACTAGAATAAAAACACGTAAAACTAATTGAGAAAAACTTACTATTTCACAAAACAGACACAGTATTTTATTGATTCTGAATAATCCAGACTCACCCCAATTTCTTCACATACTCTAGATACCCAATGAGGATCTCATGGTAAACAGCTGTCCGGAGGCAGCGGGGCCGGAAGAAATGAATACTATCCAGATAAGATATGTACACACGCCTGTAGGGGATAGGTGGAGGGTGTCATTTTAATTTTTAACTCAAGGTAACCCCTCAATATTAAAAACAAATATCAATATCAATAGCCCCCAGAAGTAAGTTTTTATAGCAGTCACACAGGCCATCTAACAGGATGTGAAAAACTCTTCATCACAGTTGCAGCTAAAAACTAAGGCAACAGAAATAATTTTTTGCTATCCAATAAAAGATAATGGAAACTTTTTCTGGGGGCGCAACTTGGGGAAAGACACTTCTTTGACCCACTCATCCAAAGCCCAGATTAAAACAAACTGTGAGGCATCTAGCTGTTGCTACCCTGGCCCCCAAGTGACCATCTGTGAGACAAAACAAGAATAGGGCCACACTGCACAGCATGCAACACTACCACCAAGACCTTTCATCCTGAGGGAAACAAAAGTAATTAGTTTAGTCACTTAACTGTGGCTTTGTTTTAATCCAGTACCAAAGCACACAGCTCTAACATACCTGAGCCTCAGTCTGTGACCACCCAACATGGGGATAAAAGACACACTCACAAGTAAGATGAAGACTACCTTGTATTTGGCGGGGGGCAATCAGAGCCATATTCTTGCACATGCATCCCAAAAAAGCAGACATCGACTCCGTCGATCTCCTCAAAAGCGAAGAGTGCTTTGGTTCGATATGGGAAAGACTCAGACATTTCTCCAGAATCCACAAACCTGAAACAAGGCAGAGCCTGTAGTTTACTTTGTGTGTTCCAACTGCTTCTGAGCTAAACCTGGTCTGTATGGAAGAGCTGAAGGCTTGGAAACCTGTTGCAACAGCCAGAGCAGTTTCAGGGCTGTGCTCCAGCTCGTCCTGTTCCTGTTTCTTAGGAAGAGAGTGGCATCTCTGCTAATAAACTGGAACTCAGAAGAGAAGGTCACATGCTACTTGCCATAAAGCATCTGCATAAAGAGGCTACAGGAGACAGGAATGGGGACAACTCAACAGTTTAGGGCAGGAAGTAATAATACAAACCTTGACTTCATCCCTGGCTTCACCTCTACAGTCTTGTCTGAGCTGGCTACCACTCTGACAAAAACCTCCCCAGCTTCAGGGTGATTCTGGCGCCGCAAAAATTTGTTCACTCGATCTTCCAAGTGGTTTCCCAATCGTGTGGTCTGAAGCCCTAAAAAGTTCCAAATGAACAAGATTAGGTAGAGCTGTTGAGGCTGCTGCTTCACCTCTGCTACTTTCAAGGACTAATGACTATTCTATAAGAACAGAAGAGCTCCATCCTGTGAGCATCTTATGAAGAAAAAGTAGATATGGGACTTAGGCACTTTACTTCCTGTCAGCTCTATATCAGTTCAGATGTTTTTGTCCATTTCTAACTGTAAGGGACAGGAGAGCAAAAATGAATGAATGAATGAATGAATGAATGAATGAATGAATGAATGAATAAGATGGCCTGGCCTGGAGAGATGGATCAGTGATTAAGAGCACTGCCTGCTCTTCCAAAGGACCCAGGCTCAATTCCCAGCACCCACAAGGCAGCTCACAACTGTCTGTAACTTCAGAGATCTGACATCTTTACACTAATGCACATAAAATAAAAATAAATACATAAAAAAAAAAAAAAAAAAGATGGCCTGACTATGAGAGGACTGAGGATACTGTGCTTTGTGCCCTTTACCTCAGGTTCTGGTGGAACAAGGACAGCTTGTGGGTCAAATCCTGCCCTGGACCTATGCTAAGCAGAAGTCTCCTGTGTGGAGGGTGAAGTATCTCAAGGATGCCAACAGGCAGACTGCTTACTGTTCCAGTACTAACTTGAGGAACTCTAATAGCAACAGGAAAATGGCACACACTGGCTCAGTCAATCGCTCACTCCGCAATCTAAAATGGAGGTTAGGACAGCCAGGACCAAGTCATCTAGCATCAGCCAAGGACTGTTTCCTGCCTTCACAACTGAGTGACAATTCTGAAAGCACAGGTGTAGGAACAAAGAGCCTCACAATACTACCATTTTTGCTGAAATCCCTGAAGGAAATCCTCTTCAGTCTCAGCCCTATAATAATAGGACAGCATGCCTTGTCCTCACAGGAGACAGCCTCTATCTCAGACCCAAAACAGCCTCTGAAAGCTTGTGAAAGCACTTTTTCTGGATAGGGCTCTTGGTTCTCAGCTACTGTAGAAGGATCTGCCAATAAACATTCTCTCAGTAGTTCTGAAATTTACTTTCTAAGTTATGAGCTGATCATAAAAGGATCAAGCTGAGTGACTCCAATCAAAAGAGTACAAACCACTGGAAAAACTTACACATGAAAACTGCTGACCACTGAGCTCTGAAACCTCACGCTGAGACTAACAAAGGGAGAGAGAGAGAGAGAGAGAGAGAGAGAGAGAGAGAGAGGACAATCTACAGAAGTTCAAAGCACATAACCCAGAAAACAGAAATCTTCAGCAAACTTACTCTTAGCACTGAATTTGTTTTCTTTCCGAGGTCTGCCAGTTTTCTTCAAGCAGTTGTCACACACAAAACTGCACAACAAATAATGGGTGTGATCAGATTATACTCAACAGTGTATGTTGCCAAACCAATGAAATGCAGTACTGAAATACTTTGTTGGCAGTTGAAATCACATCATTGTGAAAAGAGTGAGGAGACAGACGGCTCTGATTCTACAATTTGTAAAGCAGGCAAACACAAGATTTAAATATAGAACCAACTGCCACCTCCCTTAATTGCTGAATTCTTGCTGACAAGGAACAAGACTGCACCACAGCCACCTCCCCATGACTTATGCACAGCTGCTCCCCCTTTTCAGAGATCACAGCAAATTACTCACCCTGAAGGCCAAATGATGTCATAGTGTAGAACGCAAATCTGATGCATCTTCCGTCCACATTCTTTGCAGTCAACAAAACTGGGAGACAAGAAAACAGTTTTCTACAGGGAGCTACACAGATGCAGTCTTCAGCAAGGGCTTGAATGTATGGCACACGCCGTCTTTCAGGAGCTCTGACATCCATGCATATGCTAACTAATGCAGATGTGTTTTACACTTATCTATATTCATTAATTTCCTAAGGGAAGAAAGTGTTGTTCCGTCTTCCCCCAACAGACACACACGCACACACACTTTCTTTTTCTTATTCGAAAGGAAGGTCTAGCCAAGTAGTCCAGCCTGGCCTTAAACACATGATCAATGATTCTTTATGTGGATTCTTGCGATTGAAATCAGGTTGTTCTATTTCCATAACAAGTGCCTTTACCCACTGAGCCCTCTTGCTGACTTGCAAAACCTTATTTTCAAAAATTACTATGATAAAGGAATATTCCATAGTCCAGCAACTGTACCGTTACTATGCACTTTCAAGACTCATTCTTTCTCTATGTAATTTTCAAGTATCTAAATGGGCTTAGGAAACAGAACAGTACTTTCAGTGTTATAAAAACTTGCTGCTAATTTTCAGATCTCCCCTTCCCCAAGGTTTCAGAAAGAAAAGTTACTAAGACAGAGCATCCCTGCTAAGCCCAAGGCACAGGAAATAACTGCTCCAAGTTGGTGCCAGATAGTGTAAGGCATGAATAAAAGAAAAGTGGACAGGTTTCCTTGAGTACACATTCAATCTCCTAGTGCCAAGTCTACACTACTCAGTTTAGCTGCCCAAGAGCATTTTATCAACCCTCAAGGGCAGACTCCAATAGGAATCCTCAACACCCAACATACCCAGTGGTCAAACCTTTTGCTTTTTAGTTTACTGTCTCATTGCTACCAAAATCCTCTTCACAGGAAAATTCAGGCCACCAGAAAGGATCCCAGTTTCCCTGAGAACCCACGTTCTTGATAATGACTAGCTTCTTCTTGTCCCTTCATCCAGCTACAACACCTGCTATATAACCAATCAGCAATGGTACGTCTTAATCAGCCTCCCTGCTGCTGTTCTCTTTAGAAAGAGGACCCACACGCAACACTATGAAACAGTGGCAGCACGACTTGGTTGTGACTACTACTAGTCATGATGGAGATTCCCTCTCCACACCCCACTTCAGTTATTTAAGGCCTCTACTCCATTCCTCCAGAACTGCATCTCCAATCTGATGTGAGCTTCGTCGGCCAAGGATGAGGTGCAAGGTCAGAACAGTGACTCTCCTGATTCCCACCCTGTCTCTAAAGAGTCTATTTAATATAAAAATACTGAATATAAAAAACACATCATGTGCCTGTGACAAGCCCCTTCATGACAACCCACTTACTATGAAGCCTTCTCTCTCACAGCATGGCCTCTTCGAACTCCAACAGGTCTATTTTAGTTGAGCCCTGACTTCTTGCCTAGGTTGATTTCTCCCAAGGAGGTTTTAGAGACTGGAGACTGAGATCATATGCTTCATATTCCCCGTGCAAAATGTCTTTCTTTCCTTTTTTTAAGTTTTTCTTTAGAAACTTAATAACCCATGTGGTCTTGAGCTAGCTATCCTGGCCTAGCTTCTCAACCGCTGGGAGAACAAGGGAGTGGTACCACAACCTGCTATAGAGGTGGTCTTTCTTCACTAGACTCAAAGCTGTTCCTCAAAACGTGCCAGTATACACTGAATGGTCTAAATGCCAAACAGGTTAAATTCATTTAGCAGCCCTGTCACTACATCCCATGAGAGTGGATCTTTACCATCAGGCCTGACTGAACAATCATTCCTGTGACATGTGTTTTGAGTATCTTCTGTTCTCTCCTTCCGTTACATTCAGAATGTTATGTCCCTTTCTATAGCACCTGCTTTTAGGTTAAGAATCACCAACTTCAGGGAGGCGACCAACAGCAATGTTGCTGTGCGTATGCTAAAAGCACTTATGGAACCGTGCATACTGGGTTTCCCTGAGTCGTGCCTACTGTGCCTCTCATTCATCTGTTCCTGCAAAAAGAAACTGAAAACCTACACAAAGGGAGCTTAACAGATGGCTTAGTTGGTTAAGACCACTAGACTTGACTTCACCTCTCAACAATCATGATGGTTCACAGCCATCTGTAACTCTAGTTCTGGAAGATCTAACATCCTATTCTCGCCTCTGAGGACACCAGGCATACATACTCAGTATTTAGATACATTTAGACAAACAATGATACATATAAATAAAGCATTAACATTGGGGTGGTAGCTGGGAGGAATGACATGACAATATAACATGAAGAATAAGAAACAAAACTGAATTGTCACTAAAGGTAAAAGTTTGTGCCTTGGGTGAAGTTTCCATATACACCAGCATTCATTAGTTAATACAATCCTGTTCCTAGGTATCTGATAGTAGAAAAGAGGAAGTAACCTTCCCTAGGGAAAGGTGGATCTCCAAATGTAGCATGGGCGGGAAGTCAGTATATTCTATAATAGCACTTGACCTCTCTGGAACTGGGAGATTTGGGAGCAAGAGAACAAAGCAATTACTGCTAGTTCTCAGATCTGTCCCAAACTTTAAAAGCCATTAGACAGTGAACTTTGCAAATGAAGCATTCTCATAAGCAAAGGCAGTGGCAAGAACATGTTATACTTTGCAAGACAGATTTTTAGACGATAGTTCCCAAGATGTTTTCAATTTGGAATTTCTCTGGGACGATATTAGCATTTCAAGTAACTGCCTGTATTTGTTATAGAATCTCACTGAGCAGTCCTTAAAGATGTACAGCCTATGACTGAACTTTAGAGAGGTTCCAATAGAACTAAAACAGTCACATAATCTTATCACCATTGAAATTCAGCAATTGGAGAATATGTTACAAAGAAATCTATTTTGAGTCTATATATTCCCTTAAGAAACCTCACGTAATCTCCCATAATCTAATCAAAAGTAATAACTTTCCTCATCTAAGACTGTAAGTCAAAAAAAGCCAGGTGTATTAATGCACACCTTTAATCTTAGCATTCGAGAGGCAGAGGCAGGAAGGTCTCTGTGAATTAAGGACAGCCAAGGATACAGAGAGAAACCCTGTCTCAAAAACAAAGGAAAGAAACAAAGAAACGAGAAAGAGAGGAGGGAGAGCAGAGAGGGAGAGGGAGAGAGAGAGAGAGAGAGAGAAAGAGAGAGAGAGAGAGAAAGGAAAGAAAAAGAAGAAAAAGAAATATATATATATAAAACTATACTCACGGTTCAGGATCTAAGGTATCATTTTTCTTCTTTTCAAATTGATCCTTGGAAATTGTCCTTATTTAAAAGAAAAAGCAACATCTTAATCAAATCATGTATATTTCTCTACCAATTCTGTTCTTAAAATACTATCTCCCTACCCCCCCAAAAAATCTGTTCCAACTACTATCAGCTTTACTATAAGATTAATTAAGACTCTAGTATATGATGATTTAAACATGTTTACTTTGAGTTGTGTTCACATGGTGAATAGCACTAAATCAGACCCCGGTAAGACCACAACTGAATGGAAGCATACCCTTAAAGCAAGGTGAGCATCCACAGAGGGTTTCAAACTTAGGAAGGGTAGAATATTTGGGTTTCAACTGTGCATAAGTGAACTGCTTCTGACGCACACCATTATATAACCTCTGTTTTGTGGTTTCTTAAAATAAAATTTAAAAAAGCACTCACAGATGAGTGCATGAACATGGTGCGTATGCATGGGCAAGTATGCCACAGTGCTCATGTGGAGATCAAACAACAACTCTGCCAAATTGGTTCTCTCCTTCCACCTCCATGTAGGTTTGTACACAGAACTCAGGTTACCAGGTTTGCAATGCAAATGCTTGTACCTATCAATTCATCTTGCTGGCCCCCTTTCTGCATTTTCAGCTTTTATTCTAAGTGACATACAGAATATTAATGGTATACTACAGATTACCTGACACTTGTGCACACTATAATATGCTTAAATTAGGCTAGACATACTCAACACTTATCTTTGGGGAAGGGGTGCACAAAACCTTTCAAAATCCTTCCTTGTCGCTCTCTAAAATGTATAGCACATAACTGTTATCTACAGTCACAATACTGTGCAAGAATACCCCACAGCTTTGGCTGGTTATCTAACTGAACCTTAGCACTTATTGATCAGCTCCCCTCATTCCTACCTCCTACACAATTCAATAATTAACTCCAATGACACCAAAGAATTAAGACGAGGAGGGTAATGAATCTGGAGCATAGCCTTCCTGCCTGTTAGACCTAAGAACTCTGGAGCCAGATTTCCAACATGACCAGAAGCATGGAAAACTGGGGAACCCAGTGTGCAGAAAAAGAGACTGTAAAATGCCTGGCAGGCTAAGGGCAGATGTACAGGTCAGCAGGCCGTTGTATATTTTGCAAAAGTCAAGTACCTTATTGTGGTTTTCATTTCTCTTGCTGTGGTCTGATTATGCTGCCACTCAAAAGGAACTTCATCAGAAGACAAGCAGAAATATGCTTAACAAACATGCTGTATCCTTCCTGGGAGCACGAGTCAGACCACCAGCAAAGAATGATACATACTTTTATATTATACTAGAAAACATGGATAGATAATTAGAATCTAACCAGCGTTAGCTCAGTTGCTTAAAAGATACAGGTTTAAAGGTTAAGTTTAACTCCAAAGTGTGTGTGTGTGTGTGTGTGTGTGTGTGTGTTTAAAGGTGGTGTTGGTATGTATGCAAAACTCTACCTGGCTTCTTAAGAAGTTAAGCAAAGATCACCCACCACCATGAAGAAAGCTATTTGTCAGTGACATCTAAGACAGTCAAGAACTAACTATATTATTGCTCCCTCAAAAGGAAAAAGATGTTGAATTGGTGTTGCTCTCTGGCTGACACCTACACCTTTAAGTACGAGTATCTAGGCTCATGCAACCATGTTTACATTAAATGTGGGTATAGTTAATGTGAAGAAAAACAAAACACAAATTGCACAAAACTCAAAATGGCATATTCTGGCTCCTTCTTTAGTCATGAACATAAGGAAGTAT
Source organism: Psammomys obesus (assembly GCF_907164565.1). Lineage (NCBI taxonomy): Eukaryota > Metazoa > Chordata > Mammalia > Rodentia > Muridae > Psammomys > Psammomys obesus. The sequence continues at coordinate 5,128,062 of NW_026588752.1, read as the reverse complement.
AAAAAGATGGTACTTACGTCTGAGGTTGGGAAGGGTCGTCACCCAGGGTCACATTCTCGCCCTGGATCTCTGTGAAACACTTCTCACAGAAATGATACCTGTCAGCAAGAAGGCCATACTTGGGTGAACTGGTCCATCACAACATACAGCCACCCAAGCAACGAAGCCACCAATCAGAGCAGGGCAGAGCACCACGACGAAGGGGGGGCGTTGTTGGTTGATTGATGGGTCAGTGAGGACAATGAAAGGAACAGGAGGCAGGTGGGGAAGGGTAGAATTAGAGAACAGGGAAGGGAACAAATAGCACAGACACAGAGGTAAGACGCAAACACCAGACAACACAAAGCAGAAAGCCAAGGCAAAGCATTGATTAGCATTCGGTCTCATTGCACGCATCATAGGCCATCATCACTAACAACGACAGGTTTGGTCCGGCTCCAAGATGCAAATGCTTTCAAGGAGTTAATACTAGAATTGCATGGAGCCTAAATTTAGAAATCTGAATTTTGTTATAAAATCAAATATTGAGCCAGGGTTTAAAAAGAAGATTTGTTTACTTTGAAAACAGTATGAGAAAAAAAAGCCTTTAAAAAGCAAGTTAAACTGGAATAGCTTTAGTTTTCAAAATGGAAATTTTATGCTTGATAGCATTAGAGGTTTTATTTCCAGTATTAAGGCAGATCTTCCAATGTGTAACAATGTTGAGCACTCAGAACCATTTTTATAGTTGCTTATTTGTTATTTTTCTCATGTTAATCACTCAGTTAATAATAATTGTGTTACAATACAAATGAAACCAAATCCATTTTCTAGACAAACACTTAACAGAAATGCAGTCAGGGTCAAAGACTTTCCAGCCATTTATTAATAAGTAATAAGAATATACAGAGAAAAACTGTGATATATTGTATAAACAATACAATATATGCAAACCCACGAACAATTTTGAAAAGTTTTGATTCATTTCTAAACTTTGATTTGAATTTTCGTACTGGGACCAATCATTCATCTTGAGATACATGGCGAATGACTGTTCTGATTTGGTAACAACCCAAGTTAAGCAAATTTAGAGAGTTAATCTTTAAATAGCACAATCTGCATTTGAAAAATTATCCATCATCCCAATTTCTTGTGTGATAATAATACAGAGCCTGGGCTCATGCTGTTAAGTGAAAACAATTAAAATAAAGACTAGTAAATGTTTGGAAAGGACATGAATGAGAAGTTAACAAAAAGCAGGTGGACTCTGCATAAAACAAGATGAGCACACAAAAATACTATAAAATAAATAAGCTGTATGGAGGTAAATTACACAGGCAAAAAGATGAGCATAAGCTAGCAGCAGCAGTACAATCAAATGCAGGTTTAGCTCAAAACTACATCTACAAGATGCCAAGAAGGATTAGTATTAGGGACACTGAAAAGACTTGGAGCATCAATCTGAGGCCCAGTGTAGAGTAAGATGCATTACTGTGCTCTCACTCACTTGCTCATTCATCACTCACCAGCATGCTCATTCACTCACTGAATCACTCACTCAGCTACAGAATGAGCCATGAGCCATGAGGAGAGGCCCCCACAAATCCCAGTGTTGATCTTCACTAAAACATTGAGCATTTTGTCCACAGACTTCACTAACTGATTCATGCAGCTAATTTAAAGCATAGAACTGCATTCAGAGCATTCACAACATCTCAAGGTTATTCAAATTTCACACTCTATTGATGAACAGGGCAGATTCACTGCAGATCACCGGACTAATAATAACTTGCCAGGACAAGATTAAAAGTTTGGTAGGAACAGACAAATTAGCAGTTTTGTATATATATTTTTAAATAAACCATGGTAATGTTCTTGTTATTCACTATTTTGTAAATATTCGTATAGAGACTTGGGAAAAAAAAACAAAAAACAAAAAAACTTCCACATGAAGCAGGGCCTGGTACAAAGCAGATATTCCTTAAGCCAAGAACTTCTCTGTTAAAAATAAAGCTTAGAACTGAGTGATCCATTCATTATATAAGCAAACATATTAGTAGGGACCAGCAAGAACTGCTATAGTTTGAAAAGAAACTGTTGAGTCAGAAGTGATTTTAAAAACCTGGAATAACTCTCAACTGTTTCAGTTAGTCATTAAAGCCTAGCAACATCCAGGACACAAGAACATGAACCCATTGCTTTCCAATGGTGGAAACTAATGCAGAAAGAGAGATAGCCCCTGCAGTGGCTAAGGAAACCTAAGTTCTCTGTATGTGACCAATTCCCACTTCTAAGAATCTTCAGGGTCACAAAATTTAAGGGGATAGTGTTAAGACTCTAGTGTCTGTCCCAAAGCACTGGCAGTGAAAGTGCAGATAATCAAGCCTGCTCATTAAGGTGAGAAGGCAGGGCCCATAACCTCCTTCATCAAACTTCCCTGAGATGAACACAGTGCGGAAAAAGGTGTATGTCTAATGAAGATGAAACAAGTCTGGTCTTGGATAACAGATGTGATGTAGACGGTCTTATATTGACACAGTCTACACTTCATTCTCCCTAAAAATAAAAGTTCGAAGGTTTACTTTTTAACCATTAACAGCTTGGTAACAGTCTGTCTTGTGTAAAGGAAGTAGTGTGATGAATATGGAGCCGTGAAGGAGAAATATTTCACATAATTCGATGATAATGCATATCTAAGTTAGCACACAGTAACTATATGGTTTAGCTGTGAGGGTAGTTTAATGCATGACCTTTTCAAATGCAGATTGTTTTAAGAACTCTATCAGTATTCACAAACTATTGGATGTTAGTCTATCAGTATTTAATTATCTATAGATAATTTTCACATTATCTTCAGATAATTATTGAAAAAGCTGTAACACTTTCCTAAAAGTGCCTTTCAAATTTTAAGTGCAGGAACAAGTGAAAGCATAACCATACACTAGCATAAACTGTAAGAACTTCACTTGTTTAAAAGGTCTGTAGAACGCTTTGCTGATTTAAGAGTCTAAAACACAAGTGACAAAACAATTATTTACTGGAACACAACAGTGTTCATAGTTGATTTGAAAAAAAAATTATGAGCAATTAGAATGTTTATCAAAGAACTTGGCTACTACTTTCTTAGAATTACAGAGTATTAATTCATATAAGTCATTCTAAGAGCACAGGTTTATATGGTGAAAGCTTTTGAAAAGTACCAAACACAGGATATAACTCTTATATTTTCATTTTCATCAAAGAAAATATATCACTTTTGTTTAGTAAAAGTGGAGTCCTACACAAAATAAAATTGGGCATTTCAGGACTTCCAAAATAGTCCTGGTGTCTGTCCTCTACCACTGACCTTTTCCTGACCCTACCAGTTCAATTTACCTTAATTGTTGTCAATGGATGGGGCCCAGATCTGCTTAAGTCATCAAAAGCCATGTTTCCTAAGTAGCCAAGAACAGTGAAATAATGCAAGGGCCCAAATACTTAGAAACAGTAGATAATGTCTGTCATCCTTTTCGACCAAAATTTTTGGGGGGCATAGTTAATACTAATCCATACAATCTTATAATTCTAACAGTCAAGTGTTGTGGTCTCTGATTGTAATCCTAGCATTCAGGAGGCTGAGGCAAGAAGGTCAAGTTTGAGACCATCTGGAGCTATCCAGTGAGACACTGTCCCAACAAAACAAAACCAACCAACTTACAACTTTATATAGCTCACAATGGTTTTGAAGTACATTCCTATTTATTATTCAATTGAAGATAGGACAACAAGAGCCTGTTAAGGAAGATGCTATTGTGCCAGTATCTTGAACAAGGTTAAGTTTAATACATCATGAGATGTGCTAAGAGTCATAGGGCTAAAACAATAAATGGACAAGACAGAACTATTGTATAATACACGGTCACTGTGGGAGGATCCCACTGTAAGGGGTTATGGTACCCTTTTAAATTTTGCCTTACAATGTTTCTACTGAAAGCCTGTGGGTAACAGACACTACACAAGAAATGTCTTGGATTCTATTCATAGCCTAAAACAACGAACACCACCACCACAAACCACAAAACAAAACTTTCACCACCACTCCCTCAAAAAAAACCCCCACTTCTATGTAAGAAGAGGAGGGTGTTTAGATAGAAGTGAAAACAATGGCTGATGTTAAGTTGTTGTCAGCAGCAGCACAGGCTGTTCAGGCTGCACTTCTAATAGAGGTGACCCCAAGCTAGGATGGAGAACAGAAGACTGGTTTTGTCGTAGCTGTTCTTATTCATTTATTTATTTGTTTGTTTGTTTTTTTATTTGTTAGTCCAAATGTGCATGTGGAGATCAGAGGGCAACTTGAGGGAGTTAGTAGTTTCCTTCTAGAATGTAGGACCAGGAATCAAACTCTGGTCATCAAGCTAGATGGCAAATGCCCTAACTCGATAAGCCATCTCGTTCTTTTTTGGAAACAAAACAACAAACACTACTTGTATAGGCGCTATCATGGAGAAAGCTATATTTTACTTTAAAATCACAAGCCTAACTCAAAAAACATACTTAAGAAAAAATTTTCAAAATTCCCAATTTGTCAGGCCTATACACATATGTACCTCTGAACAAATAAACAGCCTGCTTATTATTATTATGGCTCAAATAAGCAAAAGAATGAATACCCACAGCAGCAAAACCCTGATGCAATGATTAGGCCCAAGACAGAGAACAAACACAAAGCCCCCTCTTGGTTACACAGAGGCTCTCATTTCTGGCTCACAAAATGGAGTCAACAGTACTGACTTCAGTGTAAGTCATAACTTGTGCTTCAAGCCATGAATCTTTGTGCTGCAACAAGGCAACATGAGGTCTCAGAACTGAGAGAGAGGAATTAAATTTTCACTTCATCTTAGGAAAAAAAAAAAAAAGGCAGGTAAGTGATTAAAATTTATTGTTTAAAGAAAGCCCCAAACTACAGCAGTTACCTGTGGCTTATTTTTATTATCTCACTGTCCCTCTGTGTAAGACGATCTATTCCGAAAAAATGGCAACTGTTTAAGGTAGGCTTACCACCCTCAAAGCCTTGGCAATAAAATCTAAAACAAAAGTATTATTTAAAACAACCAAAACAAAACACCCACCACGGCTTTGCCATGCTGATTCTAGCCTCACACTTGGAATTCTCCTTCTTGCTTTGCCTCCTGACTGCTGGGGTACCAGGTTTACAAACCCAAGAGGAGAGTTACTGAAATCACTAAGGAACACCAGCTCTTAGATTGCACTGTTAGAAAAGGGTACCTATCCATGTGCTCTTTCTGTTTGTGTGTTTATTTGTTTGTTTTTAAACTAACAAGTCTTTCAATCAGACCAGAAAGGCCAAATAATGTACGTATACAGTTGCTGTAGAATAAAATGTAACTTTTTATTTTCTGAATATCTTAAAAGCCTTTTCAGGCTTTTCAAAGTTAGTTTCAACTATGGCTTCTTGGTTACAGTGTTGTATTTTAGACAATTACTACTGAGCTACAGCCTCAGCCCAAAGTAAAAGCTTGAATTTCACACTATAAATGTATGGTTTGTTTTTTTTTTTTTGTTTTTAAACGACAGGGATATCTCTACATAAACATGCCTGTCCTGGAAGCCACTATGTAGACCAGGCTGGCCTCAAACTTACAGAGATCTGCCTACCTCTGCCTCCAAGTGCTGGGATTAAAGGCCTGTACCACCATGCCCAGCAAATTTATGCTTTAAAATCAGGAGACCAGTCGGGTAGACTGATCAAGAGGCACAGAAACTGTGGCACTTTTATAAGAATTTCAGGAAATAAATTACACATCCAGGCTATCAGATGCACAATGCTTGCCCTAACACTTTTTTTTTGCTCTGGAAGCAGGCATCTTCATGAGGCTTACCTATTCTGATAGCTGTAGTAGGCTGCATCACGAGGAATTGTACACAGCTGCTTCCCATAACAGCACAAAGTCTGTGGGGAAAACTCATACTGCAAAAACAAGAAGAAAACACTAAACATATATTCCACTTACAATCTTAAGTAGTCTAGCATGTTATGGAGTTAGACTGAGCTTTTAAGTTATTACCTAGTACATGAGGTAAAATTCTAACAATGTTCATAGCTATATCAGGATATTTTCAGATTTAATGTGACAGAATTGACGTAGCTCTGGTTTTAGGTATAGACAGATGCAATGGAGCAGGGCAGTAAGAAAGGCCTCCAATCAGTACTTCACTTTGATCACGACATCATGCTAGGGAGTCAGTTGTTACAACGCGTATACTAGCCAGTCAGTGGTGGCATACACCATTATAATCCTAGCACTTGGGGAGGCAGAGGCAGATCTCTGTGAGTTCGAGGCCAGCCTTGTCTACAGAGCAAGTCCACAACAACCAGGGCTACACAGAAAAACGCTGTCTCAAAAACCGAAAACACAAATAAACAAACCCCACCCAAAGAAAAACAAAAACAATAGCAACAAAACCAAAACTACACTATACCCTAAAACTCCCAACACCACCTTGGCAGGATTAACCAGAAAAGCTTGCTTTCCAGAATACTATACCTTGCGTCCACAGCAATATCCAAGAGACTGCATGACGGGGTCAATTTCTTGCTCAAAGACCTCTGCGAGTTTACTGCAAAATTTATATACCCGGGATGTCTTACGATTATATAGCCATGCATTGTTGAACATAAGCCAGACATCATCCACATACTGCCAGGGTTCTTGGTACTGTCCTGTATCTAACTTTCGTTTGATGGTAGAAAGGTCCATAGGATTCTTCACAATATCAAAATAATCCTTTAAAAACAAAAAGTCAACCCTGTGAGTGGATCCTGCAAAGTTTAAGAATAACAGAAAGTATCAGACATATGTTCCCAAGAATAAGAAACGGAACTGAAAAGAAAATAATCCCAAATGTCCCACTTATTTGACTCACTAACATGATAACTGATATGTGTAAGTGTGATTAAATTACTGCAAAGGCAAAGGAAAAACAACATTAAAACATTATTTTTAATGAAAATGAGAACTTCAACTCATGAATTAAAATGGTGAACAAATGCCTCAGAAAACATTTACTTCTACAGACTCCCTTTTGGTCTACATAAACAAATGCATCAACCCTGAGACTACTGTTCTAACGGGCCTGTGTGGCACAGGCCTTTCCAACTCTCCCAGGGACATCAAATAGAGATTGATATGTATAGCGTAGATGGTGTTTTAATTCTTTAAGCCAATTCTTTTAGATACACACAAACAAAGTCTTAAATATAAGGGCTCTGTGTTAGCACAAGTGGGCCTGAGCTCCAGCAAATGCTTCTGAGCCATCAATAACTGCTGACAGACACAGACTTTTCTTTTAAGGGGAAAAAAAATCTTCAAAATTCTCAAAGCAAAGTTATTTTATGTAACTCCACACACACACCCCTCCTCTCTCTCTCTGGTTGTTTTGTTTTTTGAGACAGGGTTTGCCTGTATAACCCTGGCTGTCCTGGAGCTCACTTTGTAAACCAGGATGGCCCCAAACTGATAGATATCCACCTGCCTTTGCTTTTCGAGTACTTAGATTAAAGGCTTCTGCAACCAACCACCCGGCTTCTTTCCCTCAATTTTAAGAGATAAAACAATAGATACTCAAAGCTCTAACATATCTTTTTTTTTTTTTTCTTCATAGTAACTCACTGGGATTCCTAGGAGCTGAGGGTCCACAGGTTGCCGAAAGGGTAGAGACTCTGGGTCCTGCCGATAGAGAGCTTCTAGGGTTGGCATGAGTGCCTGGCGCAGCTCCTCAGGCTTAAAGACTAAAGGAGAGAGCAGCAGGTAAACACGTCACACGTGGTGCTCAGACACATCCATCAGCACAGTCACATGGTTAAGATCATGGATTCTACTTCCCAGTAACAGTTCTCCAAGCTCACCTGCTTCATACCATAAGAACCCTTAGACTAAGGCCTGAGCTGGTGTTTTTGAATATAGTAATGGGCTTTAATTCTGACACTCAGTCCATGAGACAGAATGAAGCACAGAGTTTCAACAAAAAATTCCAATCTTCAAATACTGCTACATTAGAAAACAAAGCTAATTTCCAATTCTGCTTCTTTGATCAAACTGGACAATAAATGAAGCCATTTCACTTCAGGGACCTTGTCTAAATCCTTTGGTGATGCTTTTCTATTCTTGGCTCAGTGAAATTCAACTCACCTCAAATAAACCTTTATCTACTGTACCCTCACAAACAAATGAAAAGTCTCACAGTGTGTCTCCAATGTTTGTCAGTGCCCACTGCTCTCACCTCTTAGCCATTACATTTCCTACCTATTCTGTTGTTACCATTGTGCCTGTAATTCCAGTGCTCAGGGGACTGAGCACTAGGCCAGGTAGGGCTAAGTGAAACGCTATCTCAAAATAAGCCAGCCAGCAAATAAATAAATAGACAGACTGACAGATAGACAGACAGACAAACAAACAAATAAAATGGATGCCAAATACCCTCAAGATAGAAAAGTCATAAGAGCTCTCAGTCTGCATGGCATAGAAACATACCTTACTCCAGTCTTTAGTATACAGGTCAATGTGTCATAACTCTTGGCTTCCAAAAATAAATGGAATGGAAGTAAGTATGTCAAAGCAGTTCTGATGACTGCTATTATAAGTGATGCAAACTTGTGTTGATCCCAGCATTAGGGAGGCAGAGGCAAATGCATCTCTGTGAGTTCAAGATTGGCTTGGTCTACATAGTGAGTTCCAGGCCAGGCCATACTAATCAAAAATACACAGTGAGAGGCAGAGGCAAGTGAATCTCTATGAGTTCAAGGCCAGCCTAGTCTACAGAATGAGTTCCAAGTCAGCCAGGGCTACACAAGGAAACACTGTCTCGAAAAAAACAAAAAGCAACCAACCAAATCAACCAAAGAATACATAGTGAGACAAAAGTTCTACCTGGGCCATGGCATCATTCCTATTTGGGGAGTCTAACTTGTCAAATTTAGAATTTTACCAGATTGTTTTTGGATTTTTTTTTTTCATGTGAAAGGTTAAAAGTTAACAGAAAAATTCGACTTAATATCCTCACTTTTAGACACCTTATTATAAGACACTGCCTCTTTTGCAAGACACCTGATTGCTCTTGTAGTAACTGGCCTACGGTCTACAGGAGCAGGGGAGACTTCTTTAAAACACCCCACACACTCAGCAACATAAAGGCCCCCTCAAGCATGCAGGCATACCCTCAGAACCCTTATTTAAATACATGACTATTCTTACTTTCTGCAAACTTCATTCTTCTGTTTATAAGATAGTGTTACAAAGAGCACCAGACATTTTTATTTTGCATGTGCTTTTTATTTGTATCTTCTGAGATAGGGACTATGTTTGTATAGGCTAGATTTGACTATAGAGCCCAGGCTGGCTTTAAACCCATTATTTTACTGCCTCAGTTTCCCAAGTGCTAGGTTTATAGGCATGTGCCACCATGCCTAACTACAGCTGGTATCCTTGAGTAATCTGTTTCATGTATATGTGGTTGTGCATGTGCCAGTGGAGGCCCAAAGCTGGCATTGTCACTAATTGCTTTTCAGCTCCTTTATCAAGTCAGCATCTCTTACATGAACTCAGAACTTGCAGGAAGGTCTACTCTAGATTGCTGGCTTGTTCCAGGGACACCTTGGCTCTTCTACCTCCTGCGCTCTACAACTCCAGTCAAGCCAGCACACTCATTGGTCACTTATGTGTGGTCTGGGAGCTCTGAACTCTAGTACCCATGCTTGCTGCTTGCACATCAAGTACTTTAACTGCTAAGCAAACTCCACAAACCTGAAATAATTCTTCATAAGAAAACATTTAATCAAAAGTTTTCTCATTCCTATAGATAAGGCATGGATCAAAAAGCCTAATCTGGCAAGCTTCCCACTTTCTACGAGTTAAGACCTCAAAACAGTCTTTACTTTTACAAGGTTTCTCAGTGTAGCCTTGCCTGTCTTGGAACTCACTCTGTAGACCAGGCTGGCCTGAACTCACAGAAATCCGTCCTGCTTCTGCCTCCTGATTACTGGGATCAAAGGCGTGTGCTATCACCTCCTGCCCAGGTATTTACCTTTTTTTAATGATCAGAAAAAGTTTATAATTCAAGTTTTAATCTAAAAAAAGAAAAGAGAGAGAGAGCGTGCTTTTATTGGCACACAACCATGTTCATTCACTGAATATTATATCTGCTGCTGCATTTGAGGTAATTAGGGTTTCTGTTTTTGGAGTTTTTCTTTCTTTTTTTTTGGGGGGGGGGGTGTTTCAAGACAGGGTTTCTCTGTGTAAGCCTTGGCTGTCCCGGACTCACTTTGTAGACCAGGCTGGCCTCAAACTCACAGAGGCCCACCTCTGTCTCCCTGAGTTCTGGGATTATAGGTGTTTGTCACCTAGGCCAGGAAGGTGATTAGTTTTAACAGAAACCTTAAGATTTATGAAACCTGAAATCCCAACCAGGTGGGACTTGACAGCTTTATTTGCAGCATCTGGGAGGTAGAGAAGTAGGGCAGCCTGACCTACCCATGAAACCTTACCTAAAAAGTCTGCTAATGCTAGGTGTGCAATGCATCCCTTTTATTCCAGTACTCAAAAGGCAGAGATAAGTGGATCTTTGTAAATTTAAGCTAGCCTGGTCTACAAAGTGAGTTCTAGGTCTGCTAGCACTAAATAATGAAACCCTGTCTCAAAAAAGTCTGCTCATAGGCTGATGAGATGGCTCAGGAAGTAAAAACATTTGCGGCCACGCCTAACACCCAGAATTCAATCCTCAGGACCTACATGGTGGAGAGAAAAAAAATCAACTCCCACAAGTAAATCCTCTGACTTCCATTTACCTGCCATATCACTGATGTGCACCCTAAATTAAAGAAATGTTAGGGGCTAGTGAGATATGTCAGTGGTTAAGAGAAGCTGCTGTTCTCTCTTCCAAGGGACTAGAGTTTACTTCCTGTCACCCATATTGAGTGGTTCAGAACCACCTCTAACTTCAGTTCCAGGAGATCCTACTCCATCTTCTAGACACTGTGGACACAGACAAACCAACAGGACACACACACACAACCCTTAAAGAAAAGAAAAACATCTGCTCACTCTCACTCCTCTCCCAGTAGTAACTAAAGTAACTAAATGTGTCTCAATATGACTGTTTATTCATTAAATAAACAACCATTTAAAGCCTCTAAGTAAGGTCTTTTCAAATTCCCAGCTTTATCATACTGTGTAATAAGACTCCATAAGGGTTCAAAGAGAAGTCAGTAGCTGTATCAGAACTAATTTCTCTGCAGCTAATTACCTGGTGTGACAAAGAATATGCCATTCCAGTTTGCTATCACAAAAGCCTTAATTCAGAAAGAATGGTAAACCATACACTTTGCAAAGTGTGGGGTTCATAAGCTCTGTGCTGTCCAGTGTGGTAGTAACCAGAAATATCTGGGATTAAAGGTTCATCAAAGCAATTTTACATAAACTGAACAATTTAGTTTACCAATCACTCCTGTATAACTCAAGTGGTCAAGAACCACATGGCAGACAGTCACCAAAATAAAGCACAAGTAAGACATTTCCATCACTGTAGAATGTTCTAGCATTGTCCAAAGCTTCTCTAGGGGTCTCTGAGATCAAAACTGTCCCCCAGTACAGAAATACACTGTGTTAATAGTGCCACTGCAGAGGCAAATGAATGGGAGAGTCTTCCAGCTTTTGTGGCCACTTTACTCAGAGGAAAAAGGACAGCCACTTGAGCACATTCTTGCTGAGGCAGGAAAGTCAATACTCTCAGTAAGTCTGCACATCCCACAAATGCTTCCATGCTATTCTGTAAGGGAACAGAAAGCCATGCTGTGAAGAAGCAGTGTCAGCACTGGGGCTCAGAGCAGGAACTGCTTTTCTCCCCAAAAGACAGAAATCTTAAGGAGGATGACAGATACAAAGCTGTTACTCAATTCTAGTCTGTGGCAAAGTTTTCCCATTAAAAAAAAAAAAAAAAAAAAAATCAGCTAAGTGAGCCAGTTACTTCAAGGATAAATGACAGAATTTGTTGCCAAAAGTAAAATTTGGACAATCATAAAAAAAAAAATTTTTTTTTGAGAACTTGTATTTGCGAGTTATTTTTGGAGAACTTATATGAGCTTGATATTTCTCAAAACTTTTTAGATTTGTTTTATGAAAGTGAGTGATACGAGAAAATGTGGAGATTGATAAAACAGCATCAAGTATGTTAGTACTTAGAAAATGTTCACAACTCAGTACTTTGTAGGTCACCAAAGAATGGTATCAACTCACCCTCAAGATGCTCTGCTTGCTGACTTTTGAAGCATTTATCAAAGCAGAGTATCTCTCCCCAGTTATCTGAAAGAGCCATGAATCACCTCTTTCCACTAGTAAGTTATTGGAATGAGAATGGATGTTCCTCACACAGTCCAAACAAGATTATCACAACAGCAGAATGCAGAGCAGATCTCAAGAGTCCAACTCAGCTGCCTAACTCTCTTCAAAACATTGCAAGGTTACAAAATAACGTCACATTTTTACTATTTTTGTTTGGCAAAGGTAATTTTTGTAAAAATGTGTTAAACGAGGCTAGCAATATCACAGGTAGACTATTGGTTCCACTTACCAGGAGGAGTAACAGACTTATTAATTTAAATGAATTAAACATTTTTTTTTCAATTTTACTTCTTTAAAGGATAAGCAATGGCAAGACAGTCCCCATAATCAAAACCTCTCTGGCACCCTCAATTATAAAACAAGTAAGTGCCTTTCCTACCTGTGGCACTTTACTGCCTCAGCTAATGATCCTTCTTTCTCCTGGTGAAGGGATATCATGTCCACAGCCACCTCCAGGGTATGTCAGAGAGTACTATACATACATGGTGCATGCCTCCCAGGCTCAGAATGAAACTGTTTAAGATTAGACCAGTACACCTAATGTTTCTAAAGCCCTTACCAAGGAGGGAAATGAACGTGATTTGCTGAGATGGACAGCAGTTCATCAACTCATGGAGCCGCAGAACAGCAATTTTTCTAGCTAGGAATTTTAGGACTGATTTTGTATTTTAGACAGGAAATCTGAGTTCCAAATGAGCATAATCATATTTGGAAAATGATATCACTTAACCTAAACTATCAAAATTTTCTGCATTCTTTCTCAAATATGTCTTTGACACCTGCAGTTCAGAACTTCCAAAGTCCTCTTAAACAGGGGTCACTTGACAATCTTTCAACACCCTATTACTTCTTACTGTGGACACATTAATTGCAGTATGCCCAATTTCTACTTGTCCTGAACTAACCTAACACATAAGGAGCGTCCCACCCCAAGCCAAGTTACAGCTGCTTTACAGCCCCTTACTCGCCTCCATCTGCAGAAACCTCTAGCGCGCGCGCGCACACACACACACACACACACACACACACACACACACGTGGTCACTTGCCTCAAACCAAAGCATTTTTATTCATTTTGTTCCTGAATCCTTTAGCAGTTTATACCTGGCTCTGCAGAACCTACATTCTTTAGCCTGCTCAAAGATCCAGAAGCACTTCAACTCTGCCTCTAGTCTTCCACATCTCATCTAAGGAGACAACTCAGGGCTATTACTCAGCCACAGCTTTCTGTCTGCCTCCTACTCTGATGAGTTACAGATGCACGTGTATAGCCACACCTAGCCTTTTAAATGAGTGCTAGGGTCCAAACTCAGGTCCTCATGTTTGCCCAGCAAACTCTCTTGTAGACTGAATCTCTCCAGCCCCTGCTTTCTCAGAGGTAACAGTTAGAGAAGGATAGACAAGGAACAAAGGGAATTTGTAATCATTTTCGTGCCTCAGCTTTCAGTCTTTGGTGTGGAAGCACAGCACAGTCCATACTTTAGAGAAAGTGTGACCTACTTTTTTTGCGTGGCTGGGAAGGGGACGTTGACTGTGAGCCTGTGCCATTAGCACTGTTCTCTTCTTCCTCTTTAGCTTCCACTTTTACTTCGGGTTTCTTTTCTTCTACTTCCATTGGTTCTGATTTCTGCTCTGCTGTGTCTGTTTCTTCTTTTACTTGGGAAGATCCTTGTAACTCCTCTTCCATCATCTTGAGAAAAACAGAGCCACAGAAGACAGGACTGTCACTCCTGTAACCCAGTGCAGCTTTACTCTTAAGTCACCTCACACACACAGGTTTGCCCAGTGTTCCCTTAGTCAAAGGCACCTGTACCATTCTCCCCATTCCCTTTACCCCATCCCATAGGAGGAAAAGGAACAAAATATTTGATGCTCATTGAGTCACTTTATACAGCACCAGTGCAATCATAATTCTAATTAAATTTTTTCAATATAAAAGTATGTTTACATGATCAGTAAAATATTGATAGACCTTGTTGGAAATGAGTTCCTTGAAAAATTGAAATATGGGGATCAAAACCCCATGCTCTGAGATATCTGCTCTGAGAGTATGATTTGAGACGTGGACTGATTAGGAAGCCCATGTCACACCCATATCACATACGACCACCATAAAGGAGTCAGTCCACAGTAAGTACACTGATGACAAAGTTGCTCATCTTTTGAGAAAAAGCAAATTACCTAATGGTTTATTTTTAACTTCCTGATTTTTAAAATATTGATCAGGCCAGACAAAAAACACAGAAAAAAAGGCTAGATTTAGTACTTGGTCTACTGATTTTGACATTTGCCCTAAGTCAGTAAGTAAATCTACCACCTCTTCTGCAGAACTAAAAATGAACAAAGAACATCAACAAAAAGAATTCTATAAAATATGAACATTTAAAAAGAATATCCAAGCATCATGATAGGTCCTGAGAATACCATGGTAAAGCTGTGTGCACTGATGTTTAGAAAACAGTATCTACCTCAGAGCGAGGTTCCCCCTTGGATTCACCAGGATCAGGCTCAGCATCATCTGTCTGGACTTCTGTCTTCATTTCCAGCATGGGTACATCAGGTCCTGGCTGCTGGGAACTAGTTTCAGCACTGGTCACAGAGGACGGAGTGGGGACTCTATTATCAATGCTGGCTGCTGCCTGAGAAAGCTGCAAAGAAATCAAAACTGTTCACCTCTGTAAGGCAGATAACATAAAGGCCTTCAACTCTTGCTCTTCCAATACTACTCTCCTGTTCAGTATTTCTCCATACAGCCTAAGAGCCTAGTAGGAACACTAAAGGATAGATATTCCCAGAGAGAGCTCTGGAGGAAATCACTGTTAGAAACACAATTTATTTCTTGCCAAAAATGTGGAGTTGGAAGAACAGTTCTCTAAATTCCGACATAAAACTATTTTCTCTCTGCTTTCTAAATGGCTTTTTTTTTTTTTTTTTTTTAAAAACCATTATTTTTGTTCACTAAGATTCATGCTTATGGAGAAAGGCAAACTATAAACACCTAAGTATTTACAGAAAAGTTGGGAAATAAAGGCCTATGTGAAGCAAAATATCAAATGAACCCATGTTTAATGCCAGACAGTGATGGTGGTGGAGTAAGGAACACTCTATTACCATGTAACAAGGTTTTAGCCAATAAAGTAAACTAATAAAGGAGATAAAAATTAAAAATAAGTCTTTTTAAGGGCACAGGATACAACCATTGTTTGCAAAGTCCTGGTCTAAAGACTGGAAACACAACTTAGAGACAAAAATGAAGAGTCAGAGCCAATATATGTTCTTATGAAGAAAGCGAAATGATAATTTCATTTTTGCAATTGCTGTTTGATTAATTTTGCAGCCTGAGTATGTAAGAATGGAATTAATGTAAATCTGAGAGGATAAAAGAAAACAATCTCTGTACTTCTAGAAAGGCACTTGGCTAGGCACTGGCCAGCAGGTCTGGGATGATACAGGACGTGCCTTCCATGCTTCCAAGCCACCTACAAAGAGGAATGGAGTGTTTAGAGCCACAGAGGGGACAAGCCTCACTCTGTTGTTTCATTATGAGTAAGAAAAGTTTCCTTCTGAAAGAAGGTTGATTTGCCAAGTTAGAGGACCTATAGTTTGGAGCATAGCCACAAAAACTAAGCACAAAAACTATCAAAACCTAGACAATATTAATCTGGAACGGAAAACGGAGAATCTGACTACTGATTTCTGTTAACTACTTTAACCAAGGGTAATTATAAGCCATGCCTTTAGGACCAACAGTGAGAACAAATCACAGCTACACACCAATTCCATCAGGACATGTGTGTGCAAACACACACACACACACACACACACATACACACACACTCTCTCTCTCTCTCTCTCCCTCCCCCCCCTTTCTGGTATCAGAGCAAATTGCTACAGCATCTTGACAGAATATTCTTTCTTCTTCTTCTTTTTTTTTTTTTAAAGACAGGGTTTTACTTTGTAGCTCTGCCTGGCCTCAGGCCCACAAAGATCTGCCTGACTCTAGTGCCTGAGATAACTAAAAAAAAAAAAAAAAAAAAAATTATTTAATATATGAGTGCACTATCTGCATGAACACCTGCATGCCAGAAAAGGGCATAAGATTCCGTTAAAGATGGTTGTGAGCCACCATGAACTGGGAATTGAACTCAGGAGCTCTGGAAGAACAGACAGTACTCTTAACCAATGAGCCATCTCTCCAGACCCTGACAGAACATTCTTATAAAAGGTATCCTGTAAGAGTTTGGCTTGACAATGACAATGTGAAAGAGGCTCACCGGTGTGCCAGGAGGCTGAGTGTGCACGGGTGTTGGCTGCTGCTGTGATGACTGAGGGGTAGCCACAGATGGCGGCTGCACTGGGGTTTGAGGCTGTGGAGTCACCTGGGCCTGTGCTGCTGCCTGGACTGTTGGGGTACTCTGTGTTTGGGCAACACTGGGCACTGAGCCAGGAGTTGGGGTAGGAGTCTGCCCAGATGACACAGGAGTGGATGGCTGAGTGGGAGCTGCTGGCTGGGGAGGTGTCATCCCAGGTGGCGTTGGATGTTGGAGAGAGGGCATGCCAGCAGCTGTGGAAGCAGGTGGTGGAGTTGGGTGCAACGGTGACTGTGTCACTGGTGGGCAAGGAAGCTGGCTAGCCTGGGGCGCCAACATGTTCAGAGGGTTAGGAAGAGCACCTCCAGGAACCTGGCCCTAAAAGAAATGGAAAGAAGAGCATGTAAAAACTACTTTATCCAACTGAAAACAGAAGAGACTTGAAAATAAATTATAAAAATTTAACCATAGTTTCTTAAAATTAGTTCTGGTAGTTTCACAAGGATGTTCCATTTGTAAAACTTCACAGACTAAACCCTTACGGTATGTACCACACCATGTAGTAAAGTTAGCACTACAATGCTTCTCATACTTTGATTTGTACAACTATAATAGCTAGCTACAATATTCATTGCTTTGACACATATTTACTTAGCTTATTGAGTTCATGTTTTATCACAACTACTTGTAACTTAAACTATAGAAAAAAGGGTTTTGGTTTTTAAGAGAGTTGAGACACTAAAATATTTCAGAATAGTGATTTTCAATTGAAGAGACACTTAAGACTTTGTTGACCTTTCAAAAACTGAATCAACATCACCATTCTTGAGAGAAGTCTGGCCTAGGCACCACAGTTTCACAGGGTGACAAGCGTAACCAGCCATATGCTAAGTGTTGTTTGTATCTACAAGTATCTAAGAACAGAACTGAACAGCTAAAACTAATAACTATGGCCCAGAAAAACGAACATATTTACTATCTGGCTTTTTACAGGAAAGGTTTTGGTCTTTGTGGCATATGGCTGAGATAGGAAGATTGTAGCCTGGGCTACACGGAAAGCCCACGGGGGGAAAAGGGGAGTTGGTTTTCTGAGCTCTGTTCTAAAGAAATGAGATGACAGAGAACATTAATCATTGCTGAGTAAACATAATACATTCAACAACTCCTTCAGCATTAACTCACTGTTTAAAAAAACATGAATTTTATCTTTTGAGACTTTGACTATTTTAAATACTCTGTATGCAGCTGATATGTGATACACTACTATTAACCAAAATAAAAGAAAGCAGAAAAATAAACGGAAAATTTAGCTTTTGCCAACTAACTGAAACGTGCTCAATAAGAAGAGTACTCTGATTCTGCTGCCTTGACACCCCAACACGGGCAGTAAAACACACAAAACTGAGTCACTAGGAGGAGCTCACTAGAAAGAGTTCCAGTATTTTTCAAGCTAATTTTAGATTTTTAAAACACACAAACAGCAGGCCAAAATCCAAAGAACAAAACTACACAATCTATTTTACTTTTTGTGTAAAATTCACCTAGAGGGAATAAGAAGAAGTAAAACAAGGTAAAATTTACCAGACAACATGGGGAACAATGAAGAGATGTATATTCTAGAAGTCTAGTTTCCAACCAGTAAAACGGGACCCTGTCACAGAGAGTAGGACTACATAATATTGGTTGTCCAGGCTCCCACACTGAATGTACCTGTGAAACGCCTGTCTGGGTTGTTGGCTGCCCCATGCCCACACTGTTTACACTCATTGCCCCACTGGATGATGGGAACTGATTCTGTGGCAGAAACTGGTTCTGAGTGGGTGCCTGGGCCATCATGTTGTTGGCATGGGTGCTCATCATGTTTGGAGGCTGAGGCATCCGAGACGGAGAAATGGCCATCTGTAAGACAAGAACCAGGAATGTTACAGTGCAGAAGTGATAGAACAGAGTCTGCATGATGCACAGTGCAATGGAGACCCAAAGACTTACAAATATAGCACATTTTGGTTTTAAAGGCCAGCACTTGCTAGGGACTCCCCAGTTCCTGGACACTTTTCTACACTTTCTCAATCTCTTAAGTAAGCCAATGTTGAACTGTCCTCTGACTGGCAATCAACAGCATGCTATAATTTACAATCCAATCATGCCTTTAATTACTGAAGGCTATTTCAGGAGCACAAGATGGAAGTCAACGGACACTGACAATATGAGCCGTTGGCTGCTTGTTCCACACTCCACAGCAAATTCCTACAGATTTATTATTTCAATAAAAATAAGTCAAGTAATCCTCATTGACGCAATAGTGTTTTTTGTTTGTTTGTTTTAAGAAAGATTACGAAATAAAACATAACTAAAATTCGAAGACATAAGTACCCTAAAAATCTCAAGCAACAATGGAAGACCCCTGCTCAGAGAACATTCTACTGAGCAAGGACTGAGAGGAGAAGCACTTACACCTGGAACTGAGGCCATGCTGTTCATCTGGACAGAATGGTTCATGGGGGAGGCTGCACGAGGTCCCATGGGTGCTTGTGGCAACTGGACATTACCCAGGGACATGGGGTTAAATGAATTCATCCCTATAAACAGTAATAATAATTCATTAATAAAGCATCCACAAGAAAAGAAATACATTCATGAAATAAACTCTAAGTAAGAGACATGGGTAACAGACAATACAGGGAAACAAGCAAATCAGATGGTAGTAGCCTTTCCATATCTGACAGGAGCGGTGGGTGGGAAGCTTGGGGGAGCTAAGGTAAGATGAGAACATGAGGGCAGGCTCCAACAAACCAGAACTAATGTGCACAACACATGGAAGCAACAAAGCAGATAAGGAATGTGAAGGAATGAGGTTGTCCCATCTACACAGGACTTATTTCCTCAGACCACCTGAGTGCACCCTCTTTTAATGACCCTATCAGCAATGTCTGCATTATTCCAGGCTTCCAAGCTTCTTGGCTAGGTCAATACTATTGTTAGAATCTGTGCTAAGACTCAAGACTCAATTTTGCAAGTATCTTTAGTAGGAAGTGTCCAAGGGCTACCACCCTCACACTCCAGTAGTTTACAGAAATACCACATCAACAACAAAGGCTTATTTAGCTTTGTCTTCAGATCACAGGGGTTAGTTCTTACTAATTTTTTATAAAACTATGGAAAGTGTGGGCTGTGAATAAACCCCAGTTTAAGTTGTTATTCTGCCCAACACTGGAATCTAACAGAATCCTTGAAGAAGTTTCTGAGAGGCCTTGCCTTACCACTACTACACCAAAAAGATAATCTTCTTATATACTTTCAGCAACTATCCAAAACTGCCACTCTCAAATGGCCAAATTCCAACAACGTTCAAGAAGACTTTCCAGGGACTTTAAACATAAAAGTCTCCCCTCCATGCAAATTTTGTGCAGATGTTAAGAAACAGCACCAAAAGAAACCCATAGGTAAATACAG
Source organism: Psammomys obesus (assembly GCF_907164565.1). Classification (NCBI taxonomy): domain Eukaryota; kingdom Metazoa; phylum Chordata; class Mammalia; order Rodentia; family Muridae; genus Psammomys; species Psammomys obesus. The sequence goes on along the minus strand of NW_026588752.1, from coordinate 5,107,928 downwards.
GTACTGATATTTCCCAGCAAAGAAGGCTGGTGAAGTATGACCAAGAAAACATCTCTTCTTATCACCTGCAGCTAACTAGTTACCTTGTCAGACCTCAAGGCAGCAGCAGCTTCCCATCCTCATCAATGCCCATGCTTCCCCAACAACATTCAGCCACTTTCCCAAGCACTTGACTTCCTCTACTCCTCAAATCCAATCCAGCCAAACAAGTTCTTGAAAAGTTTATCCAGTGTCTGTTTCAGTATGTAGGAATACTGTCTCAACTTTAAATCATTCACCCTTCCCTCTCAAACTGCTCTGTGTACTACAATACCTTTCTTTATCATCTGGTGAACATTCCCATTTTATTTCACAACCTGGGGCAATACCCTGTTGTTCAGGTCTCAGTATGTCAAGAGCTAAAAAGCTTACAAATACCCCCAAAGCGCTGAAGCCCTATCTACTCCAAATCACCACACAATCTGGAAACGACCCTTTAATGATTTAGACAGCTATCACTACCCAGCAAGGCATGGAGCTCTGCACACAGCCTCCTATGGCTGCTCTCCACTTGCAGCTTCAGTCCTCATGTCCTGGAGGAGCACTGTACTTTCTTAGTCCCTCACAAGTGCTTGCCACAGACTGGACCACAGACTCCCCTGCTAAGTATTCAGAGGGGCCTTTACCTTCCTTTACATGTTTCTTTCCTTCTTGTACCTATGTATCTTTTATGTAATCTCTAAATAATGTCTTCCCTGTTTTGGTGGATGGGGTGGGGAAGGTGTATGTGTGTGTAACTTGTTTGGAAAACTCTCCTATAATTTCCAAAATTTTAAACACAAGAGACTCACATTATTTGATGGGCTCATCAGAAAGCAATAGAAAGAGTTAACATGCGCGCGCACACACACACACACACACACACAAGAGAAAAATGGGGAAAATTTTGCTGCCACTGAAATAAACTAAAACATGGCTGACAATAAATACTTAAATACCTTGAGAAACCTGCATGCGATTCACTGGCAAAGGCAGGGGCCCGTCTATAAAGGGAAAAATAATTTTAATTCAAACAAACAATAAAAGAAAATAGTCTCAACCTAAAAATCACTTGACATCACACCCTTTTAGGATACCTCCTCCATGCTGGGCAATGGTGACGCACACCTTTAAGCCCAGCACTCGGGAGGTAGAGACAGGCAGATCTACAAGTTGAGTTCCAAGACAGCCAGGGATGCACAGAGCAACCCTGTATTGAAAAACTGGAAGAAGAAGAAGAAGAAGAGGAAGAAAAAAAAAAGAAGAGGAAGATGAGGATAAGATGGATGAGGAAGTAGAGAAGAAGGAGGGCAGAGGAGGAGGAGGAGGAGGAGGAGGAGGAGGAGGAGGAGGAGGAGGAGGAAGAAGAAGAAGAAGAAGAAGAAGAAGAAGAAGAAGAAGAAGAAGAAGAAGAAGAAGAAGAAGAAGAAGAAGAAGAAGAAGAAGAAGAAGAAGAAAAACAAAGACAAAACAGAAGAAGCCTTCCCATGAGGGAAGTTCACTTCCCTACAGGCCACTGGCATACAAGTACAAAATGCAGATTTTTGGATAACATGAATATACAATTATGTACATTTCATATATTAGAAATATACCCTAAAGACGGAAAGAAAAAGGAAGCAAAGAGGCTAAAGGCTGGCAGAGAGAAAGGCAGTCCTTACTTGGAGGTCTCACAGACTGGGCTGGTGGGATCACAGGGGGCTGAGCCCCAGGAGCTGGTAAAGCTGGCTGGTTACCCAGGATGCCTTGCTTATGTAAACGTGACCTCCGTTTTTCTTCTAGTTCTTTTTGTATTTTATAGATTTTCTCTGCTAATAAATGATAATACTCATCCTAAAAAGCAATAATATTCAATATTAAGGAATTGAAAATCTGAGAACAAATAATTTATTTTGTATGTTCTAACTAATGAATGAACTGCATTCATTCATTCACTCACTCACTCAAATTTTGCTGGGAATCAAACTCAGGGCCCTGATGTACTAAGCAGATCATATACCACTGAGCACATTTTAAGTGCACTGACAAAGAGGTTTGACACATCTGATAAACCAAAGAATAGTTGCCCCCCCATTCCTGTAATGCTAGCATATCCTTTCATTTTCACTTTATTGGACTGATGAATTTATTGAACTTACCAAACAGTAGTGCTAAACACTATATTTTCTTGGGTATTCACTGACACTAGCAACAATATAATAAATAATATGCTATAATATTCCTAAAAAACACCTACTGTGAAAAAAAGAAGTTCCCAGGATACATTTTGCTTCTATAGGTCCTCTGTACTCCTCTAATGACACTGGTGTTTCTCAACCTCACTGGGACATACCTCAGGTCAGGGTACTCAAGGTAAGGATCCTCTTAGAGCAGAGATTCTCCTAGTTCTGGATAACTAATTAGATATATACCATTTCCCACAAAAAGGCTCAACAGCTTCTTGGCAACATACCCTGCTGTTAGCAGACTCATACATGTCTCCCTCCACCTTCTTAGCATAGGCAACCAGGTTCTCCATGCGGCGATCTTTCAGAGCTGCAGGGTCAGGAGTTGGGAAGATGGCTTGGACACTGAAAGGACAATATAGTCTATCAATCTGCTTTCAAGGTAATCATAGGAGAAGTAAAAACAAAACAAAACAAAACAAAACAGGGATGGCTAGCTACCTGTAGGGACCCAAATCTCTTTGCCCTTTGCATGAACATGGGAAACAATACTAACCTTTCATCTACATACCAAATACAAATATGTACTATGTCATTATGAACAGATTCCAAATTCCTATTTTGAAACTGTTCATTATAAACGAATCAAAATAAGGTAGACAGTTAATTAACTTCACTTCAACTTGGGATAAGGAGTTTGAAAACATTAACTTTCTGTATGTAAAATAACTGTAGAGTCATACCAGCTATACTCACCAACCCCAAATTTCCTCAATTTTTAGAGAGCTCTATAGCTAGTTTCAAGTCATTGAACATGGTTGAGCTCAAAAGCAAAGAGGATGCCCTTCAGGTCAGGTCTCCATGCTCTCTGATGCCACCATACCATGGGAACCAGTCAACCTTCCTAGGTCTCTTAGCAGTGGGGAGGGCTTTCTGAATCAAGTATGGACCTTGTGCAGCTCTGAGCTCTAAATTGGGGTCCAACATGCAGATTAAAAATAAATTAAACATCTATGTACCCACAAAGATTCAACAACGCCCTCAGCCACAAACAATCTGGCTGATGAGGGTTACGTACAGTTTATGGACTAGATGGCTCCTCAGGTCCTGAGTCACATGTTCATGCCAGCCTTTTCGAACACCAGTGCTGGAAGGAGGTGCTGCTGTAGGTATCGTGCTGAGGGTTCCAATGTTACCAGAGTTTGAACCATCATTCATCAGTGGACTAAAGAGGGAATAAAGACACTTCATCCAGCTACTCCGGTGAATCAAATGCATTCCCCATCTTCTTCAAACAAGTGACTTTCAAAGTTTTAGAGAAGCAAGTAATGTTTATCCACCAAAATTCAAACTGTTTAATTAGTTCTGTTTTACCTTAATCATTTTAAAAAGAAAGAAGAGGATGGAGAGATGACCCTACTATTAAGAGTGGTTGTTTCTTCTTCAGAGGACCAAACTTCAGTTTCTAGCACTTACATTGGGTTGCTTACCACTGCCTGCTGTCACTCTAGCTCCAGGGAATCTCATACTCTGTTTTGGCCCTTGTGAGCATCTGCACAAAACACACACACACACAGAGAAAGACACAGACACACACAAGACACACAAACACACACTCACTCACTCTCTCACATTCACTCTCTAAAAAAATAAGAAAAGAGAAAAATAGCATTCATTACCACCCCTCAGTAATGACTTCCCTGCCATATGCTGAGAGTTTTGTGTAATCTTCCCTATCTAAAACTTTGGTCTTACTTGGTGGCCCCCAAAGAGGTTGGAAGAGCTGATTCTGAAATCAAGTTTGGTGGCTGCTGATCTGTTGTTATTCCTCCTGCTGGAATACTCATTGGGTTGTTTCCTTTAAAGACAAAGAAAAATGAAATCAATCCCTACACTATACGTACTTCAAGTTCCCATAATAAGCAAGTGACCATATAAAGAATTCATATGAAGGATAGCAAAATACAGTGGGACAGAAACTCTGGAAGCTATATTTTTCAACAGTAGTGACTAACTTCAACAAATTCAACTGTTAACTCCTTCCCACTCTTACTCTATAGATTAAAATAAAATGTGTTTTGGAGGCTGGCTACTGTCCTAACTGTACTCTGCGGCTACTGAGAAAATGATCACTACTTTCATCTTTTCTGTTTCATTAATGTCAAATTCTCGAAAACTACACTGACCTACCTGGCACATACTTGTATGTTGGGGTTGTTCTTACATTTCAGAGAGTAGACTTACAAAATTTAAGTTTAGGGGGAAAGCAGAGAAAGGCCAATTTGCCTATAACCCTCACATTAATGAAAAAATGCAACTCAGAGATTAATACAATTCATGAACTATACCACTAAATAGGAGGGAATTAGATAGAATCTGGATATTAGGGTTTCAACCCATTCTCCCAGCCATTATTAATAAGCATTTAGGTGCTTTTCCAAAAAGTAACATAGGGATAACTTTAACTGTTCCATCTCTGCCTCTTTTCATCTCTCTCAGCATTGGTGGATATCAAACTTGGGGTTTCATGCACACTAAATAAGTTCTCCAACACTAACCTACATCCCTAGCCCTTAACTGGTCATTTCTTAACGACTCCCTTTTGAGTCACTAGCTAGTACCAGCAGTCATAACTTCCTTGATACACTACTCACACTGTGAGAGCCTGAGATTAAAAGGACACAGGAAAAATGTTAAGAAAATTACACTAGGGAGTAACAAAAATTGTGGTGGTTATGAACAAATGTGTAAAGCTGGCAAATGATGGAATAGGGTGACCAGAGAAAGTACTGATCTACCCAGATGCAGAAGACTGTAGTTGCTGAGTATCCACTGCTAACCAGCCTGGTTCTACATGTATTCTGCATTCAAAGCCACAAGGATGTCCTTTACAAACTGTCTAGACAAAGTGGTACACATAGAACAAATCACCACTTCACTTGAAAATGTTCTTTTCATAACCATGTACCATCTTCTCTGCAAATATACACCTCAGGTTTTCCCCAGAAGGTTGTTGATCCAAAGCCATTAACCTGAAGTCAAAGCACAAACTGAAAAGAGCCTTGGGTTCCAGTAAACATTGTCATCTTTACAGTATATTTGGAGAAAGTTAGTTCTTGAGCACTCCTTGAATTACCTAGGGCATTGAGAGTCCTCATTTGCTGGTGGGCTGGAGGCTGTGCTGGTTGCTGGCCAGGAACCTGAGGCTGCAGCTGCGTCTGGGGCTGGTTCATGTAGGGTAGTCCGAGAGCAGCATATGCCCGCTGCATGGAACTGGGGTCTATGGGATTTGGGTTACTTAAAGAAGTGGCATTCTGTTGCCCTGCACCAACAGAACCAATTGTGTTTTGAATTCCACTAGCTGGAGATCCCAGGATGGCTAGAACAACAAACAGACAGAGAAGCAAAAAAGGTAAGTAACAGGAAGATGCCCACAAATGAACTGTAAATAACATAAGACAAATAAGCCTTTCAAAGACTAGGCATGTATATAAAGTGTTAAAACTAGCAAGAAAGAAGCAGTGCTGAATTCATCTATTTTGTCTCATGGTAGTTAAGAACAAAAATCTAAAGTAAATCCACCCTCTAAGTCTAAAAGCAAGAGAACATAAAAAGATTGAAAGGAGATCACTTAGTAAAAATTAGTATGTATTAAAATCTAGAAACACCTAGAAAGTTAGTTAAAAGGAGTGTCAAATGTACAACAAGGCACAGTACAGGATTCTAAATGGTCAGTAGCTACCTCTCAAGCAAAGGAAGGAAGGAGCCTTCCTTTAAGCTACTGCCCTCACCTATCTTTTAGTGCTCACTTCTGTAAACTGAGAAAAACAGCAAAGAAAAACCTGGTTGAACACTTTTCAATCAATAAACCTATGAGGTGATCCTTTAAATTACAAAATGGCATTTCTCTAAACTCACTTGTGTAACGATAGCATTAGCAATGAGCCGTTTTGCTTTCTTTTTTGGGGGAGGGGGGTTAAAGAGAAGGGTTTTTTTTTCCCTAGAGTCTTCCCTGTTGTTTAGCTTCTTTAGGCCTACAGATTTTAATATGTTTATCCTATATTATATGTCTAATATTCACTTATAAGTAAATATATACCGTATGTGTGTGTCTTTCTGTTTCTGAGATACCTCACTCAGGATGATCTTTTCTAGTTCCTACCATTTGCCTGCAAATTTCATGATTTCCTTGTTTTTAATTGCTGAATAGTATTCTATTGTCTAAATGTACCACAATTTCTGTATCCATTCCTCAATTGCAGGACATCTGCGTTTTTTTCCAGCTTCTGGCTATTACGAATAGAGCCGCTGTGAACAAAGTTTAGCAAAATGTGATAGACACTGGAAGCAGTTCAGAAGACAGGAAACAGGACAGGAGCTTACCACAGATGGCCTCTCAAAGGCAGAGACTCATAGCCAAACTTTGGGCAGGGTGCAGGAAATCTTATGAAAGAAGGGGGTAGATATAAAGACCTGGAGGGGACAGGAGCTCCAAAAGGAGACCAACAGCCAAAAACACTGAGCCCTGGGGGCCCTGCAGAGACTGAACCCCAACCAAGGGCAATGGATACAGAGGACCTAAAACCCTGGCTCAGATGAAGCCCATAGACTCAGTCTCCAAGTGGGTTCCTTAATACGGGGAGCAGGGGGTTTCTCTGGCATGTACTCAGTGACAGGTTCTCTGATCACCTCCCCCTGTGGGTGCAGCCTTGCTAGGCCACAGAAGAAGACAATGCAACCAGTCCTGATGAGACCTGATAGGCTAGGGTCAAAAGGGGGAGAAGAGGAAGGGAGGTGAGATTGGGAGGAGACAATGGAGGGGAGCACAGCCGGGATACAAATTGAATAAATTGTAATAAATGATAATACTAAAAATAACAAAAAAGAGAGGGTTTTGTCCGTATAGCTTTGGCTGTCCTGGACTCACTCTGAAGACCAGGCTGGCATCGAACTCATAGAGATTTGCCTGACTCTGCCTCCCAGAGTGCTGGAATTATAGGCGTGCGACACTAGGCCCACTAGCCTTCCTGGAATTCTTGTCCAGGGGAGCAACATGTCAGGCTGTATTATACTTGACTGACTGACAGATCTGCCTAAAATTAACAGATAGAATGAGGCTTTAATTTATTTAGGTGTCACTTCAATATTCCTGATATTCAGGACCTAGATGCACTGCATGTAGCTCACCCAAGGCCACAAACAGCATGCAGAGCAGCTGTCCCACCTGGGTGTCTAACCTCAGGAAATTAAAAAGAAAAAACCACTGTCCACATAATAAACTCATCCCAAAGAACTTCAGATAAAATGACATAGCCTGTAATGCTCACTTCTTGGTCATTACAGGTTTATACCATTTACCCACCCATACAATCCATCCATTGGATGAGTGTTCTGTATGGCAGAGGTTTTCTATTACAGTCTATTTGTTCTCATCTTTAAGGTCCTTAAACTTGTACAAATTTTAGAGTCACATTAGAAGTAAAACCACAAACACATGCCTTATATATTAAGTTTATAAAGCTGACATTATAACTTTTTGACACATAAAACAGTCACACAGCCTTTCTTTGAATTAGTAATATTCTAACCCCTCCCCCGGCTTTCAGAGACAGGGTTTCTCTGTGTAAATGGAACTCACTCTTAGGCCAGGCTGGCCTTGCACTCAAGAGAGCCGCCTGCCTCTGCTTCCAGAGTGCTGGGAATAAAAGGTGTGCCCCACCACCACCTCGCTGAATTAGTATATTCTTAAAACAACATCTATGCAAGTATAATACACAGCTGAAATACTTATCAGAGCAACTTAATTAAACTGAAATGTGTAAACGGAAAAAAAAATCATAGTAATTACCTATTCTATGCTATTAAGTTTTCTAATAAAGACAGTCAGATCTCAAACTCATTAACACTCATTAGATATGCTTAAATACCACAACCATGTCATCATTATAAATAAAATGCAATTTCCAAGGCACATCTTGACAAGAGCGCAAACTAAATAGTCAAGTATATTTTTTTAAGTATACTAAATGTTTAATAGTCCCTGAAAATATAAGCATGTGCCCATCATTTTCCTCAACTAGCACGGTAATTTTTCACAATGAGTTATGACATAGAAAAAGAAAATAATTACCCAGTGTTCCCTTGTATGGCAAAATTCACAGGCCTCTCCTTCAAGATACTTGTTTTCATTCTCCTTCTCCCTTTCTTACCCTCCCCACCTCTCTCCCTCTCACCTATTATATCTTCTTACATATGCTACTTAAATGCTTAGCCTGAGGTCAGAACAATTCCTGCAACCTTAGGCCTAAGAAAGAATAGACACAGTGAATTACCCCAGGAATTTGAAGAAACAAGTAAGTATATGGTCCTCCCTTTCTAGGTGAAGATTCAATGACTATGCTTTAATGACTTTATCCTACTATAGTCTTTCATTTACACATCTCAAATGTCATCTGTTTAGACAAAATACCCACCATAGAATGAGTATCATTCCTAAACTCAGGGACACATATGGAACAAACAGTCTTATTCACCTAAACCTCTCATGGATACTGTTGACATGGTCAGTCTATTTTCTGCTTATGTTTAAAACATGTTTCCTAAATATAAATATTATTTTTCTTTTGAAACAAAATATAGCTAGCAGAAAACATGCAGCCATTTGGAAACTTGACACGTTAACAACCCAGAACCAAACCAAAACAAACAAACAAACAAACCTACGAACAGACTTGACACCAGAACATAACTCATCAGGAGCGCCAAACAATGTTAAGCACTAACAAGGAAAGACATTAACATCTTGAGAGTACAGGAATTTATAAGTGGGGGAGGATGGACTGACAGCAGAGTCCTATAAAAGTAGCTACCAGTATTCCATACCCTTCCCTAAATTCCCACAGGGCCAATGGGGTCTGTTTATCTTTAGGTACTTATACTTCCAGTATTCATACTACACCCTACTAGGTTCCTTGATACAGTGGCAAGCACTATGTACTTCTTGAGCTAAAACTTGCTGGGAAAAACAAGAGCGATCTAATAATCATCCAACACATATCAAATCACAGCCTGAGACCTGGATCATAGAAAAACTTGTTTATCTTTCCTGGACATCACTGGAAGCTCAGTCTATTCTTCACCTATTCTTGCTACACAAGGCTGGTGTAACTGGGAGGGCTCAAGATCAGGTTACCTACATGTGGGGGCCATGTAAAGTGCCACAACAAACAGTGCAGAGGATCTGTCACTATCTGTCCCTTAACCTCAATCCTCCCCTCTGAGCACCTTGAGGATTGAGGATAAGCAAGAATGAACAGAGCCTTAAAGGCAGAAGTGCTCACCTACTTGCATTCCTGACAAAGAATCTTCTGCACTGGAGATGTTACTGAAAACTATCTACTTGGTCTTTTCCCTTCTGAATTTTAATATTACACCCTGAGGAGTCCCAATATGCTGGCTTGAGCCATCCTAACTTAAAAAGGTCCCTGAATCCAGATACATCTTCGAGGAGTTTCTTGGCTATTGTTATTTTGGTCTGATGTTTGGGCACAGGAGAGACTGAGTGTTGCTATATAGCTATGGCTGGCCTATAACTCACTGGGTAGCTCAGGGTGGCCTCAAGTTCATGGCACTCCTGCTTCAGCCTCCTGAGTACTGAGATTATAGGCAAGAGCCATGGTTTCTGCCATGTGTTTGCCTTTTCTAATGCATGCTTAATACCATCTCTGCCTCACTACTACTTTTCTGTTGCAGCTAATGCAAGAAGTCATAGCTCAGGAACCAAAAGGCCAAGTGTATTATGGGTTCTGTAAGACTCACCCATCAATCTTTGAATAGAGGCAAGACAGTCTTTCCCCTGTGAAGGGTGTTACTAACTTAAAACTTTCAATTAACCAGTCAACTGCTGGCTCTAATCATTTCCAATAAATTGGGCTTAATTGGGAAATTCAACAAAACTGAAACAAATTAAATTTCAATGTCAGAGTTGTGGAAGATAAATGAAAATGCAAGCTAGGCAGTTATTGTATTCATTCTTAGATTGCTACAGAAAAACCAGTGTTAGGTTCAGTCAGATCGGCACATATCTCAGCCAAGTAGAAGGTACCGCCTCATCAGTCTATCCCTGTGCACAGTGCAGGGCACAGTAACAATTAGAGAGACTGGAGTGCCCAAGTTCTCAAAGGTGCCTTTCCTCAGAAGCCAAGAGACACACAGGACACTCTCTGATCAAGGCAGGGACAGTGAGCTCATGACTCTCTCACTCTGTAAAACCCAGGCCCTATCTCACCAACCCAATCTCTATAGTATGTTAGTGGTATCTGGAGACCACAGGGCTCCCAAGTGGAACTGAGAGCCTGGACAGGCAGAGCCCAGGAAGTACTGTATGGGAATGAATTCTGGGTCGATTTTAATTCAATATAACAAAAACAGGTATTCCAAATAATACAAAATATGCCTAGACATAAGATAAAGAGGCACCCACAAAGTAAGGGCGAAGGTAATGAGGATACTGGAGCAACAAGCTGGAGGACTGCTGTCACAGTCACTGAGGACTGTCATTCTGTGGTTCAGTCCAAGTCTGGGACTGGAGCAGGAGCTATCCCTGAGGTACAAATCTAAATTGCTGTGGGGTTCAGTTGGAAAAGTCAGGGTCTCCCTCATACAATACCTCTATCCCTCCCTACAGCTCTGAAACAAACCCGGCACTTGTAGGCATTCCAAGCAGCCACATCCCAGATTTTATGTACACAACAAAATACCAAGAAACTTGTTTTAAAAAAAGAAAAATATAGATTCTAATATAAGAAGCCAAATGAGGCCCAGATTTCCACATCTTTAGCAAGCAACCTAGAAGCATCTATGCAGCATGTCTGTATATTCAGCTGTGGGTTCCAGTAGGGGGATTCAAGCACATGTCACAGAATCTTTCAGAGGTCAGAAGCCAGGACTGATGATGGAGAAGCTCTCATAACTCAACAACTATTTCTACGATGGGCCACTAACTCATAATTACAGTTAATAAAACAGAAAAATCAAACAGGCCCACAAAGTAACAAATAATATGGGATTTATTTCACGCAATATCATGTTATACCTTAGTAAATTCTACAAGATTCTTTTGCTAGAAATAAATCACAGCAGTTGCGAGTGGAAAGTATGACCACCAAGGAGAGGGTACTGGTTAGTATCTGTAGAAGGGAACTATTCAGAAGGTAGAGCTTTGGTATATCTGTTGGTAGCTCAGCACAGCTATCTCTAAGCCCAGTGACTTAGTTGCCATTCTATTGCTATAAAAAGACACCATAACCATGCAGAGTCTTATAAAGCAAACAATTAATTGGAGGCTTGTTTAGTTTTAGAGGTTCACGCCATTATCATCATGGCAGGGAGCACATTGGCACACAAACAGAAGTAGCTGAGAGTACATTTAAATCTGCAGACAGCAGGAAGAGAGAAAGCCACTGGGCCTGGCTTGGGCTTTGAAACCTCAAAGCCTACCTCAGAGACATACTTCCTCAAACAAGGCCATACTTCATAATCCTTTAAAAACAGTGCTGCTCCGTGATGACTTTGCATTTAAATATGAGTCTATGGGGGTCATTCTTATTCAAACCACCCTAACCAGTGACTATTTGTTGTGTTGGCACATTACTACCACTAGATGTTATCCCACTGTAATTTTGTTGATCCTGGGTTCCACAGACACCATTTTTCTCTACGAAGTAGCCTAGGCATATTCTGATTCTCCCCCATAAGGACTATGCAGAGTACTTCATGTCTATACTTGATCTGTTAAGAGAGAGCATTAACACTTTCTAAAAATATGACAGAGCAGTAAACATGAAAAATCCCAGAAAAGTCACTCCCCTAAATTGAAAGTTAAGCATGAAACTTAAGCTCATTATTCATTGTATTACTATCAAATAAGTACAAATTATATCAATAATAGTGGGGGTTTTATTGTTTGTTTTTTTGAGGGGACATGGTCTAGCAATATACTCCAACACAGCCTAGAATTCATAAATCTCCTGCCTCAGCTTTCTGAGTATTAAAATGACCAACCACACAAAATTTTAATGTATATATCCCAGTCTCTAGGCCTCTCAACCTGAAGCTATTGAAGGGTTGGATTACACATTTTTCTCTAGTTCCTAATCTAGGATTCAAATACCATCAACCAACCCAATTTTCTTGAGAAGGGCATTGCTAAACATTCTCAATGAATAAAACATAATATATAAACAATTCTGACATAAAAACAATGCTATATTCACATGTCTACAAGTATAGAGCCAACAGACCACACTCAAAATTGAAATGTAATTTTAAGAAGCATTTAGGCTAGAGAGATAGCTCAGTAGGTAAAGGGTTTGTTACGCAATCAAAAGGAGCCAAGTTCAGATCTCCAACACTCATGTAAAACAAACAAACAAACAAACAAACAAAAAACCACTGTGGTGGTGGCTTAACCCTGTGCTAAGGAGGTAAAGACAGGAAGACTTCAGGGGCTCGCTGGCTCATCAATTTAGCCAAAACTATGAGATCCGGGTTCAATAAGAGACTACCTCAAAAATAAATGAATGAATAAATAAATAAGCAAATAAAAAAATAAGTAAATATATAAGTAGATTAAACACATAGATAAATTAATGAATGAATAAGTAGATAGGAAGGAAGGAAGGAAGGAAGGAAGGAAGGAAGGAAGGAAGGAAGGAAGGAAGGAAGGAAGGAAGGAAGAAAGAAAGAAAGAAAGAAAGAAAGAAAGAAAGAAAGAAAGAAAGAAAGAAGAGAATGATGAATGATTAGAGACACCAGATGACCTCTGGTCTCCACAGGCTCAGCTATGAGCAAAAGCGCCTACAGACACATGTACACACAGACACACACTAATTACAAATTTAAAAAGCACATAACTTCTTAAAGTGCTTTTATTTCTTTCGATTAAAAATACCAAAATCTTCTGCAGAGATGGCCTCCACTCCCCCTGTGACTCTACATTATCAAGTCCCCTGCTAGCATCTCATGTTATGACTAGCAGAAACACTGTGGTTTACCACTTGAAAAAGCATGCATGCACCCAGTCAATTCTCATACTTAGTTATAAGGATGTTAAGAAAAACAAACCACACATTTCTTCCCCCCCCCCGCCGAACAAAAACCACATAAGTATTTCTTAAAAAGAGGAATCACAAAGGTTAACAATTTTCATACCAGTATGTACATATTAAGCTAAAAAGATCCTACACAAGTCACACCCCTAAATTAAAAGTCAAGAAAAAAAAAAAAATCCTAGCTCATATTCATGGAATTAATAAGATCCAGTATCCCAGAACTTCATTTTATATAGGAGATGTTCAGGAAAATCACATAATAAAAATTCAGGAGTTAAGCAGTTAAGAAGATGGCTCAGTGGCTAAAGCACCTGTCATGCAAGTGTAAGGACCTAAGTTAGAATTCCCATAGCCCATGTAAAGCCAGGCATGGTAGCATGTCATAAGAGATCAAACAGGCAGCAACGGCTCTCAACTCCATGGCACTCTTAGATTAGAGTGATTTGCCATGTTCAGCCAGCCAGAAAGAAAGCAGCACATGTTCACCAGGAAGAAGGGGAACCTGTGAAGACGTTCAAGAAGATATTCTAAGTAAAGAACACTCAGAACATCAGGGAGGAGTGGAGATGGTGAAAGATGAGAAAGACAGTATCATGCTGAAAGATCACTAAAGGAGGGCACGCCTCCAACTAGAGGATGACATGGATGGATCCAAGAGCACCTTCTAGATGTCCCAATGACTGACGTATCCAAAGACACAATTCAGCCTATGAAATGATGGCAAAGAGTCTTAAAACTGGGAAGAGGTGTTCATATCCTTCCTAACGCTCTGATGCCTAAACACAGCAGGGATCCAGAGGCCACATGCAATAAGAGCAACCACATCAAGGACGACTACACCAATGACTCAGAAGACAACAGAACAATGGAGATGAGCAGGATGTGTCAACATGAGGCTGAGCTCCTCAGCCTAAAGCTCAATAAGCTGTTACACTAGCAGGTGTGGGAACTGCAAATGCAAAATTACCAGGCTCTTACACTGATACAACCTAACAGGGTCTTCACAAAAAGGTGCCCATCTGCCCCCATGATGTCACTGTCCATGTGGAGGACCTAACATCCAAATCCTCATACTAAGTATTATCAGAAAATGCCAAATCTTCCTGACAGCCACTTGATAGAAGCGACCTTGCTGCTTTGCACTCCTTCAAGTGCAAGAGGGTTGGTGGAGGTACATGAAAGCCCAGCATGGCCATGGCTATTCACAAAGTCCACTGAAAGCCCATTTGCCCACTGAGTTTGGCTGTACCTAGGTCACTGTTGACCCTACCTCATGAAGCATGTTGTGCTGGTGACCCCTGCCCACTACCTACCTACTCTCAGCATCTTCTTAAGAACAGTTTTCTACTCTTATCTCCAAGCTTCTCTGCCCCCGTGCTCACTTACTTTGTTGGTTTCGCTTGTCACTGGCATTTTTCAAAGGGAGGCAAACAGGACAGTCATGTCGTGTGCAGTTCTTCCAATGAGAGATGATTTGTCGTGAAGATGCACAATGGGCAACTATGACCAGAAAAACAACGAGATGTTATTTTTCTATCCAAATCGTCACACGTTCAATTACACCTAAATTATAATGCCAGATTCCATTAAAAAGAATGGTAACAAGTGTAACCATAATACGATACAGGCAGTCCTTAACTTACAAACAGGCTGTCCAAAAAGTTTGTAAGTTGACTGTCAATAATTCCAGCCAAAAACTTCCCACAGAAGCAATGTTATGAATGATGGGTGATAAGGTTCTGCCCACAAAATAAAACAAAAGCTATCAACCTCTGAAATACTGAGCATCTACAATGAAAGGCAGAACAAGCAGAGTTCTACAATGTCACAATTAAAAATTAAAACATTCAATTATATTTCAGGATGAAACCAGCTAAGAACTACCATTGAAGAAACAGAGGGAGAAGCCAATGAGAAGTCTGTGGAGATTCTAAAAGGAACCCAGGTATTTTGTAAAGTACTTGAGAGAGTAACTAACCCTGAATATTTCCAGTCTTCATATTCTAAAGTCTAACCTTCCCTCCCCTATTCTGTGTTTCCATCATAATCAGGGTTATTCCAGGGATTCATAAAAGGCAACATGGGATAGAGGGAGACCAGGAAGATATTTTCCCCAAGGATTAGGAATACAAGAAAGAAGAGAAGAGAATAAAGATTACAAGAAATCAAGGCTGTTAACAGGAAACACTTCTTTCTGTGAAACTGAGACATGGTTAAAAAAATAAATAAAAATCTAAAGAAGGAGTACACAAGATGCATGTGCCTAATCCCCACCCCCACACTCCCAGGGATGATGACTTGCATGTCATCAGAGCAACCTTAAGACAGAGGACAGAGGAGCAAGGCAGTGTGTCACTGGTAGTCTGAATCTATGAAACAACAACAAGACAGATGCTGGAGGTGCAGAAAAAGGTGTTCTTGCCTGTGTGTATTATTGCCCCAAACAACCACAACAAAGACATTAACAAGGAATACTCAAGAAGTGACAGAAGTCCTTCATGAAAGGAAGAAATAGAACAAGCTAGGGAATAGCCTCATGCAGGAGCAGTTCAGAGCATCAGAGCACCAAATCACCTGCCTCCTCAGCAGGTATGATTTTCAGGAACAGCCAAAGTGGCAGATGTGGGGAATGTGGGAACAACATATTCTAGGTCACACCACCAGGAGGCCAGCACCTAAACCATTCAGGCTTTCCAACCAAAGCTGCTGAAAAATAATAAAGACAAATTCCACCCTAACAAGAGCCACTAGTTCAGAAAAGGGCACTTACCTTGGCAGGCTTTCCCAGCCTGACAATGTGTCATGTGGTTCAAAACATTTTTCATGGTTCGACAGTGTGGGAGAGAACAGGCCCGAACCTCTCCATTCGCTTGCTCTCGTCTCTGACATTTGTGGGCATGAAGCAGTAGAACCAGCTGCTGCTGTATCAGCTTGCGTTTTTCAGGGTCTGCTGTGGGGCCTGTTGCAATTCCTTGTGTGGGTCCAATTCCCACTGATGTTTGCAACTGGGACTAAAATAAAACAAAGTAACAAAAATATCTTACTAAGTTTTTAAAGTTTTGATTCATTCTAATTATTTGGAAAACTCAGGGACAACTTGGCCAAACGAATTGCTGTAAGTTTTCTTTAATCTACCAAAAAACCTTGAGAAGATCCCACACAAAAATCAGCCTAATTCAGACGCAAAGCTAATTCATGTTCACTTGAATACAATTATCATCCAAATATCCACAGTAACAGAAAACGATACTGGCTCTGGGTGTCTGCAACAACACATACTCAATCCACCTCAGCATAAGCTCCATTCAGTGGAAAGCTACATGTCAGATGATCCGAACAATGCTGCTGCTTATGGAGGTCCCAAGAGCAAAATGTTGGCAATTTTATATGGTTCCACTTAATCAAAAAGATTCCCTTGGAGAACTGTAGTACACAGCTGAGAATCACAGCCACCTTTTGTTTGGTGGTGTGTCTCTGTACTACATCCAGGGGAACACAAGCAATTTGATTTCACTGTGGTCACCATCTTTAGAAAGGCATGATACACTTACTAGAAACACTACAACGAAGTATATTTTTAATGCTTTCTTACTTAAAGAAGTGTTTTGTCTTTCATTAAAATTTCCACTCACGGGGGCTGGAGAGATGGCTCAGCGATTAAGAGCACTGGCTGCTCTTCCAGAGGACCAAAGTTCAATTCCCAGCACCCACATGGTGGCTCACAATTGTCTGTAATTCCTGTTCTGATACCCTCACATAGATATACATGCAGTCAAACACCAGTAAGATAAAACTTAAAAAAAAAAAAAAAATCCACTCATAATTTTTTTTTTTTGAAAAAATATTTGGCAATCTGCTAAAACTACAGAAACTGAGTTGGTTTGTTTTCATCTGTCTGAACAAGTCTGATGAACATAACTCTTACCTACAAGGAAAATGGACAATGAGGCCTGTGAGGTCTTATCCTTTACAAATCACCAACGTTCTTCATAGACGCATATAGGTTTGCAAAAAAAGAAAAATGTCTAAATATACACAATATCACCCACACATCAAGGATTTCTGATCCTTAAATATTCTGATATTTCCAATTTGAGTCACTAATACTCATTTATCTTCTCAATTTTATTTTAATATATGAATCATTGGAGCCAGTGAGGTACTTGCTGCCAAGCCTGATGACCTGAGTCAGATCCCCAATTACCCACAATGGTGTCAGGAAAGAACCAAATACTAGTTGTCCTGACCTCCATACATACAAGCATAACATTTAAACATTTAAAAAAAAATAGATTTATTCATTTTATATGTGAGTGTTTTGCCTACATGTATGTCTATGCAGGCACACTTGGTACCCACAAAAGTCAGAAGGATGCATTGAATCCCCTGGAACTGGAATTAGAGATGACTCTGAGCTACTGTGTGAGTGCTAAGAATCAAATCTGGATCCTCTAGAAGAGCAAAAAGTGTTCTTAACCACTGAGTTACCTCTCCAGCCCCAATTTAAAAATTTTTTTTTAAAAAAAATCCTAACTATGTATACACAATTAGGAGAGCAATATTATAAAAAATTAAGTGTGTATGTGTTCAACATGTGTATATGGAAACCTGGTTGACATAGGATGTTTTCCCCCTTATTTAATCAGATAATTTTTCACCAAACCTGAAGCTGTGGTTTCAGGTGGACGGTGAGCTCCAGGGATCTACCCCAGTAGCATTAGGTCTAAACACCGCTTTTTAAAACAGGGGTCCTTGGACTCTAAACTCAAATACTCATGTAGGTACTTTACTAGCTGAACTACTTCCCTAGCACTGGTTGGTCCAATTTTTACAAAGTTCCTAGAAAATGAGGGGCAGATTTAATTGTGTCTCCCAGGCTAGCATTTAATAAGCAACAGAGGGCTACAGGTGGCCTCGTATCTGTCAGAAGCAACCTTCAGAGTCTCTACTTACATATCCAGTCCCTACTGCCCAGGCAGGCACCAAGAAACCAACAGAGGGAAGGTGCTTAAACACGACTTTCCCTTTAAAGCACACACAAAAATGGGATCTGATTTAAATACAAGTCCCTGAGTTCAAATGCTAGATTCCACAATGGATGGAGAGAAGCAACTTCCTTTCCAAACGTGGTTTTCTGACCTCCACACAAGATAATGTGAATACACCTGCATGCACCCACACTGCACATGCACACACCCACAGTGATAATTTAAAAAAAAAAAAAAAAAAGCAGGACAAAACTAAGTGTTATCTCTCACACACTATACAATTTTTGCAATAGCTCAGAAAAAATTTGAAAAATGTTTAAAACTTGGAGGGGGAGGGACACTACAGAAATGGCTCATAGCATTGACTGTTCTTTCAGAGGGCAGGGATTTGAGTCCTAGTGCTCATAAGGCTGTTCATAACTGCAACTCCAATCCCAGAAGAGCCAAGCACACAGGTGATGTACATATATACATGCAGGTAAAGCACTCATACAGACTTCTAACTTTTTAATTAAAAAAATAAAAGGGAGCTGGGCGCAATGATTCACACCTTTAACGCCATCACTCAGGAGGCAGAGACAGGCAGATCTCTGAGCTTGAGGCCAGCCTGCTCTACATTGTGAGTTCCAGGACAGTCAGGGCCGTGTGTGTATGTGTAGAGAGACAAAGAGAGAACCCATCTCGAAAACAAAATAAAAACAAAAGATAAATCAAAGCTACAGAGTATAGCTTTAGAACCACCAAGACGGCTATAAATGCAAATGCAGATGCTAAACAACAGCAGTGGTCCAGTAGAGAAGGACATGGTAGAACAAGACACACATCACTGGAAAGAAAGGAAAACAAACAAACAAACAAAAATACTAAGATAGTAGAGAGAGAGAGAGAGAGAGAGAGAGAGAGAGAGAGAGAGAGAAGATGTAAAGGATTACAGTTGGGAAGCTAGCTTAATGGGTAAAGTGTTAGGCATGGAGTTTGGATCCTCAGAACTCACATAAAAAGCCAAGCAAGCATTGGGAGGCAGAGATGAAAGATTCCCAAAGCTAGCTGGATTGCATTTTACACACATGTGAACACACACATTCAAAGACGAAAAAAGTGATGAAATATTAAATATAAAACACAGAAAGGCTTGGTAGTAACTGAATACCAGTGCCCGTGTAACCTGGTACATAACCAAATTCTGTGGGAGATGAAAACAGCCCACAAAATGCAAGTGGCTGCTACAGGGAAAGATCTTGACTCAAATGAATAGACATAGTTATAGAGGAAGACAACTGACAGCCTCTTCTGGACTCTATACCATGTGCACACGCACCCCCACACATCTATGCCTACACTCACACATACAAACTAATCATTTTTTAATGACAGTGGTTAACAAAGAAACTCACAACTATTCAAAGGGTAGAGATTAAGTGTTATTCGGTCACAAAAAGGACATCTATATCATACCACCTCCACAAGGCTTTGGCACCGTCAGCCACGATGGGAAGAAAGAAGGTGGTCAGTAACTGGATTAAAACAGTCTTTTGCACATGACAGGGCCACCATACCCATGAACTCAAGACACCATGGTTGCCAGCACAAGATCAAACTAGTCAACATTCTAGTATGAAGTGTGAAGAAATTCATAAGCCCATATTCCTGAGGAGGTATGGATGGTTGATGGCATCAGAGATAACATGTTTTCTCAAAGGATGTGATAGGTCAACAATACTCCAGTGGGAACATATGGGAACACAAATTGGAGTCAATTAATCATCAAAAAATAAATAAAAGATGACAGTAAATTGAGAAATCAGGGTGTGATAACTGAAGGAGTATGTGTGTGTATGTGTAATCAATTCATAGTTACCAACTTCTTAAAAACTTTAAGACGAAAGTAAGTCTATAAAGAAAAGTATGAGAAAGTGAGATGAATAATTTGTAATGCATAGGTGTAAAAACCTTAGTCAATTTATTTAAGGCAATAATCCCCACCCATCACCAACATTACTCTTCAGACAAGTTCATACAATAATGCAAATAACAGCAACAAAAAGTTCTGCTTCTCTTCCTCTTGGCCATCTTCATTTCACAGGTACCCAGTAACAGGATGAGTTCAAGGCCCAATAACCAGTAGCTCTTGTATTATCCATCCTCAAAGCATGGTTTCATTCAGGAGTCCCGGGTGATAAAAGAACATGAGGTCTGAGGGCAAGCACCCTGGCTAGGTTTCGAGAAGGCTGTGTCATGGCTAGGCCCCATCCTGAACCTCTTTGCTCTTCTTTAATAAAGGCCAGACCTTGCTTATGAAGTATGCTAAGAAACTTCTAAAAGAACAGCCAGCAAACGCAGAAACCAAACAACAAGTAAAAAAAATGATCACATCCCTAATATAAAAACTTTAATTCTTATTAATAATAATAAAAAAAAATACAAGTGAAAATAAAGATAAGATTTTCTCCTACAAAAATCACCCCCAGCCTTGGGAAAACAATGTAATGCTGGGGCCCAGGTACATGGCCATTTCTGAAAGGCAATTTAATGAACATTCATCAAAGGTCTTAAAAATTAATGGAACATAAATACTTTCAATCATCTGTGTGTATGCATGTGTGCCCAGGCACTATGTACATGTCAGGCCTGCACAGGCAAGAAGAGTTGATGTACTCTAGAAATGGAATTATAGGTGGTTGAAAAGCACCTCATGTGGGTGCTGGGAATCAAACTCAGGTTCTCTGCAAGAGCAGCAACTGCTCTTAATGACTCAGATGTCTCTCCATCCCTAAAATATACACATTTTAAAACAAGAATAGGAGCTCACATCGAAGTGGTAAAAATGCGGGAGTTAGGACAGTATAAGACACACACTGGTTTGAAAATTCTAAGCTACTGAGAAACATGAACAAAACTCACTGACCCCGATGCATCAGGACATAGCCCATGTCATACAGCAGTGGCCTTCACTAAACACGATCATATGCTCTTACATGTTGTGGTAGGTAGTTAGACAGTCTGCTTTTTGTTTGTTTTAAGAAAGGAATTCTCTATGTAGTCCTGGATGTCCTGGAACTCTGTACCTATACCAAGCTGGCCTCAAACTCTTGTCTGCCTGTCCCTGTCCCTAAGTGCTGGGATTTAAGGCATCCAACACCTCAGCCTTGTGGTAATTAGTTTTGTTACTTGACACAGTTCAGAAACATCTGTAAAGAGCGTTCCGGTGAGGAAATTATCTAGATCAAGTTAGCCTGTGGGCATTTTATCTTGATTACATTAATTCGATGTAACATTGAATACCATTGAATTCAATGTTACATTGAATTAATGTAACTGTGGGTATACCATTCCTTAAGTGAGCTATGTGCGAGTAGAGAAAGTGCTGAGCACAAACATGCATTCATTCTTTACTTTCTGCTCCTGACTATGCATGTGATACAAATGGTTCCTTCAAGTGCCTGTCCCTGTGACTTGTGTAATCTGGAGTGGTGAGCTGACACGAACACTTTTCCCCCTTCTGGTTTTTCAAGATGCAGTTTCTCTGTGTAGCCCTAGCTGTCCTCCAACTCAAGAGATTGGCCTGGCTACGAATGTCAATTTCTATGAAGTGTATAGTCTCTATTGCACTGTGTTCTTTAGCATGATAATTAGCTATGAGGTTTATTCTTCTTAAATGTTTTAATCTTATTGTGAAGATTCACTTTGGAAAATTAGCAAAAACATCAATCTAAACCTCTAAAA
Organism: Psammomys obesus; assembly: GCF_907164565.1. NCBI lineage: Eukaryota > Metazoa > Chordata > Mammalia > Rodentia > Muridae > Psammomys > Psammomys obesus. The sequence goes on along the minus strand of NW_026588752.1, from coordinate 5,085,923 downwards.
TAGCCCTCTGGAACTTTAACCAATAGAAATGGCTGTGCAAGTGTCTCTGAGGAGAACCAAGAGGAGCTTGTGTCTAAAAAGTAATGTTGGTGATGGGTGCAGATTACTGTCTTAAGTGTCTTGACTAAGGCTTCTACAAACCTGTGCATTACAAATCAATTCTTCTTGCCTTCTAGTACTTTTCTTTATGGACTTAGCTTTTTCTTAACATTTTAATTAACTCTTTGAGAAACTGATAACAGTATAAACTGATGACACACACACACCACTTTTCTCCATAACTCCTCTGCCTCCCAAGTGCTGGGATTAAAGGAGTGTACCACTACCACCCCTTTCTAAAATTGCTTTTGTCATGGTATTTCATCAAAACAGCAAGAAATAGAACTAAAACACATGTGCTGTTTATCAACATAATTTTGGTGTCTCCTCCCCCCCCCCCCCCCAAGACAGGGTTCCTCTGTGGAACCTTGGCTGTCCTGGACTCCCTTTGTTGACCAGGCTGGCCTTTAACTCACAGACAGCCACCTGCCTCTGCCTCTGGGATGACAGGCATGCACCACCTCGCCCCTAGTGTATCACCATAATTTAATACCCCAAACCATCAATCTACCAAACTGCCCTTACGGGCAAAATGCTAGTATTCCTTAATTCTTTATAAAGATTCTACCATGAATTTTTATTAGGACCATTAGCTTTGCTTAAAGTTTTTTTGTTTTGTTTTGTTTTAGGTTTTTTTGTTTGTTTAGTTTTAAGATAGGGTTTCACTGTGTAACAGCCTCAGGTGTCCTGGAACTTGCGCTGTAGACCAGGCTGGCCTTGAACTCACAGAGATCTGCCTGCCTCTGTATCCCAAGTGCTGAAATTAAAGGCACCAGCCACCGTGCCAGGCTTGCTTCTGAGTAATCACCCTAATCTATTATTTCCTATATACTCTATATTCTATCCCACAAGAAACCACATACCTAAGTTTGGGTGCTGAGAACACTTTACAGCATAAAAATGTTTCTGAACATCCAATGACCAAAATAATTCAAAATCAAATGGACAACAATCCTGAGGTTTGGCTGGCAGTGCTCACTCTATCACATTACATGACCCCACTGTAGTAACCTCAGCTCTGAACATAATGTCTGTACTTTGCACATATCTTCATGCAGACTCAACACCAACAAACATTGCCTGGAATACCTCAGGTTCAAGACTGCACATTTACTACACATATAAACTTCTGTTCTTCAAAAAACAGAATGGTTAACTAGAGAAAACAAAGGTTTTTAGATATTTCTCTTTAGTCATCCCTCAATAACAGTGGATCAAAACCTATTTTATTTTATTCCATCTTATGTGCATGGGTTTTTGTCTGGGTGTGTGTCTATGTACCATCGTGTGCCTGGTGCCTGAGAAGGTCTGGAGACATCTTCCCACCCTTTGGACCTATCTGAGTTACAGGGAGTTGTGAGCCACCACTAGGGAACTGAACCCAAGGTTCTCTGGAAGAACAATCAAACCTCTAAGACATCTCTCCAGCTTCAGTGTATCAGGATGTTTGATTTTTAAAACAAAATCAATTACTTTAGCTATAATTTAAAAAAAATTAGCAAATTAAAATATGACTTGAGACTAAGAATTTCCAAAATGGCCCATACATATTTTTACCATTTTGTAGTACATATTTACACAAAGCAGCATTTTCAGCATTGACAATTATAAGAGAAAAAATATCAACAAGAAAAATCAATGAAGATGCTTTACACCCTGCAGATTCAAACACTTAAGCAAGTTTAAATTTTATGTAAAAATAAGCAAATACATTTATCTCTTTCAAAGGAAATTAACTTTCATTTTAATAAATGGTAAGACTTTACATATACCCTAAAATGGTCTAAAGTTAAGTTTATGCTTTTATGTTATCAGAAAAATGCCTTGCATGCATATTTTATACACCTACATTGCCAGGAGGTCACGTGAACATTTCTTGAATGAAAAGGGGTCTTAAAAGGATGAAGTTTAAAAAACCCAATTCTATCCTAAGAACATACTCAGATATGGACAATGAATATATATAACCAAGCTTATCTTGGCATACCAAAAGTAAGTTATTTCTAGTAAATGTTCAAGAATAGGCAAGGTCTTCAAAAAATTTCATGTCTCAAACATTGAGAAAGGACCAAGAAAGAATCAGTTCTCTCCCTCCACATACCTCCAAGCCCAAGCAGTCGCATGCAGTGAGCTCCGACTCTGAAGCAGCTCTTGAGATCTAGCTACCCTCAAACATTACATGCTCGTGCTTCTTAAACACACTTCCAACCATCTAAAAACACAATCTTCTGTAACTTCATTTAGAATCAGAAAATTATTCCAAAGCCAACACTGAGGGAGCCAGGGCACAGCACTCTGCAATGTTGCTTGCTCTGATTCCCTTCAGGACCCTGCAACCACTGGGAATGCAAAGCTGAGGCATTAAATAGAAAGTGTTCATTAAATATCCACAGTTATCAAGGCCCAGCATTGTGGCACAGGCCTGAAATCTGTCCTCAGAAGCCTGAGGCAGGGAGGAGTTCAAGGCCAGCTTGTGCTACATAGTATGTCAAAACAAAACCACTACAACTATTAACTAGAAGAAAATCATGTGGTAAGAAGGGAATAGACCAATGTACATCTCCTATATTCTTTAAGAAAAGATATTCAACTTTTGACACTGTGACTCAATTTTGGCATCTAAAAAGTGGTTGGAGATTCAAGCCTGTCCCAGGATACACATGGCCCACAGACTGAAGTTTGGACATGATTATGCATATCACCTCCATATTACTTAAACCAGATACAATGAAAATGCTAACTAAATAGCTGTTATGTTGTTATACCATATTTATTAGAGAATAAAGACAAGAAAAACTTAGCATATGGTACATACAGACACAATTACAAGGCTAAGATATATTGGATCCACAGATGCAGGTCAACTGTACTCACAGAGGAAACACTAGCTTTCCATGCTGGTTTATTCCCAATGCCCAAACCATCAACCAGACCCAAGAGAAAGAAAACAGAAACATGGTAAATAAAAGCTGAGGAAAGTAAGGCAAGCCTGCTGCAAAGAGCACAGCTGGCCATTTGGCCAACATCTTAGTGGACAATGGCTGTCATATACTTTGTTTCAGATCAGTTCTTCTAAAGGGGTCCCACATATAACTAATATAAAAGAAATGATTACATGGCCATCTATTTGAGAAGTATCTGAATTACATGAGAGGGGCTTAGATACCATAAGCTGGGAAACTAAGCAAGAAACACTCTCAAGTTTCACACTGACCACAGAAGCAGAGATGTCTTGTCTGGAGGATTCTGAATCTTGTGGACAACATAAGAATGTCCCATCACTGACATGCACAATGAGATGCACAGCTGCTTACTAAAGGACACAAGGCAAGAATGTCCAGTATCCATGGTTAACTACTCACATGCTGCCAGCATCACTGTGTTAACTGAGATATGCTGGCAGGACACAGAAGACAGGGCTACAACTCTCCTCTGTCTGAAAAATCCTCTGGCCAGCCACATTCTCCTCCCATTTAGAGATAGAAGTCTATCAGCAACTGTCTGGGCCTTCTCCAAACCTCTATCTGAAAATTCTCATGCACAAAACAAAGTATAACATCATTCTCATAAGCAATTTTAAATAAGCTAAGCAGCACACCTGATGAATCTACTACATTACACCATTAAGAATGCTAAACTCTCTAAAGCGTTGTTTTATTTAAATCTTTCTTATTTAAAATACCCAAATATAGGAATTTCCTATCTGAAAGTAACCCTGCAGAGACACGCTGGGCCACAGAGATGAGGCTCCTCTATTTCTTAAACATTCTCTGCCTAAGAATGTTCTATGGGAATGTCTGCAAGCCCATTCCAAAGCTTTAGGCAAAATGCCACCAGGATTCGGCTTTTTTTTTTTTTTCTTTTCTTTTTTTAAATGGAGAGCAACATCCTGTTCCTGTACACACATCTCTTCCTCAGGGAAAGGGCACCCCCACATACTTTAAAACCAAAATACTGATTAGGAACAGAGTCTTCACCAATGAAAAAAACATTTCCTTTGTCAATAAATTATAAATATTTTAAAAATCTTTAGGCCCACATAAAATGTCCTAGAACATTCTATAGTATGTTTAATTTATAGTACTTCAATTTATTAGTTTATAGACACGTGTAACAGTATATTATCTGTAATTAAATATGTGACTCAATCTAATATGCATCCTGATTACCGAAGCATCTTCCTGCAAACAAAAAACTGCTTCTGAGAATCACAAAATGGTATTCACATTAGTAATGTTTTCATTACAAACAAATCTGAAAAATTTATATAAAGACCAGAGGCAGAGCTACAATGAGAGATATCTGAATATTTAAGAACATGACTATTTCCTCTTGGATATATCCTCAAGAATGGACTCTATTTCTACAAGGGTCTCTAGTTTCTAACACTTTGGAGCTCCCAGCACCAAAGCACTGGGCGATAGTCACAGAGAGGTGATCCCAGGTCTTCAAGAGTGCAAGTCCCATGAATTCATTAGCAAAGAATGGACCTTCTCGGTCTGGTTTTCATGTTTTGATGGTAGTCTTTGGCCTCCTCTTAATCTCAGCTGACACCACATCCATGCTACAAAGGCCCCTTTCTCCACGAGCAGTGAATCATTTCCTTACCATCTCCTTTGCCAGCTCTTTTCCCTTCTTGTTCCTAGCTAGGGATCTGTAAGATGTTCTTCCTGGGCCATATCATAAAGCTGTCACGACACTGTGTCATGTGATGACCAGCAGCTGGCCTATTGATTCATACCTTGCATCCTCTCTTGGGATGCAGAGTACAGTTACTTGTGCCTATGCCTTTGTTCCCTCCCTCAAGCCTGTTCCCCACTTCCAGCTCTGAAAAGGATTCCCCACCAGGAAACTTCTCAGTAGATAACCCATTATGACCAACCACATCCAGGCCACTAGTTTCTTCAGACTCCAAAAAGAAGCTTGAAAAAAAGCTTTGAATGACTTAAAAACAAAGACAAAAACCACAGCTTATTTCCCCGCAAAGTGACAACCCTACCCTCACACCAGCTTTAGTGTGTATATATATATATATGCTTTGCCTGCATATATATCTGTGCACCATATGCATCCCCGGTGCCCACGGAGGCCAGAACAGGGCGTCAGATACCCTGAAACTGGAGTTACAGATGGTTGTGAGGCACCACAAGGGTGCTGAGAATTAAAACTCCGCACTGAGCCAATGCTCCTAACTGCTGAGCCATCTCTCCACCCAAACTCCAAGATGATTCTTGCCTGGCCCTCCGTTTTGTTCATGTGCTCCTACTTGCCCCTTCCTAAGAGTCACCATTCAAAAGTACTGGCTTTCCATCACCATTCCTACAAGAGGCAACGTCTTTCTATCACCCTAGAAAAGCAACCCACCATTTGCTCTAACAACCGTTTCACAGGGGTCACCTAAGACCACTGGAAAACACAAATATTTATATTATGATTCATAACAGTAACAAAATTGCAGTTATGAAGTAGGAACAAAAATAATTTTATGGCTAGAGGGGGAACATAAGAAACTGTATTAAAGGGCCACAGTTTAGGAAGGTGGCATCCCTTCAAATCTCCTTGCCTTGAAGAGGCCTTTTCTGATGATTCCACCTAAGAAGGTCTTTGTGTCCATCTCAACTACTGCGTGGTACACAGGCGGTTGGGGTTTTCTAATTGTTTACCACTGAAGACCAAGCTAGCACTCCCTCACAACTCCTCTCTAGGCTTTCCTCCCATACCTGGGCCCATAGCAGAGCCCGGCAAAAGTGACATACAAAAGAGTGTGTGTCTTTCCATTCTCAACAGCAGACAGAAATGATCAAGCCATACAGGAAGAGAGAAAAAGAAACCCTTGGCTTGTGACTATGAAGCTTCAGTTGCCCCATCAGTGTCCCTAATCAACTGTTTGCTACCAAAGTCAATCAATCATCTCCTGAAAATTACCTCTTGTGCTAGCTAGTTGTTTGTTAACTTTTGACACAAGTCCAGGTCTTTCTGAAAAAAGGGCACCTCAAATGAGAGAATGCCTACACAAGACTGGCCTGTAGGCAAATCTGTGCGAGTATTTTTTTGATTACCGATTGATGTGAAGGGTCCAACCCTGTTGTGAATGGTGCTACCTTAGCCATGTGGACCGTTGTTTTTTTAAAATAGCACACTGAGCAAGCCATGAGGATTAAGCCAGTAAGCAGCATTCTTCCATGGTCTCTACTTCAGTTTCTGACCCCAAGGTTCCTGCCTTGAGTTTACATCTTGGCTTCTCTCAATAATGGACAATGATGTAGAAACATAAGCCAAAAAGGCTTTAGCCTTTTCTCACCAAGTTGCTTTCGATCCTTTATCATAGAAATAGAAAACCAAACGAAACCAAACCAACTCTCAAAGTATATCATCTCCTACCCTCCAAAAAAAGGAAAAAGCCATTAAGTATTTTCCTTTTTTAAGGTAACAGATGTAGTTTCTGTAACAATGTTTCCTTGCTATGTGAAAATCTGTCATTTTAAGACACCAGGTAACTGAGAGAATTCAAGAAAGATCACAAAACACAGTCAAGGAATTGCAAACAAACTGTAAGCACAGGCGAGGAAGGCCATTCTCAGGGAGCTCAGGGCTGCTAACACATCTGGGTAGAATTAAAAAGAGCTCTGCACAAAGGAAGCCACGTGGCCATGAACAAGCCAGACTCCCTAAGAACCTCAATTTCCTCACCATCAAATGGGAGCTGTTAATGTCGCCTATCAAGGAGCCACTGCAGGGATAAAGTAAACAGATACACACTGAAAAAGATGCCATGCAGCCTGTGACTTGACCTCTTTATCAGTCCCACTTCCAATATTCCACTGAAGGCTGTTCATGGGCACATGGCTATGGCCTACCATGCGCCTCCAGAATAAATAGTACGGGCAAAGGACACAGTTTACTTCCCAAAAGCATCTACGAATCTTTTTGTAAAGTCCACATGAGCCTTTATAAGAAAGGTGGCCTGAGTGAGTACTACAGCTTCTATAAACAAAAATGTTTTTTTTTTTTTTTAGTTTACTGTGATCTTGAGAGAGTTGAGGAAAGTGGTATTGACTGAATTCCAGAAAACAAAAGAATGAGACACACTGCTATTGTGCCTCCTGACCATTCTTCAAACTAGGAGTCCCCATCAAAAACAGCTGTACTTGAAGGAACTTATTTTGTCAGTGCCTGGAGATAATGGATTTTAACAGTCAAAAGGAAGGAAGGGCTATGGATAGCGTGGCCAGGGTAAGGTTACTGCCAGATGTTACCAAGGTGCCAGGTAGCCCTGCAGGAGAACATGGGTCTCTGCTAGGGCTGAAAGGAGCCCTGCTGTAGTCCTGAAGGGGAGAAGCAAGGCCCTCTGCCTAGTCCCTCTGTGCAACCCTTGGCCACCACACCTAGCAAGTTTAGGTCTCCAAAGTAGCAGCCAAGGCTGGCAGAGGAAGCTAACGTACAGGGATTTTGTCACTCTAGAGTAGTAGTAGAGATGGGAAGACAAGAAGCCAGAAAGAAACTTAAAAGAGGAAAGGAAGGAAAACATTAGGTCAGGGATTCCCTGTGTATAAAATATAGAACACCATGGAAAAAATAAAATGTTTTCATGAAGTCTGAATGTGTGCCTGGCTACCAAGCAGGCAGTGCAGCTGGCCCTGGAGTTCACGCCACTATCTTCTCAGGGAGAACTGAAAACAAAACATGAGAGAGGCCAGGCACGTGAATGTGAATCCAAGATCCCAGAGGCTAGCACTGCTCTCACAACCCTGGCAACCAAAAACTACTGAAAGGGAAGTAGCAGACTAGGAGAGCTATGGGAATTGTCATAAGAACAAAGAGCAGAAGAAAAATCATCAGTGGTTTTGAAAACAGGCAGGTTTTACTGTTTGGGGGATGGGGGGTGTTACAACGTCTTACCAGGATACCTCACTGTTCCCATTTTCTGATTGTACACTAATGGAGAAAAGGCCTCAACACTTGCCTCAGACGACTGCACGCTGTGAGCACTGTTATTCTCTTCTTTTTGGCACATACTAAGATTAGAAAAGAACTTACGAAGGGGGAGGGGAGAAAATGATAAAGAATACTCAGGAATTCCCTGTACGTCAATGACAAAAGACAACTTTCTAAAGAGCATGGTCAGTGAGTACATGGAAGTATGGGAGGCCCACTGTCATCAATAAACGTAAGGAAGAAGAGAAGTGATGGCCTGAGGGTTGGCCAGGCACCACCTGCACACTATGCCTTCAGCAGTGCTACCAAGGCCTGGAAACACTAGTCCTCACTGTTCTAAATTAATAGATTCTGATCTGGGCAAAAGGAGACACTTCCATTAATACTCCCATTGTCTGGTTAGGTTATAGATTCCTGTTACAGCTGGGAACTCTTAAGAATGAAGATATTAAATCATCTATTAAAGTCTACCTAACACCTGTCTCATCAGTATAATGTAATTCTTGTAATTCTTTTGTTTAACTGTAACAGAAATCAAGCTTCTACTGACAGCTTCAACTAACTAACAAACAGCAAGTCAGTCTTGCTGATACTCAAGAGTTTTGGAAAGAAAGGCAAAATAATTCACAATCATGATAGTCTCCATCTACGAAAGGGAACTTGGGAGGAGCAGCTAACTCAAGCTTCTCTACCACTCTTGTTGCTATCCCATAACAGAAAGTAAAAGGCTCATTTAGAGAGATGTTCTCAGGATGTGGTGTTAGTTTCTATCACCAATGGCACACTCTCAGTTACACCTCTTCACTGCAAGCACATAAAATCCATATGCCAAAGCACCCACCGAGATCCACAGCACAGAAAATCCAGGGCAACTTACCATATTTGGCACATTGGTGACTGAAGTATTCTTGATATCTGTAGGAAAAGCAGGCAAACTATTGACCATGCTCTGTTTGCTGGATAACTGGGGGTTCACTCCAGTGGCTCCCATCTGCTGTCCTCCAGTTTGACTAAACGGTTGTCCAAATGGACTTGTGTTACCAGTCATTCCCATCTGAAATAAAAACAGGAACAATCAACTGCCATAAAAGAATCATGCATGAAAAATCAGATTTTAGAAATTTTGGCTGACCCACTGGTGCCAAGGTGTGATTCCCTGTGAAACCCTCCCTCCAGCTATAAAAGAAAGCTCATTATCAGAGTTCATTGTCAGAACTGTGAAAGGCCATGTCTCACTCAAAAAGTTGGACAGAGGGCTAACTAGATCATCTGTGTCCTAACCACCACCTCACAAGAGGCAGCACTTTTCTCCCCTCTCACTTCGCCACAGCCCTGTCCAGAACCAGCCAGTCCTACACAGCAAAGACCCTAAGCTGAAGACCATGGGGAGCTTCTTTAACTAACGTTTAATTACTCCGTAAGTGCTTTTTTTTCTCTCAGGTTCCTCATCAGATTTTAACTAAGTTTCAACTAGTTCAAAATGCAAAGTAGAAATGCTAGCAATGAAAGGATAAAATATGTAGACTCTGCATTAAAATGACCCAGCGAGACAGGTCACAGTGAGGAGAGGGAAAACTGAGCACACTGCCAACCTCCCAATCATGGTTCTATCACCCATTGTTACACATGGTGAACATTTTCGCTAATGAGTTTTTTTTTTTTAAACTAAGGTAAAATAAAACCAACTATAGGGTAGATTAAGGCAAAGTCAGGAAGGAGGGACTCCAACCTCTCCCTCCAGAGGCCAGCCACACACAGAGCTGAGCCAGTTTCCTCAGGTTCAATTAGCAACAACATCCTTGAGTACACGTGGGAGTACCCAAAATAGTGTCTAAAAGAGTATCTGGTCCCCTTGAGTAGTAAAGAAATGGGGTGCTCAAGTTGCCCACCTCTGCTTTTTCACAGAACTAAAATATTCTTCCCGTTGTCTAATGCTTACTCTTCATGTCTGGTATCATACTCTGTTTGATGTTTAGATTGGGAAGAACAGTCTTGAGCAGGGAAGACCTCCAGGGATCAAAGTTGCACTCAAAAAAATTACTACTAAGCTCAATGGAAGAGAATTGCACTAAATGTTCTAGGTCCCAAGTTTTACCCCACCAACGCAAACTTGAAGTTCTACCTAAGAAGTCACTAGCAGACTCAGGTAGTAGCCGTTAAGCTCACTCTATAATGTATATTCCTTCTGTGGACGTCAATCTCTTTGCCTGCAAGGTGAGGGTCACTACATCTCTTTTAGCTCTAATTTCTTTTAGCTCTAAAAGTCTAGATTACAAACTAATCCACATGTAACATAACTGACTCCAACTGACTCTATTCTGCTGAAATGCCTATATGCCCCCAAATGCCAAAATGTCTATAAGCCAAAAGCCAGTGTGACTAAATGTCAACAAATATGTTTATGTCACAGGGGGGAGAGTTTGGGGTAAAGAGTGCGTGCTTTGTGTACCTAAGCCTTCTCACCTTTCTGAAAATGAATCCATTTTTGCTGCAACCTTTGTACTAGGTACTCAAAACACAATCTTTCATCAAACCCGGGAAAGGGGCTCAAACTCAAGTTCAGGAGACCTAAGTATACAAAAGGGCATCCCTGATCCTAACAAGACTCCTTCAACTGTCATCTGAAACTCAAAAGACAAACAGAATACCTATCCTCACTACGCAGCACACCATGCTATTAATTCATGTAGCAACCACTACTCAGACTTTGTTTTATTACACACCTCAGGCCGTAACAGACTGATGGAAAGTGCTTTGCAGCTGAGCCATCTCACTGGCCCTGAAATACTATTTATAAAGGCCTATAATTTGAAAAACAGTAACAAAAACTCTCAGAGGCAAAACTTCCAATTTCTAAATTTCTCTACTTCTGACCAAATATTTCAAAGCACATGCATTCATTCACCCACAATCAATCTACCCTCACTGATGACCAGTATTTGCCAGTGTCTGCTATGAGTCAGCCCACTTGAGAATGTAAAGAGAGATTTTTCCTATTCCCCGAGGAACTTGCTCCTTAATATACTTGAACTTGACAAACAAAAACAAAAATCAATGTTGGCTGGAAGCTTCCAACCTAATTAGAATACAGCACCAAAAACCAAAGCAGGTAGTATGTGGGGTATGGGAAGGGACCTGTGCTATCATATGCCCCTGCACTAAACAAAGAGAGCACAAGACTCTCTATGATTCTGAAAGTATACCTGACCTGATCTTTTAAATAAAAAATAAAATAAATTAAAAAAAAAATTCCTGACACCATTCTAAAACCCATCTTACCAAGGCAAAAATCAAGTATGTATATCTGGTCAGCTAGGTTAGTATTTGCCTGATTAGAGTCTGGGCACTTTCTAACTGGCTGATTTCTAGGGGTAATGTATTTGGAAACACTCTGACAAGTCTCTTTAGAAAACTTATTCCTTCCTCTCTCTTCCTGTTACCACCACCTCTTTCTTTTTATTTTTGGTGGTGAGCCTAGTCTTTAGTGGCTGAGCCATCTTTCTAGTCTAATTTTGTATTTGTTTTTGCTTTATTTGAGAAAGGGTTCACTGTATACCCCTGGCTGTCCTGGAACTCACTCACTCTCTAGACCAGGCTAGATTCAATCTCAGAGATCCACCTACCTCTGCTCCTTGAGTACTGGGATTAAAGGCATGGGCCAAAAACCACCTGGCCTTCTTTCTTTCTTTTTAAATTACTAAAATATACTCTTGCTGTACTGCCTAGGCTGACTTTGAACTCACAATCCTCCCACCTCAGCCTTGCATACACTACTACATGTAGCTTTCTTCAAGAAATTTTTTTCAACTCTTCTCCTTAGCAAGTTGACAGTTTCAGCATGGCTTCCATTCCCCAAAGGTAAGAATCCCAGAAAAGTCTAAGCTTGTGGACAGCACATACAGACATCCAGTTCAAAGGAACTCACTGCACATTTTGAAAGCTAGAAGCTAAAGTCCTAAGTCTACAATTAAAAGGAATCTAAACTAAGGAGGCCACAACTTGAGTATCTGACATCACCTCAATTTACCGCACCAGCCCACTCTCAGTTAGATCAGAGCTAGTAGTGAAGGCCAAAGAAATGGACATAAGCCTCCAAGGAGATATCATTGTTCACCTCAAGTACCTTGTCCCATCTTAAAAGGAGTGACAGATCAGGTAGAAATCAATGGCCACAGCTGCAGCTTTACATTCACTTTTAGAGAGTCTTGATTTCTGGATTCCTTGAATCCTTGATTCAAGGATTCCTTGATCAATGGAATTCCTTGATTTCTTGAATTCTGTATCCATTCTCTGTTGATTGAATTATCTATGGTCCCAAATCTAGGGTGATACACTGCTTAGCACCAGTGCTCAAATATCAAACAATAAAATTAAGATGTCTAAATCCATTAACAAAGTCACTTATCCTTTTAACTTCCTAACATTTACTTATTAATAAGCTAAGAAACTTAGCTTTATTATCAACTCAAGTTTTATCAGATTTAGTTTAAATCTGCTACTGAAACTGAGTAAAATCCAAAGCAAAAAGGAACTTTCAGTGATGGCAAATTTATCTATCAACAAAATAAAGCTTGTAGAATGTTGATATTCTTCTCATTCACTAGTAGCCCACATAGTAAAATGTGCTTTTAATCTGTCCTTCCAAACAGATCCCCTTCAAGTACTTAATTCAAGTCGAATCTCAGAAAATAGAAGTTAATTACAGTAGAATCTACTAACTAGCGCTTCACAGTTCTATCCTCTTGCCATGAAGAAGCACTGTGATCAGGTGTGCCAGGCAGACATTCAAAAATCTGCTCATCATCAGGCAATGTCTCCCTTCACTAAGAGAATAAAAATATGTAAACTGCACCCCCATGAGTGAAGAATGAGCACAAGAGGGAAGGTGAGAAACCCAAGCATAAGACCTGAGCCTGCACAACTGAGGTAGGAGACCTAATGAGGGAAGGGCCTGTAGGCCAAGGAGAACACCCATACAAACTTTGTTCACCAACACAAGGGCACTTGTAACAAACTGAGAATTATCCAGCCACTTGGCAAAAGCTGCTCCGATCCTGGACTGCACATCATCAACTGGCTGCACTTAAAACAATGGAAGGAAGGGTGAACCATGCCTCTTCTGCACTAACAGACACCATCGCAGAGAGGGAAAGCACTGAGCACTAGAGTTAGCTGCCTCACCAGTACTGATCCATGTTGAATCTGACTTGAGTACCAAACCAGATCCTGCCTCTCACAAACCGTTCTCTCACATTGAAAGTGGTTAGTGTTTGGGAAGGGAACTAAATAAATGACCACTCCAAGACATCACTACTTTAAGAAGCCTCCAGGAACAATAGCTTATGTCAGCCCTGGAGAAAGTGTCACTGAAGCCAGGCCACACCAGCACAACATCTGGGTGCACTGGGAAAAGCAACTGTCCTCTTTCTGTCTTCTAAACCTTGGAAGCAGGGATGGGAAGACGACTCAGCCAGTCAAGTGCTGGCTGCACATGCACTGGAGATCTGAGTTCAGATCTCAGCACCAATGTCAAAGCTGGACCCAGTAACATGTATCTGTAAGCCACACTCACACCAACACATACATATACCATTCATGCAAACAATATTTAGTATAAGATAATAAACTTTTTCAAGATTCTCAGTTACTAGATAGTAATCAACAGGCAGTTCACCTAGTCATGCTAAAAAAAAAAAGTTGAAGACACTTTAGTGTTGATTTTTACAAGATGGCAATTTTGTGTTTGATCACAACACAGTCTCTGGTCATACATAGAGCAAATGTTCCCCACCTTACATCTGGTTATACATACAGCAAATGTTCCCCGCCTTACATCCTAACCCAACAAATCCAACAAAGTGCCAGACTCCATATGTCCTAGCCTAGACACACCCCCTGCCAAAAACAAAACAAGACAAACAAACAAACAAAAAAACGAAAAATAAAACACCTGGGCAACAAAATACTAACCCATTATCCTCAGTGAGTACCTCTGGTTGCAAAAAGCCTCCTCAGTATTTTTTTTTAATGGAGAACAAATACTATTTTCAACTTGTATGATATAACAGCTATCAAAATAGTAATAAAACAAGCTCTGGGATCCAAAAAAAGCACAAAGATTCTCTCCACTGCACTACCAAGACACCATCCCAGTTCCTCTTGGATTCATTCACCTTCCTCTCCTAACTCATCAAGCAAGATCCATATCAAAAAGATAATAAACCAACAAAAAGGTAAAACACAGAAATCCCAAAACTAGAAGATTTAAGGCACAATGGCATGGATATACATTCAGGTGGGCCACTGCAAAGGAGGCCCCTTTTCAGGGCACACTCTACAATAGTGGTATGCCACAGATCTGTCTTCTTGGTCCTCTGGAGAACTGAAGCACAGCTAGGCATTTTTTCCACACAGAAGCCACATCAGTGATAGCACCAACAATGGCAGAAACAACCTGAACCATCAGCAGGGACAGGACAGAGTAGGTGAGTATTGACACCTGTTTTGTGTGGTAGTGTTTTCCTTTTTTGTCAGTTTGTTCTTTGAGGGAACAGATACATTATTAGATTCTCAAAGGATGTCTAACAGGATTCCTAAGAGCTCCTCGGAATGAATATTGCTTGCACAGATAACCACTCATGAAGCCAACCGTGCCATAACAAATGAACTCTGACTTCATTTCCAGAGGACCACTCAAAATAATTACTCAAAGGAGGGTCCCATTCCAACGAAATGCCAGATAGATATGTCCAAAGCTACACAACTAATGACCAGGTGATCAGCAAGAGAAAGAGAGGACAATGAGATACGTGCTGCCATGAAAGACTCAGCATGGCCATGTGGAATGCTTCCTGTGACAAGTGCTAAGTATGATATAATTTCAGTAAGACATGTTATTTTTTCAAAGGTGGACTTCAGTTTTCCTCATAATATTATATACACTTAAAACCACATAGCAGAGCACTGGGAGAAAGTGTGCCCAGAAAACATACAGAAACACCAAGTATGACTTTCAGCAATAAACTACGTATTACTTCATAGACAAGCAAAGGGTTGCCTAGAAAGCTCTGGAACATTAACGGATTAGCTCAAATCTCACTCTTAAGTACTATATGCCCAATCCAAAGACACTATCCTACACTACGAGGCCTGTCATTTTCCCGCTTCACAGAACTATGTCCTCTAAGCACACTAGACTAAAATGAGTACTACTGAAGAGAGACACTGGCTCTGTCCACAAAGACTTGGCAAACTATAACCACTGGGACAATGGCAGTATAATGCCTGATTTAGGGGGCACAACAAATCTTATTAGCACACCCCAAGTAAGATGCCATTTACAGAAGCAGTAACTCCTTGTAATCAAGTCTGTGAGCTTTGGGTATGAGCTTGGTCTGAATGGTGGCTTATGCCACTTGCTACCTATCTGACCTTCCTTGGGCAATTTACTTAAAAACTTTCTATGCTCTGGTATACCACAGAAATGAAAAACACCTCCTCTAAGGGCTGTGTGAAGATAAAAGATTAAAAAAAAAAAAAAAAAAAAAAAACAAACCTGGGCTGGAGAGAGAGCTCAGAGGTTAAGAGTACTGTCTGCTCTTCCAGAGGTCCTGAGTTCAATTCCCAGCAACCACATGGTGGCTCACAACCATTTCCAATGGAATCTGAGTCCCTTTTCTGGTATGCATGAAAACAAAGCATTCATATACATAAATTAAATAGATAAACCTTTTAAAAAAATTTTTAAAACACATTCATAAAGAATTCCAGACTGGAGCTGCCACACAAAAAGTCCATGAATGTTGCCTAAGTCCACCCACCTGATTATTCTGAGGCTTTAGGGTCAAATTACATTAAATATGGTTTCTTTCCAAAGTTTGCCTACAATAATAATAAAAAGGAAAGAGTTCTGAGAATGCCTGATAGGGAGAAGCTTACATACAAGCTAGCAGCAAGAGAAGAGCTGGGATCATTGCATCTGATTGTAAGACATGCTCTGACAACCATGAGAAACATTAGGATGAGAGCACTTACTCTTAGGGCTCACTACCTGTTAGAAATACCATTAAGAGACAGTTATTTTCAAACTATCCCAGGAAATCACAAACTTACTTTCTTTCTTTTCTTTTTCTCTTTCTTTCATTCTTTCTCTCTCTCTCTCTCTCTCTCTCTCTCTCTCTCTCTCCCTCCCTCCCTCTCTCCCTCCCTTCCTTCCTCCCCTCCCCACCCCCAAGAGAAAGGTTTTCTATGTGCAGCCCTGGCTATCCTGGACTTGCTACAAAGACCAAGCTGGCCTCAAACTCACAGAGATCCACCTGCCTCTGCCTACTGAGTGCTGGGCTTAAAGACATGTACCACCACTCATAGCCACAAACATTTTTTTACCTTAGAAACATTTTTTTCATTCAGAACTTAAGATGCATTAAGAAGCAACTGGGTATGATAGGCCACACCCATGGTCCTAGTATCTGGGAAGCTGAGGCAGGAGAATCAGAGACAAAGCCAGACAGAAGACTGTCTCAAGAAAAAGTATTATAAGCAATATGATCAGAATATACTGGTAAAATGCACATAAACTGAAACATGAACCAAACTTAAACAAGAACAACACTTACGAATAAAAAAAAACAATGTGCCTCTTGCTCACACAAAGGCTACACACAGCTGCTCTAGCAGTGCTCCAGCAACTGCTGTATCTGTCTGACCTGACAGGTCAGTTAAACAAACACTTTCAATTGTTTTCTAGGCAGTGGAATATATAAAACCACAAATTTATATAAGGTGTATAAAAACAGTATGATCTAATACATATAAAATGAAAAAAAAATGTAAATAATTTAAGGACCAGAAATACTCATTCTTTCTAATGGAAAGATGAGCCATTACTAGCCTACACTATGGCTAGACCATTTGTAAAGCCAAAGCATTTCTCCCCTGGCAGCCCAGCACTGCTGGAAAAAAGCCAAGAAGAGCAGGTTTCATGGAAAGGCTTGGCTGTATTCAGTCGGCAGCTTCACCCACTTGCTCTTGGAATCCTTCCAGTACCTCTCTACTTGATGAATGGAAAGTTAAGGGACATACACCAGTAATGACAATGCCAAAGGCAGCACATTCACCAACCAGAGCACACCTGGAAGCAGAATTAGGTGAGGTGAAATGAGCAGGTAATAGTCCCGTGCTGGTATCATTGGGAAGACACAGCCCCAGATCTGAACACTTGCTGTCAATAGTAAACCCTACTTGCAAAAGTATTTAGAACACTTCTCCTGTTTCTTTTGATCTGACTTCTTTTAAGGCACGGGAAGAAGACCAAAAGAATTCCAGGCCTGGGGCACTAGAATTTCCTGGTGATGAAGCCCGGACTCTACCACCAGTGCTATACCATAACAGGTCATGACCTGTGGAGACACTATCTCTCTCCAGGGTTCAATCTATGTTAATTCAGAAGCAAAACAACTGCGGCAGTTGGAAATTTGTTTCTAATCCTGTGCCTAACTAGTCACAGGGCAGGCAGGGATGAACCTCTTGACCTTGGCCTTAATTTTTTCATCTGTAAAACAGGAACATTCAGATGACCGAAATCGAACCATCGCAGTTCCTTCGGATTCTAAGTCTTAGGCCCTTTTTAGTTTTAATCGGGTATTTAACTTACAGGACAGCTTTACTCCTGGGAGATGTATTTACAGTGAGGAACAATTTAGGATCCCAAATCTGGCTGGCCTGGATAGAGCCTTCTATCATGATACTCTGTGTGGCCAACAGCCATTAGAAAAGATCACATAGGCTACATCCTGCTATCTACATGGCACAGGAACCAAGCATCCAGCTTCACATTCTCTGTACTCTAGCCCAGAGTACTCTGCAGAAAGCACGGCGTATAAGACTATCAAAAAGGTTGTTTTATAAAAAGTAAGTGGGTTGTTTTGCCTAATTCCTTCAAATCCTAAAACCTTCTAAGAAAGAAGAACTGCCTCTTCAGGATTAAGCAGTCCTTTCCACACTGGCCCATGGTAGTTAATGGAGAAGGAATAGAAGAGATAATTAAGAGACATAAGGAAAAATACCATTTTCCCTCACCAACACAAATTTAATTCACATTACAGCTCAGTTATGAAAAAGCAGAGCAGAACTCACTGGATGAACTAACTACATGTGGCCCAAATTCTCCACACAAATAAGAGACTTCCATCCTCACAGTCCACTCACTGATGAAAACGGAAAATCAACACAAGAGGAGGGCACAAAGGAATAAGGTATGTAAGTATCAATTAGAACCTGAAAGAAAGCACAAGGAGATGTGCCTGTGCTACACAAAACAAAAACAAGCTGTCTTTTTAAAAGGGACACAGACAGGTCTTGAATGGGTAAAGGTAGAGTCAGAATACTAAATGTCATCACCTCAAGTGCACAGCACCCTCAACGGTGACTGTCATTTTAAAACGTGTCAGGCAACTCTATAGCATATCAAATACTCAACTTCGAAAAGCCTTATCATAAAGATGATGGACAAACAATGTTTATAAATGGAGGGTTCCTAACTAGAGATGCTTGCTTGTCAAAGGTTCAGAAAAAGCTACGAGCTTTAGCACCAGGCACATAAAGAGGAGACCAGAAAACTGCAAAGAGTGAGAAAACAGTGTTACAGGACTAGTGGGCTAGAGAGATGGCTCTCATAGTACAAAACAGCATCTGATTACTGACAGGGAGAAACACTTCTAAGTTTAAAAGGGAAAAAAGCAAACCATAAAGTATATAATCCCCAAGAAACATGTACACAAGGGCTGGAAGTGGAGGGGTGGGGTCCAACAACAAAATATTTAGTGACTAATCTGGAAGGTTTTCCTTCTTTCTTTAAACTCTATCTTATTTATTTCTTAGTTTAACTCTTTATTTAGTGTGCACGCATGTGGACATGAGTACATGCATATTAGTGTGCATGTGGAGGCCAGACGACAACTCTGGAAAGCCACCTCTCTCTCTCATGTATGTCAGGAACCAAACGCAGGCTATCGCGCTTGCATGGCAAATGCCTACTAAACCATCTCAACAGGCCCAGTTTTTCTCTTTTAAAACTTCTGTACTATTTAAAAAATCTACAAAAAGATGGGCAGTGGAGGCACACGCCTTTAATCCTGGGACTCAGAAAGCAGAGGCAGGCAGCTCTGTGAGTTTGAGACCAGCCAGGTTTACAGACTGAGCTCCAGGACAGCCACAGTTACACAGAGAAACCCTGTCTCAAAAAACCAATAAAGAAGTAGTGTGAAAAAAAATTAAAAATAAAAAAGACAGTAAAAAAACAAAGTAGTATTACTTTATCATAAGAAGAATTTTAAAATCGTTTTCTATTAAAACACTGTGACTGCCCAGAATAATAAGATAACCCACTGTTTGGCTGCACAACTATATTTAAAATATTAATTGAAGCTGTTACCAGGCACTAATTACAACTAGGTAAACCAGACCATGGCTCAGAGATTATTACCTGACTATAAACTGTCACACCTTACTCTAATGTATTATAATGTAACCAGAAAAATATCTGAATGAATGAGGCTTGGCCATCACTATCAGATCTTTATCACCCGTCTTTCAGAAAAGATGGACAGGAGGGAAAACAGAAACAAGTGCAATCAGGACACTGCTAACAGCTTATGTTTACTGCTTCAGCAATCACATATTGGCTCCTGGTACAACAAAGGTGCAGTTATCCCTACAATCTGCACTCTGGTTCAATTCTGTTAGCCAAAGATTATGCTTCCTTTGCAATTATTAGGTAGCTGAGCTTTGGAGAGTTTAAGCAAGAGAACAGAGTACAATTTACCTGGATGTACTTAGCTCCCAAGTTCAAACAGCAGTCTGAATCTTTAAACAACAAACAAAAAACCCCACTGTATATAAGGAGCAGATTCTTTCAGCAATGAGACCATATGGGAACTATCAGATAACCCACCCGCTTCAAAGCTCAGCTACAATCATACACGCATTTATCAACCAAGAAAAAAGTACCTACCAGTTACCTGTCAGAAGATACTATAGAATGGTAAAAGTACTATTTGAGGGGACAATTACTCCCAAGACAAAGGTAACACATATAAGACCCAAAGAAATCAGGTGAGTGCTGTCAACTGACTACACAATGGTTCTCTAATGAAGAGAGGCTTCCCAGTCCAAGAAGTCAGGCTCAATAGACCACACCAGAACTGGGCCTTGAACACCCATTATACAACAGTAATGTTCAATATGATCAGCATGAAGGAGAACATGGCAAGACACTGGGAAAAAAAAAAAAAAAAAAAAAAGCCTGGATCCCTCCCGTTCTTGCAGTTTCAACGTTCATCTCTACTCCAATAACCTGAACATTTATAATATCACAAGTGTGTAGCAGTCTATCTAGAGAATGATGGGGTTGTGTGTGTGTGTGTGTGTTTTGTTGTTGTTATTCTGAGACAGGGTCTTATTATGTAACTATGGCCTGGAACTCACTTATGTAAATCAAATGGTAGCCTCAAACTATGAGATTGAAGGCATGTGTCAGCACACCTGGTTTATGAAAGGTGTATATCTCTGAGTATAGGATGTGTGTGCATGCTTACTACACCATACATGCAGAAGGCAGAGAACAACTTTATAAAATTGGTTCTCTCCTTCCATCATGGGTTTTGTGATCAAACTTAACTGTCAGGCTTCCACAGCAAGCACTTATAGCTGCTGGGCCACTTTACCCATCCAAGACCTAAAGCCTTAATTACACCTGGCATGGTGGACCCTGACTTTAATCCTAACACACAGGAGGCAGAGGCAGGTAGATCTCTGGGAGACTGAGGCCAGCCTGGGCAATATATCAAATTCCAAACTAGCCAAGGTTGCATAGTAAGTTAAGTCAGTCTCCCTCCCTCTCTCTCCCTCTTTCTCTGTGTGTCTGTGTGTGTATGTGTGTGACACACACAAAGAGTAGAAGAAAGTAAGAGCTTGTTACCAATACTTATGGACTACATACCATCCCAGAAAAACAACATTCACAACACTGACAAACAGGATGAAAGCTGCTCAAATCTGCCAATCAAATCCTAACGACTTAGTCAAAAAGTTAGTGTTGTTCATCTCCTGTTGCTTCCTTCCCCTTGGCTTACAGAACCTTCTTCTGTGAGGTAGCAACAGCAGCAGTACAGACAAAGGCAAAGTCATACAACCCAGAGAGCATAGCTGCCAAAAAAGCAGCTCCCTGGTCTACAATGATTCTACAAGCAAACATGCCAGTCTCTCAGTCTCCCCCCCACTTCTCTCTCACGTGTGCATGCACACACGCACCACAATCTCGCTCATCTGTCCATCCATCCATCCTTATCTCTGTACCCCACACCTGTCCAATAAGAACACCTGCTGAGAACATATACTTCTGCTTCCCTTCTGAACAAGACATACTGACTTCCTAACCTCAATGGAATAGCACACAGGAAAATGCTCTGAAAAACCGCAAGGCACCACAATCTTGAGGTGGCTTTAAGATATCTTTCCAAAAATAGAATGTAAAATATCTCTCTAAGCAACCACCAGTCTCTGAAATGAACACTTTCTAAGTTTAAAAAGACAAAAATTAAAGTCAGTAACTGTAAGACAATGTTTAAAGTCTGCATCTCTTAGCATTACCTATCGCTCTGTAATAAGGATTTAGGATGGTCTGTTTTCCAACTCATTCTTTATTACTGGGCAGAGAAATACAAAATGAATACAGCTCGGCTTCAAGCACATAAAGTTTCCACTTTATTTAATAAATATTTATTTAATAAAGTACTGCAATCCTAACTGCAAAGTGTTTGCTAATTTTTCAAACCCCAAAAGAGCCTTCTTATCCTTAAATACATAATATGCATGTATATCCCTACTATCCACGGATAAGCATTCACACTTCCTAATTAGCAAATGTCGCCAACATGAAATTCCTGTTTTTTAACAGAGAATGTCAGAGAATTGTAGATGCTTGTCTTGTATTATTCAAGAAGAGTTCAAAACTCTCTCTGCCCATAGGCAAAAAAATAAGACAGAATTTCTACACAACAGAATACACATCACACAAGCCAGGTGATGTGTGGCACACTCTTGTAATCCCATCACCTAGAAGGCAGAGGCAGGTGGATCGCTGTAAGTTTTAGGGCAGCCTGGTCTACAAAGTGAGCTCCAGAGCAACCAAGGCTATACACACACACACCATACACAAAAACTGTCTCAAAAAACATACATTACACAGATAAGTCTAAGATAATCAAATCTGCTTAAGGGTAAATGTAATTTTTAAGTATGTTTTTGTATGAGACACAGGTATTTATAAGTAGTCCAGGTTGGCCTTGAACTTTTGCTCCTGTCACGTCCATGCTGATGTAGTCTATCTAAAATTTAAAATAACTAAAGCAAAATATCTTGTTGAAATTCACCCATAGTCCCTACTTGACCCTCTTTTATAAGAAGCAAAATTTCTACCTGAAAACGTGATTGTATAGCCTCAGAAGCAGGAAGAATCAACAGAGAAAACTAATAGAAAAAAACAAAAACAAAAACAAAAACAAAAAACAACCTAATAATTAAAAGTCATGTACAAAGTTAAATCAAAATGTGTGTGTGTGTACACATATATATGTATTTTGGGGGGTGATTATCTGTGCAGCCCTGGCAGTCCTGAAACTCACTATGTAGATGAGGCTGACCTCAAACTCAGAGACCGGCCTGCCTCTGCCTTCCAAGTGCCAGGATTAAAAGCGTGTGCCACCAACGCTGTGTAATATGCATGATTTTTAATGACTACAAGGTTTTGTTTTTTTTTGGTTTTTTTTGTTTTGCTTTGTTGTTTTTTCTTAGTTTTATTGCTGTTAGGGTTTTTTTTTTGTTGTTGTTGTTGTTTTGAGGCAGGATCTCATCATGTGACTCATATAACCCTGGCTGGCCTGAAACTTGCAATGAAGACCATGCTGACCTTGATCAGAGAGCTCTGCCTCCTGAGTGCTGAGTTTAAAGATGCATGCCAACACACCCAGCCAATAAAAAGATGAAGCATGTATCTTATATTTTAATATAAATTTAATGAAAAGCTATGACAAGACAAATCTGCAAATTATATAGACATTCCACATTAAGAGAAGGGGAATATATCTCCACCCTTAGGTATGTGACAGTACAGAGGGAGGGGAAAAATGTGATAGCAAAGAAACCTAACAGATCCAACCTCTGTCAGGCATCAAGGGTCACATCATGTATGGTAATGAGTCATGTTCATGGTGTAAGCACACATGATGAGACACAAGGAAAAAAAGCAATTGACCGAACTGATTTTCCTACAAATTCTTATGACTCTATACTTTAAAAAAGGTTTTGTTTTATGTGTGTCAGGGTTCTGCCTACATTTATGTCTACATGCCACACGGGTGCCTAGTGCCTGTAGAAATCATCAGAACTGGAGTTACAAAAGGCTGGGACCATGGAAGAGCTAGGAATCAAAGCGATATTCTTTGCAACAGCAATAAGTTTTCCGCTAAGCCACCTCTCCAGCCTTTATGAGAAAAATATCAGAAAAATACCAAAAGAGAGACATTCAGCAATATCCTTAATCAGTTTTCAAAACTGTCTAGGTCATTAAAACACAGGAAGCATATAAGAAAAATGCTACCTCCAAACAAAACCTAAAAACCTGTGACAATTACATGTGGTGTAGTATCTTAGATGGGCTCTAAGAACAGGAGGATATAAAGAAAAAAAAAATCAAGGATATCAGATTCAAGTATTGCTGTCAGTCAGGCATCATGTACCAGTACTGGTTCAATAACTGTGACTAATGTACAAGAATATGAGATGTTAACAGGGAAGGTTGGGTGGAATAGAAAAAAAAAGAAACACTGGACCTTCTGCACTACCTTGAAAATCTTCTACGAATCTTAGATCTAAAAATAATAAAGACTACTTTAAATGAAAAACAAATTCACAAATAAGATATATATGTATGAACAAGTATTAATTTTAATTTAATTTTAAACAATAAAAATACAGTGATTATATTATCCTATGTTGTATTTTTGAAAATGTTAAACTCTAGAAGCAGGGGGGGCTGGAGAGATGGTACAGTACTTTAGAGTATGCACTGCTCTTCCAAAGGACGTGGTTTTAGTTCCTAGCACCCACATGGTAGCTTACAACACCTTGTAACTCCAGGTCATCGGATCAATACCCTCTTTCAGCCTCTGAGGGCACCAGGCTTGACTGCAGCACACACCCATACATGCAAGCCAAACACTCATACACACAAAATGAAATTAAGTAAATCTTCAAAAACCAAAACTCAATGTAACAAATCCAATGTAACAAATCCAATGTCTCTTTGACACCACAATGTAAAAAAAGAAAGATGTCTCAGCAGTTAAAAGAATTTGCTACTCTTGCAGAGGACCTGGTTGGGTCCCTCTGTTAACTTCAGTCATGGCAAGGATCTCACACCCTCCTCTGGCCTCCATAAAAACTATATGCACATGATACACACAAGCAGGCAATGCCCACACACATATATTTTAAACACACACATACATTTAGCTAGGCATGACTGTGCACACCTTTAATCTCAGCACTTAGGAGACAGGCAGTCAGACTGCTTTAAGTTTGGAGCCAGCTTGATCTACATAGCGAGTTCCAGGATAGCCAGGACTATGTAAAGAAACCCTGTCCCAAAAATGAATGAATGAATGAATGAATGAATGAATGAATGAATGAATGAATGAATGAATGAATATTTAAAAGGCAGATTGCTCTATAGAGTCAAATGTGTACAGACATAACTATGGTGTCCTCCTGCATTCAACACAAAAACATTTTTTGAGAAGTCTACTTTCTTATGGGCCTTGAAAAGCCTAACTGGCTGAATAAATACTTCAACTAGAGAGCCATGGCCTATTCAGATGTCAGGCAAACCTCAGTGCACAGGGATACATTTCTTTAGGCTGTAAGCAATAAGTAAATCCTTTCATATAATGAAAGATACTCCAGGAAAGTGACTCAGTTATATTTTCCATAAATTTTATATAGGGAGAAACCTGTCCTATACAGAAAAAAATACGGCATTATATGCTTCATCATTTTACAAACAAGTGGCCAACAAATACAATTCTGAGTCACTCACCCGTGGGAAAAAGTAAACATCTGCTACTTTCTAACATGTAATTTTAAATGATGTCCTATGTGAGCAGGACTATGGCTCAGAAGATGCTACTCCTTGTGTAAAAGATTATTAAACATAAGACAGAAGAAATCTGTTGCTAAATTCTCAGCACAGTGACACTCCCCCCCAAACCTCACTTACCCTCTTACCATAACTTAGGAAGAGTAAATGCAGTAATTTAGAGCCAGGCGAGGTGGTGCACAACTTTAGTCCCAGCACTCTGGGACAAAGAGGCAAACGATCTCTGTGAGTCTGAGGCCAGGCTGGTCTACAAAGTGAGTCCAGGCTACACAGGAAATCATGTTTTGAAAAAACAAACAAACAACAAAAAAATAGTAATTTAGGATTATACTGAAAACTATCAGCATATATACACATGTGTGTATATGTACAGAAAAAGGACAAAAATATTACACTATAATCATCATAAAAGCCCTTAAATGTTTTAACTTAGTGGCAGGTAGACAATAAATTACTGTCTACAGTAAATGTAATTTTTTCAAAACTACAGAAAAAACATTTTGGAAAAGCTGGTCATCATGTTCAGACCCAAATGCATTGAGAAAAGCGTAGCACTTCACACGTGTGTACACTGAAATTATTCTGTGAACAAGTCAAGAAACAGAAATTATGTAATGTGTAAAATATATATACAATTACCACAGTCCACCAAATGCATTCCGTATTGTATGTTCACACTATCAAAACAGTGTCCTTGGTGATACCACACCATCAGTCCCACCTGGAGCCTGTTCAAGCTAGCTGTGGGAACAGAGTGCTCAGGACGTGTAAACTGAGCAGAAATAATACAGCACTAGAGACATAAGGTCTAATTAGCCCAACTTTCAAATTTTGTTGACTGTCCCAAGAACTGAAGACCCCAAATGACCACATTCAGAGCTTCTTTCAAGACCTGCCCTAAGAAAGGGAGGCTAACACTAGCCTTGAACCTCACCCTCTCCAACAGAAACAAACTACATGCAGCAACATGTCATCCACTTTGCTTTGTCCACTACACTGTCAAAACTCAGCGGGCATGCACAATGGCGAGAAAGTGTGACTGAGGCCCAGGAATATTCAGTTTAAACAAAGACAAGACTGCAAAAGTCTTGTCTTTGCACAGAACTAACAGACATGATAGAATCAGACTTCAAAAAAAAGATAACAATGAGAAAGGAGAGAGAGGAAAAGGAGTAAAACTCCAGAAAGAGCAAACACCAAAGAGATTAGAGAAGGGGTTTCCCGAGGAAGGTGAGAAATGGAAACCCAGTTATCAACATTAAATACTACAACTAAAAGACTAACAGCAGGCTCAGTTGGAAAAGTACTAACTAAAGATCTAAAAGACTAAAAGACTGTCAGAATAAATAAAAGGTAAGATCTACCAAAATGCGATTTATAAGACAAACACTTTAAAGACACAAGCAAATCAAAAGTGGAACACACAATTTTCAGATAATAGTTAACAAAGTAGAAACACCTTCATTAGCAGAAAAAGTAGAGTTTCAGGTAGAATAATATTCAAACAGCCAAGAGGAATGTTTTATACTGGTTTGAATTTATCAGAGAAATACAACCCAAAATATATATTCACCTAATCAAAGTTGGGTGTGGTAGCACATGCCTTTAACTCCATAACCCTTGAGAGGCAGAGGCAGGAGGATCTCTGAGTTTGAGGCCAGCCTGGTTTACATATAGAGTTCCAGATTCTAGTAAGATTAGCCAATTTATTCTAATTGCTGTTACATATATAACATATATATATATATATATGATATATATGATATATATGAACACTACCTTATTAACTACAGGATGCACTGTCTTTCAAGAATGTATACACCATCCACTAGAAAACTATGGGAACAGGGGGCTAGAGATGGCTCAATGGTCAAGAATGCTGGCTGCTCTTCCAAAGGACCTGGGTTCAATTCCTAGTACCCACATGGCAGCTCACAACAGGCTGTAACTCCAGTTCCAGGAAATCTGACACCCTTTATACAGACATACACATAAGCAAAACCACTAATGCACATAAAATAAAAATCAACAAACTGTTTTAAAAAGAAAAGAATTAAAAGATGGCTGTAGAGATGGCTCTGTGGCTGAGAGCACTGGCTGCTCTTCCAGAGGACCCGGGTTCAATTCCTAGCAACAACATGGCAACTAACAATTATCTGTAACTCCAGAACCAGGGGGCCCAATACCCTTACAAAGACATACACGCAATAAAAACACTAATGTACATAAAATAAAAATAAACACATCAAAAACTATAGGGAGAAAGGCTTAATAGGAAAGTAGAAATGAGAGATAGCAACAGTTTGCTGTTATTGTTTTTTTTTCCTCTCCCCTTCCCACCCTATGCTTTCTCTCATGTGTAGACTATAGATATATATATTTTTTTTTTTTCTAAACATACCAAAGCACTATGGAAGAATATAGCTCCATGGCAGAGTGTTTGACCAGTATGTATGGGGTCCTAAGTTTAAAATACAGTCTTTAGAGGGCAGGATACTACAACCATCAAGCTGAAGATGCATTGGCAATACTATAGAGCTAGAGAGATGGCTCAATGGAAACAGCCACTTGCTGCCAAGCCTGACAGCTCAAGTTCAATCACCAGGACATAAAGACATTCATGGTGAGACCTTCACACTGCACACTGAGGCATGACATAACTACAATAAGCAGAAGCAAGACTGTTTTGGAGGAAAGGGACTAATGGGAGGGGAAAAGAAGAGAGTAATGGAGGGCATGAATGTGTGGAAAATAATGATATGCATATATTAAATACATATATTTTTCATATACTAATTTCATATACTAATTTAAAGTTTTAATTATAAAAAAGCCATATATTGTGTCATAAAGTTCTTAAGTTTCAATGAATTTTTAAGGACAAATTCATACAGAGGGGACTGTGGTTGTGGCTATGTTGGCAGAGTTCACCTAGCAGGCATGAAGCCCTCGGTGCAGCCCTCAGCACCATTTAAGTACACCTGTAATCCCAGCAAGTCAGGAGGGGAAGCAAGAGGACCAGAAATTCAAGATTATCTTCAGAACAAAATATGAGGCCAGTCTGAGCTATATTATGACTCCAACTCAAATATCCACAAAAATGTAAAACCCTAGAGGGGGGAAAATAAGAGAAAAGCACAGGAAACATGACATTAAATATATTCTGCAAACAATAAAAGTTAAATAGAAAAATACGAGGTTGGAAACACGGCTTAGAAGATAAAGGTGCTTGCAGCAAGTCTGACAACTTGAATTTGACCTCCAGGACCTACACAATGAAAGGACAGAAATGACCCCCACAAGTCGTCAAGGAGTCCACACATGCGCATTGGCGCTACGCACACACACTCACACTCCTCAGGAATAGAGGCCCAAACTCCAAATGTTTTAGTAAATCAGAGCCAACAAATCTTAAAAGAAGGCATAAAACAGCCATTTATACAATCCACAATCTCATAACCCAACTTTTAAAAAAGTGCAAGGATAATAGGACACACACCAAAAGAAAGAAGAGGGGAGGATACTGAGGGCTAAAGAATTAAGCCTTAAAAGATGGGGGGGGGGGGGGGGGGGGGGGCAAATAATAGGTTGGATAACAAATGAAGTATGTATGAAAAACCTTATTATGAAAGCCCAAACAGTTAATAAGTTCAATTTCAAAATACAACCTTAAAAAACAGTGAAAACCCTGCTTGAGTAAACAATGCTGCTCCCTGCTAGAAGACAGGGAGCATTAAATAAAACTAAAGTACAAAGCATGGGATGACCCCTGTGATGGCTAACCATTTTGACTACATCTGTAACCAACAAAAGCCTTAGCAGGTGGGCACACCTATGAGAATTTTCTTGACTGGATCTGAAGTGAGATGACCCACCCTGAATCTGGGCTACACCCTCTGCTGGCAGCCTACATAAAAGGACATGAAGAGGAAGAAGAAAGCTTTTGGATTTTGCCTACTTGCCCTCACTCTATCCAGTTTGTCATCCTGCTGCTGAAGCATTAATTTACTGGTACTAGAATTTTGGGATTCCAATGTGGACTCAAGACCAGCTAAGATGTCCAGCCTCATGGACTGATCATTGCTCTTCTGTCAGCCCAGAGACAGGTATTGCTAAGACTGGCTGAGTCACAGCCTATACCTACCCTAATACTTCCGAATACAGAGGCAGGCGGGTGGGCACACACACAGACACACACACACACACACTTTATCAGTTCTGTTTCTCTAGAGAATCCTAACACACCTTCCCTGAAGTTAGTGGTCAAGGAAGGTCCAGAAGTCTCCATTGACCTTGGCTACTCACCATAAACATATACTGCTGAAGATTTCACATACTTCGACTGCTGAGTATAAAGAAATTAATTTCAACCAGGAAACTTCCTCCTTGTTGGCTAGTCTTTATGGTGCCAGAAGGTACTACGCAGGCTACTGGAGAGGAACGACATCCACAGTCTTTCTCAGTTCTGGACACACTGCATGCTGCAAAACTGAACTGCCAGGCAAAATAAGCCTACTGCTGCAGGGCTGTTAGGGGACAACTAACAGCCTTCTGATCTGACTGAGGCCTATTCCACAGGAGGGAATTCCATGCCTAATACTGTGATCCTGGTCAAAAGCCCACGACTAGGGAGGTCACAGGCCTAAAAAGGTAGAACCTGCTATTGTTATTTTACTAAAACGGTCATGTTTCTTCTAAACAAATATTTGTTAATATATGTAAATCCAGGCTGTTCTCAACCTTGAAAAGAGAAGCTTCTTTTTGCAGTAGGTAGTGGTGAATGCAAACTCAAACTAACCAGAGTACCAAGAACAGTAGTGACTGCTGAGTGTTAAGCCCTAATGAACAACCATATAAACTCACCCAAGGCTCAGAGAACATCTTGGGAAAGGTGATGAAAAGAATATAAGAGCAGGAGGATAGAGAGGAGCATCTTGAAATGCTGTCGTTTTGACATGACATGGCTGCTGCACTTATCACAGCAGATAAAGCTAGTCAAAATTCCGGCACAGATGGGGGAGGAACTCTAAAAGTCCTACTCCTAAGTGAAGAACTACTGGCTGTTGTTGGATACAGAAAGTGTGTGCCTGCCAGGTTGGCAATGCTCTAATGAATGGCCCATGAGCTCAAAGGCAGCAACTAATAGGACTCAGTGGGTTTTTAAAAACAAAAAAAAAGAGGACACAAAGTTTGGAGGGGGCCATCAGAGAAGGGTTTTAGGGAGGTGTAGAGTGATTTTAACCCAGCAACATGGCTACACTGGCTGGAATACAGACACGCTCTTAGCACACACCATTAATCCCAAACAATGAAGGTAAAGTTTGTTAGTATTTAGGCAGCCTGCTTCTGGGTTGCCTAGCAACCTGTGTGGCCCGCCAGGTAACCACACCTGGCAGATGTGGTTAAGTTTCTCCTTAAAAGGCTCAACCAGCCACTTTGTCGCTCTCTTGCCCTCTCGTCTCTTGTCCTCGCACCTTTCTCTGCTGGGGCGCCCCCCCTCCATTCTCACTATCATGTCTTGTTCTCTCCTTCTCACTCTCTCCATCTCCATCCAATAAACCTCATTCATATAAAATCTGCTGTGCACATCATCATTTCATTGGTCCTAACAAAGTTAGTTGGTAGAAGGAAGCACCCATGTTTGAAAGTGATGTCTAATTGACAAGTAAGAGAAAGACATGACAGAATAGGTATGTCCAACTCTCACAAGAACAGAGAGGAAGGAGAGGTGACTTAAAGGGAGCATCACAGAGTGGGGGAGGCAGTTTTACTGGAACAGTTGTACAGACAGGTTGCTAAGAACAAGCTAGACACATGTGAAGACAGAAGAGGCAGAGGATGAGAAGGAGCCAGAAGAACACACTGCCAAAGGTAGTATGAAACCAAGCAAGCAATTCAGGCAAAGGCCTACAGAGAAGCCAGTTTGAATCAGTCAGCTTGGAGAGGAGTCTGAGCCAGAACAGCTAAGTTGGACCAGCAAGAACTCAGAAAAAAACTACAAAGGACTTAGCATTAAGTCGCAGATGTAAAAACATTCTAGGCCTAGGTTAGATTATACAGGGGCTAGAAGCTTCTAGGACAAGGCCTAGTTAGCAGACAGAGGCAGGAGCTTCAGAGATAACAACTGCATCAGGAGAATAAAGGTTTATTTTTCACAAGGGGGGAATAGAGTGGATATAACTAAAATGAATTTTATATAATAAAAATATTACAGATGAATAATTCTAAATGAAAGAAGCCAGACACAAAAGCTACATTTTATACAATTCCATTTATATGAATTGTCCACATGAAGCAAATGTGTATAAACAGCAGTAAATTAGTGCTTATTCAAATCCAAAGGTGTTGGCAGACATGATGGTTAAAAAGCACAGATTATGTAAACCAAGGAAAATGTTTCACAATTTACAAGGGCTGCATGTATCTTTGCATGTACTAAAAAACCACTGAATTACTGAATTAATTACATGGCATATAAACTATAGCTTATCACACTGTTATTAATAGTTACATACTTGCTGCAAAAAAGCAGATGAAATAAAATCTTAAAAAGAAACAAAAATATATATAATTCTTTCATTCATTCATATAGTTGGCTTAGACATGAAGTCTAAGTGTAGGTAAAAGCAATCCAATGAAAGCCATTAGCAGTAATTGAGGAGAAAGAAGGGACTGAGTGAGAAATGTCCCCCATGGTCTCCCATATAATTCTCGGTCCAAAGCTTGTGGCACTACTTGAAGAGGTTTGGATGGGCCGTGTCTGTCACTGAGAGGAGGCTTTGAGAATTTCTAAGTCTTAACAACACACCCAGTTTCCCCTCTGTTTCCTGCTTGTGGTTTGGGATGTGAACTCCCAGCTGTTCCTGCTGCCATACCTGCAGCGTGTTGCCACCATTCCCTGCCATGATGAACTCTTGACTCCTAGAACTGTTATCTCTTATGCTCAAGTAAGCCTTCTATAAAATGTCTTGGCCATGGTATTTTATCAGGGCAATAGAAAAATAACAGAAATATAGTACTTCAGAAGTTAATACCTGGGTGTGGACTACTGCTGTCAAAGGCCTAACAGTGCTGCTTCTTGGAAGAACATAAAACACTTTGAACTTCAGACTAGAACTTAATGGGAAACCTAGCAGGAGCTTAGTTGACAGCAGTACTATGGGGACTGTAGAGGCCCAGCTCAAGGTTTCAGAGAAGAGTATTAGTGACTAAGCTAGAGAATGTTCCTGTAATATTTTGGCAAAGAAAAAAAAGAAAGGGAAGGAGGAAGGAAGGGAAAGAAGTGGCCTCTTTCTACCCATGTCCTAAGAACTTGCCTAAGACTAAATTTGGAACTAATTTCTTTGACAGAGATTCCAAGACAGCCAATACTGATCCTATCAAATGATCAATGGTAATAACTCTTCCACAGATCTATAATGAAAAAGAACAAGGGGGGCAGAAAGAGATACAAAATATATAGTTTAAAGAGAAAAAGAACGCCAGGAAACATAATGTTACAGGCTTACCCTGAAAGAAAGAGAAATTAAGGAGAGGCCTGATTTACAATGGAATAAAGGGAAAGGTGCCTAAGACAATATCCAACACAGCTCAGCTTCCAAATTGAAAAGGCCTAAGAGAATCTCTGCTCCTAGAAAGAAACAACAAACAAAAGCTGCTACAAATGTGATTCAATGAAGCCAGGCTAGCCAAACTTATCAGTGTTGTCCACATGGTACTTGCTTTAGAATCATGAAAGTAAAAGGGCCATGGGACCTTCAGAGTATGTCTTTAATTCCATATCATACGAGTAGACTTTTAGTTGCCAAAACAACAAAAATGATTCTTTGACTATGTACTCAGTCCTCTTACAAGTTATCTAAGAGTTATCAACGAAGTCTTCATTGTTGCTAATCTGCAAAACATTCATTTAGGTTGTGTTACAGGATAGCCAGAGCTATACAGAAAAACCCTGTCTCAAAAGCACTCCAAAACACCCACAACCACACCCACACACCCACACCCACACACACACTCATGCACGCAACCACATGCGCACACACAAGTCCTGTCAAGGTACTTGCTGGCTAGCTTGATAACCCACTTCCATCCTAGAGCCTACACCCTTAAAGGAGAGAACTAACTACCACACACTCTTCCACACTCAAGCTCACACACACTATACGTCAACATAAACAAAAGACTGGCAGGAGTGAGATTATGCTTTCTTCTCTAGAACCCCATTCTTTCAATTTTTGTATGATTAAACAACAGTCGCTGGAAACATTGCAAGAGTCTCATCATTGGTTTCACACTTTTATGGCTCTCTCATGTCCTGCAGCAAAGTAGGACTCCCCAATTTTTACAAAATACCTAGCAGTGTGCTAAGGGCTGCTCTCAAACATCTTACTTAATCATCACAAAATCCTGTAAGAGAGAGAGAAGTATTATCCCCTCAAAACGAACAGAACAGTTCTTGGGGGTGGGTACAAGTATTAACCTCATATAAAAGATGGCGAAACAGTGATTTTCCACACAGGTAATGGAGCCTGCATATGAACCCAGGCAGCTCACTTCAGAGTGCAAGCTTCAACAGTAAAGCTTGGCCTTCCTCTGCAGTTATGGTGAGGCTCCTGAAACTGTTCTGTACTTCTGCCCAAAAGCTCCTCCTCCATGGGCTATACACATCCCACATGCAATCGTTCTTCACTGTGATAAGTCAGTTCATTTTTCAAACTACTTATCTCCGTTGTGCTCCTCTAAAAGAGACCAAATTATGATTATTTTTCTGGAAAAAAAAAATTAGGGCTAAAGAGATGGCTCCTCGGTTAGGAACACTGACTCTTCCCTTCCAGAGGTCCAATTCCCAGCACCCACATAGCAACTTACAACTGTCTGCAACTCCAGTTCCAAAGGATCTGATACCATCACAGAAACAGGTAGACAAAACACTAACGGACATTAAATAAATAAATCTAAAATAAAAATAACCAGAAGGAAAATTCTATTTTCTCTGCATTCTTTTTCACTGTAATCACACCTTTACGGGGGTTGTTAGTGCATGTAAGTGAACGTCTGTATGTACGCATGTGCCATGCTGTTCATATGGAGTCACGTCAGTCCTTCCCTGCCACCATGAGTCTCAGGGATGAACTCGGCTATCAGACTTAGAGGAAGGACCTTTAGACACTTCGAAATCTTGCTAGCTCCCTTTCTTTATGCTATTTTAAAGAAAAAAAAAATGAGATATTACATCAAAATTAAAAGCAGATAAATTATATTGTTTCACTTACTACTAAATATCAGAGATTCCCAACAGTCTAAAGACTATAGATGAACTAACCATTCCTTTAACAACCAACTTGATTCTTTAATAACTACATTTTATTAATCTATTCCTTCAGAGCACATATTTCCCAGCGTGCAATTTCTGAGCATAATTAGGTTCACCTTGCACATTCTCAGGCCATACCCCAAAATTGCTGAATTAAAGTCTGTTTAGCTATTGAGCACTTTGTATATACAGCTCAGCTTTGATTTAAAACCACTGGTCCAAAATGATGGTTGATTGTGGCTGAGACCTAGATCCCTGTGAAAACTTTTATTCTAAGAAGATTTCCAGGCACTATCAGCTCTACCTTTCTAAACACATTATTTAAAAAAAAAAAAAAAAGTCTCCTCACACACTCACACATCAAAAAGGGCCTACTCTTAACCCTCTGTGAAATAAATTTTTTTACTGTATCTTTTTTTGTTATCTTTCCAGATGAGTGGAAAAAAAAAAAAAAAAAAAAACAGTTTCTAGTGTGACACACTAGTAAATTTTTTATTAACCGAAAATCAGAAAGATTCTGGACCACCTGACCAGGTTTGCTGGTTAGCTTTTGTTGTCAACCTGATATAATCTACCAGAAAGAGAAATCCTCAATTAAGGAGTTGCCCAGATCACACTGGCCTATAATCTACATTTATAAGAAAGTGTATTGACTGGTGACTAGTATGTAAGGGCACAGCTCATGGGGGGACCATCTCCAGGCAGGAAGGTATGGCTTTATAAACAAGGTAGCTGAACATAAGCCAGAGAGGACATCAGTAAACAGCATTCCTTCATGATTTCTGCTTCATTCTTGCTTGAGTTCCTGACTTCACTTCTCCAACAAAGGACTGTGACCTGAAAACGCAGGCAGAAATGAATCTTTTCCTCCCTGTTAGACTGCTTTTGGTCAGTACTTAACAAAGCAACAGAAAGCAAACTAGTATGGAAGCAGCACACAATACTTTCCCTTCTCTCCAGCAACCTTCTGTATAAAGCAACATATCTCAGCACCTATCACAAGAAAAAACTAATCTGTGGTTTTGTTGTTGTGGGTTCCCCTTTGGTTTTGTTTTGGCTTTTAGAGACAGGGGACAGGGTTTCTCTGGGCAGCCTTGGCTGTCCTGACCCGATTTGTAGACCAGAATGGCCTTAAAACTCACAGATATCCGCCTGCCTCTGCCTCCCAGAGTGCTGGGATTACAGGAGTGTGGCACTGCACCTAGCTGTCTATAGGGTTCATCTGTTTTTGGTTTCCTTCTACCTTCAAGCCAACTATTTGGGTTATATTCACTAGCAAAAGTAACAAGAAGCAAACACTTCAGGTTTTGCTATAGTCAAACAGTGAAATAGTTTTAGTTTGTTCCAGATTTTAACTGCCTTTTTATCACTACCAGTTTGTTTAAAAGGACTCACATTTTTCCTGTCATAACTGTTCTCTTGCTGGTAGTACATGCCTATATTGCCACCCTCAGCAGGCTGAGGCACTCAGGTCCGGAGTCGTAGGTTTAAGGCCAGCTTAGGTTACATATTGGTATCTTCAAATCAAACAAGCAATCAAAAAATCCATGCTTTCTTAGTCACACGCAACTATAAATAATCCACAACCATCAAGAATGTTTAAGAATTACAAGAAATTTTTTATCTTTAATTGAAGACTGTATCTATATGAATGTGTATGGGTACAAGCAGAGGCCAGAAACGGATGCCAATCCCCTGAAGCTGGAGTCACAAGTAATTGTGAGCTGCCTAATTCTGAGTGCTATAATCTGACCTTGGGTTCTTTTAAAGAGCATCAAGTGCTCTTAATTACTGAGCCATCTCTCCAGCCCAGAATTATAGTAATTTTAAATTAACAAATGAAAAGAATTTCTGTTAAAATATAAATTATACAACTGACCCATGCAAGGTTCAGACTGCATAGCTCATGATTAAAAAGGCTTAAAGCCAAGCAGAGTAGAATACAAACAGGGTTCTGCAACATCGTCTGACTGAGTTATTTTATTTTATTTTATATGTATAAGTGTTTGCCTGAGAAGGCCATGTGCATGCACAGTGCCCGTGGAGGTTACATCAGAAGAGGGGGTTGTATCTCTGGAACTGAAGTCATGGATGGTTGAGAGGTACCACATAAGAGCTGAGACTTGAGCCTGAGCCCTCTGCAAAAACATCAAGTGCTAGGCAGACAAGGTGGCACAAGCCTGTAATCCCAGCATCTGGGGAGGCAGCGGCAGGCAGGTCTCTGAGTTGTAGGCCAGCCTAGTCTACAGAGTGAGTTTCATGACAGCCAGGGCTATGCAGAGAAACCGTCTTGAAATAACAAACAAACAAACAAACAAACAAAAAAAGGCAGCAAAACAAAAAGGCCATCAAGTTCTTCTTTAACCACTAGGCTACTGCTCCAGCCCTACTACATATGTTGTAATGATAAGTAAAAGAAGTAAATATTTGAGTTTTTCTTAAAATCAAAGTAAATTTACAAAAATAAATAAATAAATAAAAAGTAAATTTACATTTTCCTGGAGAACACAGAGACGGCTATACCAATTTACAAGACCAAAGTCCAAACACAAAACAAAAAAAAAAAAAAAAAAAAAACTGACTAAAGATTTCCACAAAAAGGAGGACAAAGACAGAAAATGAGCCATGCTTGTATAGGCATCCTTCAAGTATACTACTTAAACTGCCTGAGGAGGAAACAGAAGGAACTGTCTTGACTGGGTTAACATAACACTAATAAAACAACACACACACACACACACACACACACACAAACTGAAAAACACCCTCCACACACATATACACACAAAGGTCAATGTTAGTGATCAATAAGAAACAAAAATCCTAAAAAATAAAAAAATAAAAAAATAGGGGGCTGGAGAGATGGCTCAGTGGCTAAGAGCTGCTTTTCTAGAGGACCTGAGTTCAATTCCCAACACCCACATCAGGCAGCTCACAGGAAATCTGACATTTTCTTCTAGTCTCCCCAAGATAACTGCAATAACATGCACATACATATCTACACACATATATACAAATAATTAAAAATAATAAATATTTTTCTAAAAATCCCAAAAAACACAAATAAATCCAGCAACTACATTAAATTTAAATTTTTACAATTACAAGTGTGATTCAATTTACTATGAAGAAATCTGATAACCAAAGCAAAAAGAAGTATCTTACAATAATTACTACAAGTGTAAGAAACAAGTATAATAAAATCTAACATTTAACAAAGGAGACTATGCCCTAATTTTAAAGTATTTTATTGCCTTTGGCTGTAAACTAAAGCTCGCATTCTTTTAAAACACTAGATGTACTTCCATTCAAATTAGAAACAAAACCGATTGCCCACGAGCATAAATGTCAGTAAAATCATCGACAAGGGGAAGACAAAAATATCAATAATTCAAACGATGTATACTTGGAAAACCCAAAGGAATCAGCTGGATGAAGTAACTAGACTCTAATGACATCTTTATTAAAACAGCCAATTAAATAATGAAATGGAATTTGCCACCAATAGAAAGAAAACCCACAATAAACCAAGAAACAACAACAAAAAGTACTTATACAAAAAAGCAGTCACTTGTCTTTAAGAATCTTTTTTTGGGGGGGAGGGCTGTGGAGATGCGCAGGTATGTGTGTGTAGGTACATATGGAAGCCAGAGGGCAGCCTTGGGGGTCAGTCCTCAGAAGCTATCTCCCTTACTTTTTGAGAGAGGTTGTTCACTGGTCTTGTGCTCTTCAATCACACTAGGCTGCCAGGCACCAAGCCCTAGGGAGCTCTATCTCCATAGCCATCGTGGATGTCAGGGAGCAAGCTTAGGTCCTCATGCTTGTGCAAAAAGCACATTACTGTGGAGTGTTCTCTGCAGATGGAAAAAGTCCATGCTTACCCAAAATTGCGGTCCTTATCCCTGTCTGCTGTCAAGTTCATCTGAGGAATATAAACTATAACCATGTCCTGGCTATGCCCCAGGAATTGGTCAGCAATGAGGTTCAGACATTAATGTCTTTAAAACTCCCCAAGTAATTCTAATGTGTGGCCTGGGCTAAGAAACGTCAGAGTTCAACATCACCGTCATGAACAAAAAAGTTGAGTGAACAGCTAGGATGACTTTCTGGCACAGGTACGGGCTGAGATCAATAATTAATGCAAATAAGAGAGGGAAGATAGACTAGTGACATTTAAATCGACTGCACAGTTTACTTAGTAAACTACTATCAGTTGAAAAAACAACACCACTGGATTGTTCTTAGGTCAAAATTAACATTTCTTTAGTGAACCTTTGTTTATTGTAAGGGGGGGACAAGTGCCACACCACAGCAAAACATGGGGTCAAGATTCAAGAAATCAGAAGGAAACGTAAGAGAATAGAGTTACATATTTTTAGAGGAAAGAGAAACAATTAATCTTGCTTCCATTGTCTATGCTGATCTCCAACTCCAGCACTCAACTCAACCCCTTAACTCTGCCTCCTAAGTTGTTAAAACTACAGGTGAGTGTCACCACATCCAATACAAAAGAACATTCATAGTTTGGAATAGGGAAAGTACTTTTGAATATGATATAGTCTAACACTATCTAAAAGCAATAAAAGGAAAAAATTTATATTTCCATACAAACTGAAAACACACCCCTGACAAAACATGTGACATATTGTAAACCTATGGGACTAATTTGATAAATTAAGAAAAGGGAAGATGTTTACTGAAATCCTTACACTTTTAAACATAAAGACTGATAAGGCTCAGCAAGAGAACACTTACCTAACACATGTAATTCCTAGGTTGGATCTCTAGCACTATAGGTAGGCAAGCAGACATGGACCCACACACACATAAAACAACATTCTAATAAAAAACAGTTTGAATAGCATGACAAATATAAGAAGACTAGTATCTAACAACATCCAATGTTGGTGAGGATTTAGACAGATTCACTCAACATAGATAAGGCTAAAATCTGCATAATATTTTTCAAAGTATACCTACAGTAATATCTAAGTTAATTTTCAAGTCTTGCTTTTGTTTTAGAGACGGTCTCACTGGGTAGTCCTGGCTG
>NW_026588752.1:5039190-5046304 GCF_907164565.1 Psammomys obesus | reverse complement strand
ATGCCCTCTTCTTGTCCCTACTGATACTCACATACATGTAGCATATACACCCAGAGACACACACACATAAATGTTTTAAAATTTACACTTCCAAAAATTTATCAAGCACTTACTCACTTGCACAAAGATAGATGTACATAATATGTGTGAAACAAAATTACAGCAACAGTGAAACACTGAAACAATCGAAGTATCCAGTTGATAAAGCATATACCCTATACTAAATCAGATACTACTACAGTCCTATGAAGAATGACAAAGAACCATACCTAACTTATGGTGTTCAGTTATAGAGTTACTCAGGTCTTCTGTAATGTGTAATGGCCTGATCT
The DNA here is from genome assembly GCF_907164565.1 of Psammomys obesus. Lineage (NCBI taxonomy): Eukaryota > Metazoa > Chordata > Mammalia > Rodentia > Muridae > Psammomys > Psammomys obesus. The sequence continues at coordinate 5,045,972 of NW_026588752.1, read as the reverse complement.
TCATGTCTAATGAAATGTGGGCTTGTGTTTTAAATTTTTTCTGTAAATAGGAGGCATAGAGATGCCTCTGTGATTAAGAGCATGTGCTGTTCTTTTGGAGGACCTGGGTTCATTTCCCAGTCCCCAAATGGCATCTTAGAACCACCCCTAACTCCCATTTCAAGAGACCCACCACTCTCTTCTGGCCTCCATGGGCACTGCACACTGTACACAGACGTGTGCACAGGGAAACATCCACATACATAAAAGAGTACGCACATCTCTTCAAACACTCTTTTTAAAATTCTAGTTTTGAAGAAATTTAGGCAGGCAAGATGACAATCACCTGTAATCACAGTACTTAAGCAGCAGATACAAGACGATAGTTAAAAGAAAAAAACCCAAGAAACAAAACAGAACAACAACAAAAAAAAAAAAAACCCAAAAAAACAAGTAGAGCCTAATTTTTAATAATTTTTAAGATTATTAAATAATCCTGGGACCAAAAATTTTGACAACTGCTGTATGTATATTTTAAAATACAATCCCAATTCTACACACACACACACACACACACACACACACACACACACACACACACATCCTTCTTCAACTGGTTAGTTTGGAATGTGAATTAGAAGGGTTCAACAGGCAATGAGCTCATAAAAAATCCTCTTCCATGGCACATGCCTTTAATCCCAGCATTCAGGGAGGCAGAGGCAAGTGGATCTCTGTGAGTTCGAGGCCAGCCTGGTCTACAAGGAGAGTCTAGGACAGCAAAGGCTACATAAAGAAGCCCTGTCTCAAAAAGCCAAAAATAAACAAAAACAAAACCTCCTTCCAATAAAACTATAAAAAGGGTGTAGATGTAGAATAAACCCTCTGCCAAGTACAGTTATAATTTAAGTTTACATTCTCCCTCTACTAATTTATCAAAAAGAGAGGAATGCAAATTTTAATGTTGGGAATTACTTCACTTTTATTTCTTTAAAAAAAAAAATCACCTCCTTATCTACAGTAGCCTCAAGACCACCCAGTTACTCATGTTCTCCTCAACCCTCCATGAAATTTATATTCTAATCATTTCTCCCTTCCCTTCTTCAGGACTAATCAAACCACAGAACAGCCCACATGAAGTTTGTTGAACTGCACAAAATAAGTACAAAGTGGCCGCCTTCAGAAGCCTTTGGTTACAGGGCCTCTCCAAGGTCTGGTGCTTCAGTGGCAAGCAGCCTGTGCCTCTTTCTCCGGACCTTCCGTCAGCAGTCTCCACCCATATGCACTGGTGTTTTGTCTGCATGAAAGTCTGCATGACAGTGTTGAACCCTGGAGTTACAGACAGTTGGGAGCTGCCATGTGGTGGTTGGGAATTAAACCCAGATTCTCTGAAAGAACAGTGAATGCTCTTAAACCACTGAGCCATCTTTCCAGCCCAGTCTCCACCTTATTTGGGGGGGGGGGGGTGCTTTACATCTATATGAATATTGTACTTAATTCTTCTCCAAGTTCAGATTGTGCTATACCCAGCAGTTCCAAGGCTGGTGGCTGCAAACTCCAGCCCAGGCCTTTCTCTAGAACATAAGATCAAGACTACACTGAATGGTCTTGGAACGACATACAGAGTTCCAGAGTGTGGGGCAACATTCTTTCAATATGCCAGTCAGTAGGCCTACCTCTCCAGTAAGCCCTCAGATGATGATAGTACTGCTGGTCTGAGGACCCCACTTTGAGAACCATTGTTCTGATGTTTGCACTGGGACACGAGGGTCTACAAATTCCCTGGCTCTGTTTAGTCCCTCTTCACTATCAACAGGGGCAAGTGGCTGACCATCTCAAAACATAGCTTCTTTATGAATAAAATGGAGACTGTGACAGTAAACATATTCCCAAGTGATATGAAGAAAAGGGTAGACAGGAGGATATACTTCATCAGCTGAGTAAGGAAGGGCCCTTTACCAGATCCCAATGCATTAAAAAGCTGGTTCTCAGCAGAAACCGCCCTTCAACTGTGTGATTCCATTTCTACATATTTTCCTCAGAAACTAAAAACTGGCAATCAATGGCACCTGCAATCTGAGCCTTAGGAGGCTACAGCAGGAAGACCATGAGTTGAGGATAACCCCACCCCACTTAGCCGGGGGGAAGGGGGGAACATTTTGAAGATGGGAGGTAGATTTTTAACTGAAAGGGACTAAAAAAAAAATTATTTTTTCTTTTTCATGGACATTTGCAACTTTCAACAGAAGGGATAAAAAGGAGCCACACAGTCCCATGTTGCCTGCTTTATTACTTGAAAGGAAATGCCCACCATCGTTCTAGAAGCATTCAAGCACTTCAGCTCACTTACCTTGGTCATGCCTCCTGCCTGTGCTGTATTCAGTCCAGCGTGGCCAGCCATTTGTGGGGAAACCTGTGTCAAGGTCTCAGCTAGCACACTGCTTGTGGCCCCCTGCATGGCTGGAGCAGGGTAGGGCATTCCAGCTCCTCTTCCTCTTCCAGCAGCCCCAAGAGATCCATTCATGACTTGAGCCTGCCCTTGTTGAGCCTGATTCATTAAGCTATGGCCAGAGTTACTGTTGAGAAGGCCCGGGTGAGTCTGGTTGAAGTTAGCATTCATGCAGATCCCAGGTCCAGTCTGTGGTGTGGCAGGGCTACTGGTCACCAGCCCCACTTGCTTTTGTGCTTGTGGATTCAGTGCTTGGGAGGCAGGGGGGGTGGGCCCAGAGGTGCTGGCTGCCTGTTTTGGCAGGCTAGGAGTTGATGATTCTCCTTGGTTCAGAGGGCTCTTGCCCATGGCACCCAAGCTGGCCATGTTTGTACTGTTCGGCTGCCCCTGAGCCTGGCCACCAAGGCCTTGTTGCACAGGGCTGCTGGCACTCACATTGCCTATCCCTGGGTTGATACTAGGGCCACTGCCTCCTCTAAGAAGCTCCGACAGTTGTTTATGTTTGGACGCAGCATCTGGAACAAGGTTCCCACTGTTTAAAAGGCTTAATTCTCCATTGGGGATCAGCTCATCAGGAAGATCATTTTCCAAGTCAAACAATGATCCAAAATCTAAAAATTAAGCAGAAATGAAAATGAGAACCTAAGAAAATGTAACAGCTCTCCAAATATCATGTTACAATAATCTTAACCTAATGGAACATTTCACACATACTACTAGCATGTATTAAGAATAATACCAAGCCAAAATGACGCATTATTTGAAATAAAACAAGAAAAATATTTTTAAAATTCAGAAAAAGGAAACATTATGAGAAAAGAGTAATTAAATGGTATGGTGTGAGGAAAAACTCAAAAGCACAAATTAAAAGTTTAACAAATATTTTCAAAAAGTAAATTAAAATGCGAAGATGATTTTAAGAATGAAAGTATGAAAAAAAAAAAAAAGAAGTATGAAGCCAGATGTGGTAATACACACGTGTAATCCCAACATGTGGCAGGAGAAGATGGGAGAATCAGAAGTTCAAAGCTAATCTTGGTAATTATAAATATAGAATTTCAAGGCCATCTTTAGTTATATGAGGTCACATCTCAAATAATAAAAAGCAGACATGCAAAAATATAATTAGACATGAAGTTCTACAAATAGCAATTTAGGGGAAATTAAACTCAACCTACATAATTGCATAAACTTGAAAGTTAAACTTTTTTTAAAATACACTAGAAAATGACATTATTGGTTTTAAGGGCTAAAGATACATGTATAAAGATATAGAAACTAAAAAATGGTTAAAATATACCTAAACCTTAGAGATCCTTGCACTACACAAGGATGATCACACAGGAAAACGAGGAATGCTGTGACTCCATGTATAAATGGGTAAAGCATAAAAGTAGGCAACTATCCCCAAAAAAGATGAAAGAAACAGTGTTAACAGCAAATTAAAATACAAGCAATTTCCTCTTCTGGCTCTTTTCAGAGTACCCTCCTCTACAGTGTGCTGTTATTTTGGTTTCTCCATGTAGTGGACTCTCTTTGTAGACCACGCTGGCCTTGAACTCACAGAGATCCACCTGCCTCTGCCCCCCCCTCGGGTGCTGGGATCACAGGTATGCACCACAGCACCCAACTGCACCATGGTCTCACCTGCAGCATGTGCCATCACCTCTATTCCTTCACTCCCAAAACTCCAGAATGCTGCTCAGCTAGCAGCCTGTCTACACATGTACAAAGAATGAAATATGCAAACTATATCCACCATAATGTTATCTGTAACAGGAAGGAAAAAGGAATCGAAAACAGCAATAGCCAAAGGCAATTCAACCTAATGAATACAGATGAGACTCCCTGCACCACTCCAGCTCTCCACAACAGCTGTGCAACTTTGGGTACCTTACTCAGCCTTTCTGTATCTCACTCTCATGTAGACAGCAGAGCAATAATGATCCTACACAAGCAGGGGTGTTACGGCTACCAGATGAATTAATGAGGTCTGTGGTGATATAAATTTAACAAGAACTAGCTTTTACAGCCAGGTGGTGGTGGCATACATCTTTAATCCAGCACTCAGGAGGCAGATGCAGGTGGATCTCTGAGTTTGAGGCCAGCCGGATCTACAGAGCGAGTTCCAAGACACCCAGAGCTGCACAAAAAACCATCTCAAAAAAACAAAAAGAAAAAAGAAAAAGAAGTGCTGACTGGAGCTGGAGACTAGTGCTGATTAATCAGGAGAATCTTCTGGATTGTCTGCCCTTCCAGGATCAGACTCCCTTCTTGAAATGACAATCCAGTGACCCTGAAGAGGGACCCCATATGAAGGGACACCTGCAAAACAACTGGCTGGAGAGATGGCTGTTAAGAATGGGTACTGCTCTAGGGGAAGAGTTTGGTTCCAAACACCCAGCTCTCCTCTGGTTCCCTCAGGCACTGCAGCAATATGCACCCCTTGCTACATACACATAATTAAAAATGAAACCTTTTTTTAAGCACCAAATAGAATGAATGTGCATGCTTGGATGCATGTGTGAGAAAGAAATGGAGTGGGGTGGGGAAGCAAAGTCTGGAAGGTAGCACATTCTTAGGTAATACATACTGAAGTCCTTAGGAGAAAAGAATTTTTTTGTTCACAACTTAATCTCAAGTACTGCAAAACCCATATGCTTGTGTGTGTCCATTCAGCATATAGTACCTCATTTAGTATGAGGGAGTATACAGCTATTTGCTAGAACTGGCATGATAGACTTGGTAGTAGAGAGAATGTTAGTGGTCAAAAAGGGACTTGGCAGTGCTGCAGAGAAAGCCTAAGTGCTGAGCAAAGCTAGAGTATGGTTTCCAGCCGAGAGAGAATACAAAAGGATTACTGGTCTACATGGCAGCTCTATGTATGCCAGTGTTAATGGCTAGAAAATAGTGTGTATCCAGAGGTGCCAGCTAAATCAGCTAAATTAAAAGTCCAGGCAAATGGTTTTAACTCTACAAAGTGTATTTTTCTCATAAAACAAGACTTATGAAGATAGGAAGGTTCCAGGGCTGGATGATGTAATAGTCCAGACTTTACCAATTCAATTGTTAAAAATACTTTTGGCCTGGCACATGCCTTTAATCGAAATACCTGGAAGGCAGAGGTAGGGGGATCTCTGAGTTGGAGAACAACCAGGGCTAAACAGAGAAACCCTGTCTTGAAAAAACAAAAACAGACAAAAACAAACAAACAAACAAACAAAAAAAAAACCTTATATTACTATATTTTTTAAGTTTGGGTGTGGGTGTGGTGTGGTGTGGTGTGGGTGTATGTGTTCCTGTGGAGGCCAAAGGCATTAGATCCCCTTGGAGCTGGAGTTACAAGTTCTTGTAAGCTGTGTGACTTGGATTCTATTGCCTAAACTTAAGAGCCCTGTAGAAGACCAGTACATGGCCTTAACTGCTGAGCCATCTTTCCAGCCCCAACAATTTTCTACAAACTTAGATGCTGTCTTTCTTCTTTCTCTTCCTTCTCCTCCTTCCCCCTCTCACTCTTCTTCTTCTGTGCCCATCTACAGTGTGGATGGATGGCAATGACTTTTCTCCTGTTTGCAAGATAATTCTTTTAGGCCCATGGAGAAATCTAGTGATAAAAGGGGAACTTCTTCCTGAGCACCCCTTGCTAACAGGAAGGAAAATCTTTAACAGATGATGTTGACTAACAAGATGCTCGGCTTCCCTTAGGTGGAGTTGTGTTTCCAGCACCAGAATGTGGTTGTGGTGCTTGGCTTATCTGGCCAGTTTCCCTTCTACGGCCAGGAGAGATGCTACCCGTCCTCAAAGGAAACTCCCGGTCAGCCACCTCAGAACTACATGAGTTTGCCTACAGTGAAAGGTGGCAGTGATGGAAGAGAAATGTGCAGCTGGACCGTATGATCTGCCACCCTGGAAGAAAATTTCTTAAATTTCTAAAGGGATGGCAGATAAAGTTGAGTTTAAAGAAAGATAACCTCCCAAATTCACCATTGCATTCCCTACATCACCATTTTACCAGTACAACTAATTTTTTTCAAAAGATTTGTTTGTTTGTTTATTGTGTGGGCAGTGTTCTGCCTGCATGTACACCTGCACACCAGAAGAGGGCATCAGATCTCATTATAGGTTATCAACCACATGGTTGCTGGGAATCGGATCAAGACCTTTGGAAGAAGGGCAGCTAGTGCTCTTAACCTCTGAACCATCTCTCCAGCCCAAGTATGACTAATTTTATTTTTGACCAGTTACATTCTAGCCATTGTTCTAATGTTTTGGACCATTTGTATATTTTTTCATTTTCATGCTTTTCCATAACATACATACATACATACATACATACATACATACATACATACATACA
>NW_026588752.1:5010823-5039180 GCF_907164565.1 Psammomys obesus | reverse complement strand
ACATACATACATACATACATACATACATACATACATACATACATACATACATACATATACACACTTATATTTCTACAGTCATAACTACTTAAAACATTTTTATAATGTATGACTGTTTATTAAGCTTTATAATAGTCATAGCTAATTCTTATTCTGTTTTGAGACAGGGTTTTTCTGTTTAGCCTGGCTGTCCTGGAACTAACTCTGTGTGATCTAAACATTTATTTCTTAAATTTCCTTTTTCCAAGCCTGGTGTGGTAGTATACACATTTAACCCCAGGGCTCAGGAATCAAGAGGCAGGTATGGATCTCTGTGAGTTTGAGGCCAACCTGGTCTATAAAGCAAGTCCAGTACAGCCAGGACTCTGATAAATTTTCTGATAAAATTTCAATGCAGTTCTCCACAATCCTTGAGCAAAAAAATAAAACAAAAAAAAAAAAAAAAAAAAAAAAAAAACAGAACTTCATCCAAACCAAAGTCAAGTGTTAGGATAAAATCAGGTTTCCTTCCAATATGTCTGAGATCAGGATAAGGAAGCCATGTTAAATACTGAGTCAGCAAACACAATTCAAATATATTAACAGTTTGCAGCAACCTTAGAATTTTCCTATAGACTTCTGTAAGCATCTCAAGCACTCTTCCCAGAAGACGGAGGTGAAACCTTTGGGTATAAGAGAAAATATACCCAAAAGAAATGTTTAGGTAGATTCACAGGGCTATGTCAGGACCCCTGCCTGATAGAGCACAATGGAAAAGCTGAACCCAAGAGTTCAGATCCCTATTTAACACCTGGCCTCATATCCTTGGGGTAAACTGCTTCTTTTCTTTATCCTAAAAGACCCTTATCTGCAAAGCAGAGATAATCACATGGAAGAGTTACTCAATGATGAAAGACTAGAAAATCCTGTATCACAGATAGGGCTATAATATCCTAAAGACAACCGGGTGTCCTTTAATGCCCACACTCCAGGGGCAGAGGCATCTCTGTGAGTTCCAGGACAGCCAAGGCTACATAGTTAAAGCCCAATTTTAAAAATAAACAAATAAAGCCTTAAACACAAATTCACTGACCATTTCTCACCTTTAGTATCTGCCCACCACTCTAGCACCCAACAATCAGACCAATTTTCATTTACACAGTACTCTACTTCCCTTAGCAAATGCACAAGTACTTTTATAACTGTGAACAGTGTTTTCCCTGATAATTACTTTGGTTTCAGTTTTTACTAGCCTGTTACCTTTTTGTCTTTGTTGGTCACTTTTCTCTACGTAGCCCTGGCTTTCCTGGAGCTCAAGAGATCCACCTGCCTCTGCCCCACCAGTTCTGGGACTAAAGCGGTGCACCACCATTGCCCAGTCTCATCTATTTTCAATCCAAACATGTAACAGTTGTTTGGATGAGCTGATCAAATGTTGCATCCTTATCTACCAGTTAGACATGTGAATATGTGTACAACCAAATGCCCTAGGTGTGGCTTTGTTGGTTCGTTTTTGTTGTTGGTGGTGGTGGTGGTTTGGTTTGGTCTGAAACAGCTCCTCACTATGTATTCCTGACTGGCCTGGAACTCACAAAGTAGATATGTAGACCAGGCTGACCTAACTCACAGAAATCTGCCTGCCTCAGCCTCCCATATGCTGGGACTAAAAGCAAAAGACACCACACCAAATTCAGAGTGTGGCTCTTTTCATAAAAAAGACAAATGGTCTTCAGACAAACCATCACCCCCTTCTCCCCACTTTTCCCCATACTCTCATACAAAAAAAAAAAAAAAAAAAAATCAAAAGCAAGTGAAGGTGGTGAGCCAAGACATAGCTGCTTGACACAGCACACCTAGGCCCCAACAGTGAGCTGAGTAACAGCAATCTAACCCATCTGAAGTCCCTAAGCATCAGCTCAGAGATATCATTTCCAATCCTAGATACATTCTCTTTTTCTCTGCCAATTACTAAAACCCTAGGAAAAAGCAAAGCTGAAGCTGTACCAATAAGGACACCCTCCTTTCCAGGACCTTTGCCTTGAGGAGTAGAAGTCGAAGTCACACATCAAATAGCAACATCTCTTGTCATATTTCATGGCTAGAGACAAGGATGTTCCCAATGCTGGGGCTTCCTGTTCATCAACCTGAAGTCCATCCATTTAAACAAGCTGATATGCTAGAAAATGAGCTACAGTTTCCCCATTTCTATTAAAGCATTGTGAAGCCAAGGAGGTACAATGTGGAAAGAGGACAGTGTAAGGACTTAGGACTTATGACAGTAAGTGACAACCAAGTAAAATAACAAAGGACATTTCACTTCATTGCTAGCTGAGAAATCCAAATCAATAGTCTGCAGACCTTACTCAGGTCCTAACCACTTCTGAATACTCACAGATAAAAAATGGTACCCCATCCGAGCTCTGAGCAGCAGAGGTAGGTACACATCTGCAATCCCAGCACTGAGAGGCCGATTCAGAACTGCAAGTTCCAGACCAGCCTGGGCTAGAAAGCAAGATTCTGTATAGAGCCAGAACAAAACCTAGGGCTGGCTGGAGAAGAAGCAGAAAAATGTAAGAGGGAGGAGGAGCGAGTGAAGAAGGAGAGAGTGAAAAAGAGAGGGTCGGGGAAGGAAGAGAGAAAAGGGTAGAGAAGGGAAGACCAAGTCAGAAACATCAGTATCTCAAAGTTAACAATGAACCAACTACTGCCAAATACTAAGAGAAAAGGAAACTGCTCATTTCACAGAATCAACCACCAGGATTAGCTCAGCAAGAGCTGTGTCTGTAGCCTTAGCTGCTTGGAAGACAAGAGTCTAGAGATTTACCAACACAGTGAGACCATTCTTAAAAAGAGCCAAGTGTAGAAATATATTAACTGTATCTCAGTTACTCAGGGGGCTGAGACACAATCAAAAGCTCAAGGCTTTGGCAATTTATCAAAATTTTAAAAATAGGATAAAATGGGGGAAAGTTAAGGGTCAGCAGTAGAGCACTTGCCTAACATATCCCAGGTCCTGGATTAAATTCTCAGAACCCCAACCAACCAAAAACAGGAAAGTGGCTGAATCAATGTATGCAGTCAATATGTGACAGCAGTTGGAGATTTGCACCAGCCAACAAAAATCATACACAAAACACACCTTCTTTCTAAAATACCTTTTCTTGCCTAGCACAGCATACATAACACATAATCCTAGTATTTGGGAGGTGAAGACAGGAAGATAAAGGGTTCAAAACCAGCCATTACATGAGACACTGTCTCAACACTCAAAATCAAATAATCAATAAAAAAGAGGAGCTAGAAAGATAGCTCAGTCAGTGAAGTGCTTCCTAATAAGCATAAAAGACCTGAGTTCAAACCCTACCACTCAAGTTACAAAGAAAAAAAAACTTAAAGAAGGTATAGTGTTGTGCACTAGTAACCCTAGACTAGGAAGCACAGGTACAACTCTGGGGCTCACTGGCCAGCCGGCCTAGTCAGTTAGTGTGCCTCTCGTAAGCCCCTGTTTTAGAAGAAGACAGAACTCCTGAGGCATGAGATCTGAAGGTGACCTCTGGCCTTCACCTGCATGCACAAATACATATGCAACATACATGCATGCACAAACACAACACAAAGTTTAAAAACAAAAACAAAGTACTATCTTAAAACCTTTGATTTCTTTTGTATTACATTTGGAGGCCCAAATTCTCTGTACTAACATAAGTGGCATTTGTATCAAAGCATGCTGACAAATCATCTTGCCACACCTTCTCCTGGCCAGAAGAATGAGCTCTTGTGCTCTACAGATACATCAACTGAGTTGTTAAAGTTATACTACCAACTTCACTTTGCAACTCAGGAAGGTACAAGCTCTGTGTGAAGCTGTATGTCTGGCTCACCACTGCCAACTCAGTGCCTTGGCATAAAACATTAGTATTAGACATTTAATAAACATCATGAGTGCATTAATTATACAAAGCCAATTGTAGCAAGTTCTTATATAGTCAAAGATATAAAGCAGTAATCTTAACATTTATTACATTTTAAAAACAGAAACAGAACAAAAAGTTAATAAATTCTCTTGGAATGTTACATTGTTTTATTCATCTTCCTCTTCCCACTTCTTATGTTCTAGGAGGGCGGGAGGAGGTTCTGGTGTGCTAGAATCCTCTCTATGGCTACACCTCAGCATCCATGAACATGGATCCTGAGGCTGAAACAAAGACTAGCCATAGAGGAAGAAATGGTAGTACAAGAAATGGATGCTGGGTTTTAATTCTCATTTTAATCATGGGGGGGGGGGTATACATGCATACAAGCGCACATGCCTTCGGATGGCAGGAAAGGGCACTGGCTTCCCGACAGCTAAGTTACATGCGGTTATAAGCCAACCAGTATGAATGCTGGGAACGGAACTGTGATCCTCTGCAAAGGTTCCTAACTACTGAACCATCTCTCCAGGCCAAGACTCTTTTGTTGCACTCATATTTTCCCTAATTTCAAGACTAAAGCTCCCGTCCCAAGAATATTTTCTCTCCACCCATTCTTCATTTCTTTTTAGTAGCCTTACTTTTTGTGGAAAATATCTGCTTTCTTTAATTTTCCGAAATCCTCTAAGTTTTCTTTTGGCATTCACTTGTATTATAACTGACTACGCAAGTGTTCCTCTCAAATCTTTTTTAAAAGCTGAACACTTCTATTCCACTACCCTGAAAAAACTAAGAAAAACAAATTTTTAATTCCCAAATCACTCCTGGATACAATGTGAGGCAATGCATCTGTCTGTTAAGCCAGTCCACTACACAACAAACACGCGCACATACATATATACATAACAGATATACATATATACATATATGATTTAGAGGCTTATTTGTTGGGTTTTTGTTTGAGACAGTGTCTTGTGTAACCCTGATTGGCTTGAAACATACTATACAGACTAAGCTGGCCTCAAACTCAAGAGATATGTCTGCCTCTGCCTCCCAGGTGCTCAGATTAAAGGCATATGCCACCACAGTTGGCTCAAGTTAAAACATTTTTTTGTAAAAAAAAAAAAAAAAAAAAAAACCACCTTGGGGCAAGACATGCTGAAAAGTACACATTTAAAGACACCTGGTTAAATACTTTATGGCTACTCTTAGCTGAACTGGAGACTACCCTGTACTTTCTCAATGTAGATACCAAATATTACTATTTATACACAAACGGGAAAGGCCGTCTGATCTGCTGTGATGAGAAGAGCACCAGTGGGTTCAAATCACAACAGTCATTACCAATGCTGTCTTTCTGACCTGGGCATGCTTTCCTCAGCAAGATAAGAGTGTACAGGCAGTATGTCTGCAGGATATTAGAAGAAGAAACTCAGTAATAAACTGTGTGTACATTGAGCCTGGCATGTAGTAAGAGCACAATAAACATCAGTTTTATTATTATCACAATCACAGGAAAACCGAGAGCTCAACTTAAGAGCCTGACTATCAAGGTCCCAGCACTCACACTTGTCCAGAACAGGGCCAAGGCATTACTGTATGCTCAGCCCTGATAATATTCTCAGCCTGAATGACTTGTAGCCATTCTGGAAGAAACGAAGTTTATATTTAGCTTTGGAAATCCTTAGCAATTATACAAATATATAATGCAATAGTTCTCCAATAAGAGAGTGTGGAGGAAGGAAGAGCAGCAACTATGCCAGTGTAAGTTTATCCATGCAATGACACATGTTCCCAAAGACACTCAACTTTTTCTCCCCAGTGACTATTAGGAAATGAATAAGGCAAATCTCTCTAAAGTCTTCTATAACTCAGTCTTCTTTTATGCAGACATGCTCTCACATAATTACTACAGAATACTGGTGTTTTAATTCATTCTGGTTGAGTTGGAATTTTTGTTTGTTTATTTACTTGATTGGTTGTGCTTTTGGTTACTTTTGTTGTTTGTTTTTTTTTTCAAGACAGGGTTTCTCTGTGTAGCCTTGGCTGTCCTGGGCTCACTTTGTAGACCAGGCCAGCCTTAAACTCACAGAGATCCGCCTGCCTCTGCCTCCCAGAATGCTGGGATCATAGGTATGCCACCACTCCAGGTTGTTTTTTCATTTGTTTGTTTGTTTGAGACAGGGTCTCACAATATACCTCTGGCTGTCCTGGAACTGGATATGTAAACCAGGCTGGCCTTGAACTCACAGAAATCCACATGTCTCTGCCTCTCACGTGCTGAAATTAAAGGTGTATACCACCACGCCCAGCTTTTTATTCTGAACAGTTATCTATATAAAGTTTCAGCTCTCAGAGCAACTGCTCTGTTAGAGACCAACTCCACTGTGATAGGCAGTGGCCTCCTTCCCCAGCCTACTTAGACTGCCCCGCTTAAATGACTGGCCAGGTTTATTTCAGTCTTTGATAAGTCATGCTACAGGAGGATCCATCCAGAGGCTCTCTAAAGTGAAAACCTGCCTAGTAAGTCCTTAAATATTTACATTACACACACACTAAAACTAGAGGAAACCAGGCAAGGGATTTATTGAAATCCACAGGGGAAAAAAAGTGCAAAACCTTAGAAAGTATAGTGTAAGTGACAGAAAAAAAGATCTAGTTTTTAAATTGTGCTTCAAGAGATTGGCAAAATAGCTCATTGGGTAATTGTTGCCAAGCCTGACAAACTGAATTTGCTCCCCAGAACCCACACGATACACACACACACACACACACACACACACACACACACACACACACACAAAATAGATAAATAATTTTTAAAAAAATTAATGCACTTTAAATTCAGGCATAGTGACTGATACCTAAAATCCCAGCTGGGATTTTACACAGAAAGTACCAGGGTAGCCTGGGTTAGAGAGTAAGACCCTGCCTCAAAATAAAGAAAAAAGAAAAAAAATCAAGAATTATTTGGCTTGGAAAGGATAAAATCCATTTTATATGACTAATAGCAAAATGTGAGCATTTTATTGTTTTCTTAAATGTACTTCGTGACCACTCTGCACTAGATAACAGAAAAGCTTGTTTCTTCACTGAACACTTGTTTTTTAACTTTCCACTTAAAGAATTCAAGACAAGCAAGGTATAATAACACAAGCCTACAATGTAATACTATAAGGAGATGGAAGCAAGAGAATCTTCAGTTCAAGACCAGCCTGGATTACCTTGTCACAGAACAAATAAAACTTAGACCAAAACCAATTAATCTGAATGTTCTTTGACATGCCCTAAACCAGCAAGTCCTAGAAACCAACTTCCCACGGTAATTCTGTAGACTTAACAGTCATAGGAAAATGCCACTCAACTACTCAAACAGCTTGTGCTCACTACCTCCCTCAGCCTTACGAAAGAGAAAAACCTTCATAAATACAAGGATGGTACAGAAGGCAGCTGACACAGCAGCAGGCCACCAGATCTTAACAGTCCATGACTTAGAAGCTCCTGCCGGTTACCTTAACTGTTATGGAACAGGAACAGGAAGAAGGGGCTCATGGTTTTCTGCCAGTGTGGCTGGAAGAAATCAACCCCCACTCCCCCAGGAAATACTACCAGCCGCCTGCCCACACTACAACCCAACCAATTGCTGGGGGGAAAGGATTATCCTGTCAAGAACAGTCCTGGAAGAAAAGGAATGTGGGTGCTCAGCCACAACTGGACCCCTGCAGAAGCAAACACTTAGATCCAGACGCTTGCCTGGCCATCTCAGACTCTGCAGCCACATATCAACATAAGCAAGCAGACATCAGTGGGCCAAGTCTTTAGGCCAACAGCTGTGAGTTTCAGAAAAAGCAGGTAGCAACATCAACTCAGGAGAAAAAGATGAACATGTCCTGGAAGTCAAACGAATTTAGACCTTACAATATAGAAGTTTACATGGGTTATTGAATGTCCAAAACAGAAAATCAATACATTAAGTACAAAAATACTCCATTAAAAACAGGGGGTGTCTCTGTGGTATAGAGCCTTTGCCTAGTTTGTGAAAGGCCTTCCTTGGGTTCAATTCCCAACACTACACTAATAACAACAGCAATAGTAAATGAGTAAATATATACATAAGAAACTATAATTGGGTATGATGTTTTGGATTGTAATCCCAGCACCAGGAGGCTAAGTAAAGACTGCTCCAAGTTCCACAAAAGCTTGTGTCTCAGAAAATCCCTTGTCCTGGAAAAATTAAAAGGCACAAAAGAAAGGAAAATTGTCAACTGAAGCACCTGAATATTGAGCCATGTGTGTTAGCTAATGCCTATAATCCCTCAGCATTAAGGGCTGAAACAGGAGGATCACCAAAAGTTCAAGGACAGCCTGAGCTATATAAAGCCATGTCTAAAACCTAAAAAAAGAAAAAAAAAATTATTAACTACTAGACTATGTTAACAAATATACATACACCACTTAGAGACATTTACACTGAGCATATATGTGCTGTTTTTAAGGCTTTAAGACTTCATCAACATCCATGCTTTTGGAGAAAATATCTGATGAAATCAAAATGACAGAAACAGCAAGACAGCTCAGGAGGTAGAGGTGCTTGCCACACACACCTGACAATCGAAGATCAACTCCCAGTATCCACATGAGTGGGAAAGAGACAACCAACTGCAAAGTTGTCCTTTGACTTCCACATGTTATGACACATGTATACACACACACACACACACACACACACACACACACACACACACACACACACAATTTCAAGTACAAATGCAGGTCAGTAAACTAGCTTAGCAGATAAGGCACGTGCTGCCGTGCCTGACAACCTGAGTTGGATACCTGAAACCGCATATGGTAAAAGAGAAGTGATTTCTACAAGCTGTTCTCTGCCACTCGAAAACTGGCACATGCACACTCATATGTCCATCTACATACACACTACAGACAACAAAACTGTGATTTTAAGAAACTAAGTTTTAAGCCGAGTGTGGTGGCCACACTTTTAATCCCAGCACTCAGGAGGCAGAGGAGGGTGAATCTCTGAGTTTGAGGCCAGCCTAGTTTACCAAGAGTTTCAGGACAGCCAGGGCTACACAGAGAAACCCTGTCTCAAGAAAAGAAGAAAAAAAGGGGGAGGGGGAATTAATTTTTGAAAAGGTGGCTCAATGGGTAAAGATGCCCACAACCAAGGCCATGAACCTAAATTCAATCCCCAGGACACAAGTGGTGAAGGAGAGAACCAAGCCCCAAGAGTTAACCTCTCACCATCCCAAATACCCCTGCCACAAACACAAGTAAATAAATAAATGTTTTTTTATTTAAAAAGAAACCTGAGAAAAAATTACAAATGCACATAGCTTTTAACTAACAATCCCATTCTAGGATCTGACTGCTCTACAGGTTTATTTGCACATTTAACATCACAGGGCTATACATTAAACACTGTAAAAGAACACTATCAGAAATGCCTAAATATCCATCAATGGGAGCACAAATAGAAACACAGGGTGCACAACCGTGTACAAAACAAACTAGCATGGTCAGGATTGAAAACATGAGAAAAGGCGGGGCACCGTGGAGCTCGCCTGTAATCCCAGAACTTGGGGAGGAGAGGCAGGTGCATCTTTGTGAGTCTGAGGCCAGCCTGGTTTACAAAGCGAGTCCTGGACAGCCAGGGCTACACAGTGAAACCCTGTCTCAAGGAGAAAGAAAAAGAAAGAAAGAAGAAAAAGGAAAAGGTGAGAAGATGGAAGGAATCAAGCACTGCCTGTTCACTCTGTCACTGGGGAGATCCGAGGCTTGTTAAATACTAGTGTTAATAGTTAGGGAAACTGGTATTTCTAAGGTAGTCTCCTCACTGTAGGCTATTCAGGCCCAAGTAGTCACCTTCAACACCTATGATCATAAACAGAATGGCTCCAGGTGCTCCAGATTTCAGCTGAACTTTGCTGTTAAGAGAATAAAACCTGAAATAGATTAAAATATTTTTTTCATATAGGTTTAAAATCATGGAAAAGGAGGAAAAAAACTACTTTAGGTATGTACTAGTTTTATTTTTCTAAATAAATGTTACAATCTGCATGCAACATTTTATATCTAAAGCACAGAACTATAAATATTGCTCAGATATCAGAACTACAAATATTGTCCAGAAATCTGACATCATTAAAAAAAACAATTCAGACACTGGTTCTTTCCAATAATTCATCAGTGAGAAACCACTAATACAAAGATGGGGAATGTAGCAATAGAAGTGGAAACCAAACCTAGAGGCAAAACACAATCACATCTTATCTCTGTCCCACTTTTTGTTGTTGTTGTTTTTCAAAAGAAGGGTTTCTCTGTGTAGCTCTGGCTGTCCTGGACTTGCTTTATAGACCAGGCTGGCCTCGAACTCAAAGTAATTAGCCTGCCTCTGCCTGAGTACTGAGATTACAGGCTTGAGTCACCACCGCCAAGCTTCTGCATATATGTGAATGTGAATGTGAATGTGAGTGTGTGTGTGTGTGTGTGTGTGTGTGTGTGTGTGTGCGCGCGCGCGCGCGCGCGCATGTACATGTAGGTAAACGTGTAGAAGACAAAGGACTTGGTTCTCTCCTCTGGAGGTCTAAACTCAGGTCACCAGGAATGGCTGCTAGCTACTGAGCCATCTCACTGGCCCACCAGACCTTTTTTTTTTTTTTTTTTTTTAAGGAAGTTGAGTGCTTCGAAATAAAGATGTAGTTCAGTAGTAGATTTCCTGCTATGCTCAAGGCCCTGGGCTCAAACTACTGGAATGCAAGCAATGAACCAATTGGTTAACTAACAAATAAGATGTTTTTATTTGGATTTATGTTTTTAAGTGGATTTTTTTTTAAATGCTTTCTGTTAGTGTTTGCAGTCCTGAGGACCAATCCCAGGACTCTGCACTGCTTGACCAATGCTCTACCACCGAAGTACATTGAAACCCTGATTTATTGATTTATTTAAAAAAGAACGCAGAAGAATAAAATGAAAGATAAAAGGCCTCAGAGATCCCTAGTTTAATTTCCTGAAAACAATTTCTAGAGACTGCTTAAACTGTACACACATCATCCTACATCTTTTATCTCTAAAGAATCTTTGTTCCCAATGCTGACTTTTTATTTAATAACTTTCAAATATACCTGCCATCTTCGTTATCCACCCCTCTCTGCAGTAACTAGTCCTCTCCAGATTACCTGGGAGGACAGGGGACTCAACTATACTTCAGAGAGGGCCCTTTTCCTACCAGACTTCTGGGTCAGTTTCAGTGTTTCATGACCTCAAAATTAGTTAACTTAATTCATTAAAAGACCAATGTTAAAATAAGTATTCTCAGAATAACCAAAATTGGTATTCTGTGTAGTGTGGTTGTTAAGCTATAGTTAATCAGTAGTAACAAAGGGTTAGAACCTTAAGCAGAATGTGAGAATGTATGACCTGCCTACAAGGGTTGGGTTTCCTGTTGTTGTTGTTGTTGGTTGGGTTTTCTGTTTGTTTGTCTGTTTATTTGTTTGTTTGTCTTTTCTGGTTTTTCAAGACAGGGTTTTTCTGTATAGCCCTGGCTGTCCTGACTTGCTTTATAGACCAGGCTGTCCTCAAGCTCATAGAGATCCACCTGCCTCTGCCTCCCAAAGTTCTGGGATTACAGAACTTTTTAATACCATACATTTTAATACCAGTGACAAACCGACTAGCTGAGATGATAGGAAATTTCTTCAGTTCTGTCTATTTAACAGTGCAAACACTAAAAGTATTGTGATCTAAGCACAGCAGCAAAACTTCACTGTTAAAATAAGAAGACAGAATTGAGAGCACTGAAGAGATGGTTCAGCAGTACTTATAGCTCTTGCGGAGGACCCAAATTCAGTTCCTACCACCAAAATGTCAGGAAGCTCACAACCACTTACAATTCCAGCTCCACGGGATTCAACACCTTCTTCTGGCTTCCTCAGGTACCCATACACACGAAGATATGCACACATACATAGATAAAAATAAACATTTAAGGGAAAAGGGTGCTGAAGTGATAGCTCATGCAGTTAATAGCATGCACTGTTCTTGCAGAGGACCCAAGCGAGGTTCCCTGCACCAAAGTTTGGCAGCTAACTGTGGCCTCTAACTACAGCTCCAAGGATATCTGTAGCCTCTGGCCTCTGTGGCCAGTGGCACTCCCATGCACACATCCCCTACAAACATACATATTAAAAATAAAATAAATCTTAAAAGATAGAATGAGACCTACTCTTATATTAATACTTCCAATTATTCCAAGATATCCATCAGTCTAAAATGTTCTTACAATAGGTCAGCATGTACAAGGGAGCCACTTTGGGTAATGTGTAAAGAACCCACATTTGTTTAGGGATGCACAGTACAGCTTTAAAAGAGAGAGAAAAGCCTTTAATCCCCGCACTCAGGAGGAGAGGCAGAGAGACCTCAGAGTTCCAGGGCAACTAGGGCTACACAGAGAATCCTGTCTCAAAAGAAGAAGAAGAAGGAGGAAAAAAAAGTTGTAAAATGAAGGAAAAGAAACGGCCAAGGCTGGCGGGCTGTGGGAAAGGCAAGTGACTCCAGAAACAGAAAGGCGTTCATCAAATATTTATTTCAAACACAGAATGTATTACCCATTCAATTTTGAAAGTAATTTTACTAGCGCATGCACATGTGCCGTGTTGTATGTAATATGCGAGGCGTGTGCATGCACTGTGCATGTGTAGGTGCATACTCAACACCTATCGTGTGAACTTTTTTAAAGAAAATTTCCCACCATCTTTTTTTTTTTTTCCCAAGACAGGGTTTCTCTGTGTAGTCCTTACTGTCCTGGACTCACTTTGTAGACCAGGATGGCCTCGAACTCACAGAGATTTGCCTGCCTCTGCCTCCGTTGAGTCCTGGGATCATAGGTATGAGGCACTGTAACTGGCTAAAATTTTCCAGTATCTTAAGAACCCTAGTTCCAAGTCTTATAACGCTTTCAAAGGGTACTGTTCCTCCCCAAAGTGGGGCTAAGATAAAGAAAGCCAACTCCACAGATACGAGCTTTGATGGAAGAATGTAGGCTTGCAGAAAACAAACTGCAATACTTCTTCTTCCCTCAATTACGCTGGACATGGTCAAATTTTCAAACCTGTATTATTCTTTAAACCTTAAAAAAGACAGACCATCAATCTCTGGTCTGATAGTAAAGCTGATATTACAGTGACCTTACCTGGTCTCTAGATATCCAACCAGCTTCCCCAAAACTCACCTTGCAGGGACCTCCTATGTCTTTCCTCTGATAAGTCAGTCCCCCTCACCACCCTGCCTGAGGTATCTAGCTTCAGCTTCTTTAGTCAGAAGCTGACCTACAGGTTTTTTTATATTCATGGCCTACGTTAGTTTTCCAGCATTATTCACAGAGGAAAACGTTGTTATACTGTGGTGTAGGCCCTGGTGATCTAGAGGGACAAGAAAGGCATACATATATATAAATAAAAATAAAATATAACTTTGCAGGGAGGTGGAGAGATGACAAAGGCACTGCTGGGAATTGGCAAACTGCCTAGCCACACACTCAATTCTGTTCCACCAGGCAAGAACAGCTTTTGGACCAAGGTTATCACTATGACCCGGCCAAGTGTTATGTCTCTACCCCTCACAAATAAACACAACCAGCACTGAAATATTTGTTGGATAAAAGAAAGAAGTGGTGGAGGTGAGACTGGAGGGCAGGCCTGACCAACTCCCTGAGGGCAAGACCACACCATCTATGTCCATCATCTCAAAAGCCACTGGAGGCTCCTAAATTGGGATGGCTCAGTAAACAGTCCAAAAACAAAACTGACTTTTTGAAAACTATTAGGGTGCTCAAGGGCTTACATTTCCAGACATTCACACGTGACATTTGTGCTGTTCCCCATGCCCAGAAAAGAACCACCCTCAGGTCTCAGCACACATCACTATCCCCAAGAAGCCTCCCAAGACCCTTCAGAGCAAATTCTGCCCCATCTGGTGTTACAGTCACCCTCTGAGTGCTGTAGCAGCAGACTTCCCCAGCATGAGTACATCCATGAAGGCAGAATCTAGGCCTGTCTTGTCTTTCAAAAATCAACCAGGGCCCACAGCACAGTATGACAACTATTAACCCAGTGAATAACCCTGAAAAATTAACCTAAGCCATAAGTAGTTATTTCTGGAAGTATCCTCCATCTTTAAAAGGACTTTGTCTTTAAAT
This sequence comes from Psammomys obesus, assembly GCF_907164565.1. Taxonomy (NCBI): domain Eukaryota; kingdom Metazoa; phylum Chordata; class Mammalia; order Rodentia; family Muridae; genus Psammomys; species Psammomys obesus. The sequence continues at coordinate 5,025,077 of NW_026588752.1, read as the reverse complement.
CATAAACATCTTAAAGAAAAATCCAGACAAATGTGAGAAGCAAATGAGCTTAGAGCCGACTGTTAAAAACAATGGCCATTAATCACACGAGGTCATCTACTTAATTTTTTTTCAATAATTTAACATTTAGCCAGGCATTGTCACCTATGCCTGAAATCACAGCACTTGAGAGATAGAGGCAGAAGAATCAGAAGCTCAAGGAAAACCTCAGCTACACAGTGAGTTTGAGGCAAGCCTTAGCTACTAAAAACCCTCTCTCAAACAAACAAAAGTAAATAAATAAGTTAATAAAACTGAATAGTTCTTGCATCAGATTTGTCGTATTTCAGGTACTTAATGGTATGTGTGGGCTTTTCACACCTACTGAGCAGCACTGACCTCTGGATCACCAATATCATCTCAAAAAAAAAAAAAAAAAAAAAAAAAAGCAATGTGCAAACCTCTCTAACTGTTGAGAAGGAATCCTTTCCCCACACTTCAGACACTAAGAATGCCATCACAAAAATTAAAACACTGACTTCTCTTCCTATTATCTGAATGGTCCCTGAAGAGGTTTCATGAAAAAGTCAACTGTAAGCAGGTCATGCTCTACAAAGAACAACTGATCACCCGAGTATAAGACCCTATCAATGGTTTATACCTTTGTTTTTATCTTCAGTATTAGCTGTTTACTAGATTACAAGACTTAATGACACCCAATTACAAGGAAAATTATTCTTTATGCACCATAGCTAAAATATAGAAGAAAATGGAAAAATAATAACCTCCAATGAAAGAACTTCTCATCACAAGAATCTTCAGAAAGAGGACACCCCACAATACTAGAGCTGGATCTGCTCTGACCTCAAGATCCATGGGTGGAAGCAAAGAGAAACCAATGAGGGCACGACTGCACTCCTCTCAAAAAGGCCACTTGACAAGCTATACAGGGAGCCCACAGCCATTCTCCTAATGCTGCTTTTTATAAAAGACAACTTTTACAATTTCTCCTTTTACTCTGCAAGTCCTAACCCATATCAAGCCTTTGCTCTGAAACTGTAACTAGAAACCAGTTCCACTTAATTAATTTTCCAATAAAGAGCAGATCAAGTAAAGTGAGCCACACAATTGCTTGTTTAGTAGCAGTTCCAAATCTTAGCTCTCAATTCATTCTTTCTATAAACTGGAGGTGAAACTGCATTAGGCCATGGTATCGGAAGTGAAACAAGACAAGACAGCAACTTCCTATACTGTCCTAGCGAGAAGCTACAGGGTTTAGGTCTGGGGCAAGGTCTCATCCCTGTATCAATAACTTCAGTCCTCACTGGCCCCAAGAGTAATGTTTACTATTTTCTCAATTAATTAAACAATAATAGCTGCCTCAAATGGTTATATGCCAAACTCCAAAAGAGCCTGATAAACACAAAGCTAATCAAACTGAGCAAAAGTAGAATACTGAAACGGGAGACTCCCTTTTAGAGAGATCTCTGCCCCACGCCCTTTGTCCTCAAGACTCCACAGGAAGCCTCTGGCCCCAGTCACAGAGCTGCTGAGCTGGGAGCTAAACTTCCATGTCCACTGAGCCCAAGCCAGGGCTTCCTCCAGAGCATATTCGGCTGGCTCCCAGTATAAAAAGCTCTGACATTTCCTTCAACTCTGAGTCATGCTTAGAAGGTTCTACTTTTAATCAGGTGACAAATACTCAAAATATTTTAATCCAAAAGAACTGGGTCAAGCTTTCATAGTCCATAACTATCAACGCAATCCCTACTTATTGATAGTTTTCTAAAGCTCCTGAGTGTCATCATTCAACTCATAATCAAACACTGAAATCTATTCAATTCTATCTAAATGCTACCCCTGCCTTCTACATAGGTTATCATAAAGAACAACCTAACTTTCTGCTGTTTCACTGGCTATGCTAACTACAAAGTTAAAACATGCAAGGGGATGCTGACAAATGACCCAGCAATTGACGGCACCTGCAGCCAAACCTGATGACCCCGGTTCATTCCATGGGACCATGTAACACAGAAAGACAAAACTCCCATGTGTTCTCTGACCTCCACACAAGTGTCATGGCACACTTGCAACTCCCACACACTCACAGACAACTTCACATACACAAAATACTCAAATAAGTAAACATGGGTAGGTGGTAGTGAAAAGGGGAAATTTTTCTATTATAAAAATAATTATAGGGGCTGGAGAGATTGACTCAGAGGTTAAGAGCACTGTTTGTTCTTCCAAAGGACCCAGGTTCAAATCCCAGCACCCACAGGGCAGCTCACAACTGTAACTCCAGTTCCAGGTGATCTGACACCCTCACACCAATACACATGAAATAAAATTAAGTAAAATAATTATATTACTGCAGAATGTATAGCCCCATTAAGCAGACCATTCTCTGTATTACAGACTGAATTCAGGACATTAATTCAGTACAGCTCTAAGAAGAAATACCTTGTGTACACGTTGTGGCTATACACAACAAGGCACAGGTGAAGAATGGCAAATTAAGAGATCCTCAAACAGTAACAGATGAGACTCTTAAGGGATGGAAGAAGATTTCACTGCTGGGTTTTACTATTCTTAGCAATGCTTCAACTAAATATTCTTTTTGATTAATAGAAACAAAACACGAGGGGAAATGTCACTAGAGATAATATTCAAGTATTTCTTAACAGTAGGTTTTAATAGGAATTCAGCTGTTAGACACAGTACTCAAAAACAGACTTGCTACCTGAGGGAACCAGAAAACACCCCAATAGTTTTTCAAAGACAGCAACAGTCCTTTATACTGTTTAGAAACTTTTAAAAGGGAGAGGGTACTTTGCTTACTTCTAAACCTTGCACACTCTGTCTCTCTGTGTATAAGTACCCTGGGTTAGGACCATTCAAGGTTTAATCTCATCAGTAAGCCGAAGAGCACCCATGCAGGGCTCTTAGAGGACCACCCTGGGGAAGCAGAACATTCAAAACCCCCCACAGTTATCAGTACAATGGTTCACATTTCAGTAAAGTGAGAGGTTTGTTTTGTTTTATATTTTGTTTTGTTTCCTGAAGACTAAGCTTGAGACTAATAAGAAGGCATGATCCCTTTCCCAGTTAAAGTGAGAGCTGTGGACAGGACACGGCAGATCTGACAGATATATTCCAAGAAGAAAGCAGGTGAGGGCCATCCCCAACCTCAAATTGTACTACAGAGCTTAGTAATAAAAACAGCATGGTACTGGCACAAAAACAGACTTATTGATCAATGGAATTGAACTGTAAATCCATATACTGATGGACACCTGCTTTTTTATAAAGAAGCCAGAAGTAAGCACTGGAAAGGGCAGCATCTTTTAACAAATAGTGCTGGTCAACCTGGAAGGCTGCAAGTGTAAGGATCCAAACAGTTTCGTTACTTACCATCCTGAACAAAACTCAACTCCAAATGGACCAAAGACTTCAATATAAAACCAGATACACTGAGCCTGACAGATGAGAAAGTGAGGAATAGCCTTGAACATGCTGGCACATGAAAAGATTTTCTGAACAGAACACCATTAGCACTCACAACAAGGGGAACAATTAAGAAACGGGACCTGATACAACTGAAAAGCTTCTGCATGGCAAAAGACACTATCATCCAAAGTGGCAGCCTACAGAATAGGGAAAGGTTTCTACCAACTACACATCCAAGAGAAGGCATATACAGGGTACAGATCTAACAAAGAATTTTCAAAAGAAACTCAAATGCCTGAGAAGCACTTTAAAAAAATGTTCAACATCTACAGTCATCAGAGAAATGCAAATCAGTACTGAGGTTTCATTTTTACACCTGTAAGAATGGCTAAGATCAATCAATAAAGTAAAACAGCTTATGGTGGCAAGGATATGGAGTAAGAGGAACATTCAAGCACTGCTGGTGAGACTACAAACTTGTACAACCACTATGGAAATCAGTGTGGCAGTTCCTCAGGAAGATGGGACTCAATCTGCTTCAAGATCCAGCTGTACCACTCTTGGGCATATACCTAAAGGATGCTTCATCCTACCACAAAGACACTTGCTCAACCATGTTCATTACTGCTCTATCCATAACAGTCAGAAATTGGAAACACCCTGAATGTCGCTCAACAAATGACTGGATAAAATAAAGAAAATGTGGGACATTTACACAACAGAATATTACTCAGCCATTTAAAAATAAAATAAAATCATGAACTTTTCAAGTAAATAAATGGCACTAGAAAAATTCATCCTGAGTGAGGTAACCAAACCCAGAAAGACATATATGGTACGTATTCATTTATATGTGAATACTTGCCACTAAGTCAATGATAACTAAACTACAATTCATAGAACCACAAAGGTTAGATATAGAGTAAGAAACTCTATCTCCCTAGGAAAGGGAAATAAAATACAGGGCTGTGAATGGATGGGGAGGGGGGCTGGAAAGGGAAGGAAGAGGGGATGAGAGAAGAAATAAGGGGAGAGAAAACAAGAATTAAGGACAATTTGAGGAAGTATGGAGACCTTATACAGTAGAGGCATATTATACACATACATAACAGACACATATATATGCACACATATACACATGTGAGCTAAATAAAAAGATGAAATAAATAAATAAATGAAAAGATGGGGGAAACAGAGTCACCAAATGGAGCTTCCAGTACCAGGAATGGGTTATACTGAACTGCTGGTCAAAGGAGTTCCATGAGAATCCCCAAACGCTGGCTGTTGCCAAGACTATAGGTTGTTCTCCACAAAATGACTACAAGGTTCTATTGCTGACAACACCTATAGCTCACTGAACATGGAGAAGTCAAGCTGGTGCCTACATAGAGCCTTCACCCCTACATGCTAGTATTTTAGGTACAGAAAGGTACAAAAGGAAAACTGTAAACACCAACTCAGGCACAAACCCTTCAATCTACAATGGTGTCCTGCCTGCAAAGCATGCTAATGCAATGGTGGCACAAAGCTTGTAGGAGTAACCAACCAATACCTACTTTGACTTAAGATCTCCTCCAAGAACCTGAGACAAGACAGCCCAGGGACCTAGAGTAAAAGCAAATACTACTGTTCTACTGAAAGAATGTAGCAATAAAATGGCTCCTATGCACTGTGACTATACTCATAGGTCAGTGCCTTGCTCAGCCATCAGAGAAGCTTCCTCCTGCAACAGATGGGAACAATACAGAGGCCTACAACCAGACATTATATAGATCGAGACACCTTTTAACACTCAGCCCTAAATGGGATTATCTCCATCAAATCCCTCTCCTCAGGTCTCAAGAAACCCTGTGACAGAGGAAGCAAAAAGACTATGAGGGCCAGAGGGGATGGAAAGCACCAAAGAAACAATGCCCTCTAAATCAACAGTATCAGTGCACACATGAACTCAGTGACTGAAGCAGCAGGCACAGGGCCTGCACCAGTCCTTTGGATCTATGTTATGGCTTCCAGTTTAGTGCTTTTATGGTATTCCTGAATGTGGGAACAAGAGGGTCTATGTCTCTTTTCTTTTTGTTTTGTCCTCTGATGTGTTAATTTTTGCTTAATCTTACATTTTATTATTTTATTATCCCTTGGACTCCTGATTCTCTTTCGTTCTTTCTTTCTTTCTCTCCCTCTTTCTTGTTTTTGTTTTTTGTTTGTTTGTGTTTCTAGACAGGGTTTCTCTGTGTAGCCTTGGCCATCCTGGACTGGCTTTGTAGACCAGGCTGGCCTCAAACACACAGAGATCCACCCTGCCTCTGCCCCCCAGAGTGCTGGGATCACAGGTATGCATCACCAGGCCGGGCTGCCAGGTTGTTTTCTAAGGAGACAGAAAGAAGGTGGATCCAGATGACAGGGGAGGTAAAGGAACTGGAGGAGAGGGAAGGTAAACCATAATCAGGATATATTATGTGAGGAAGGAAAAACTCTACTTTCAATAAAAGGGGGGAAAGGGATAGGTAAACGGGGGCCAGGTATAGTAGCACACACCTTTACTCCCAGCAGATTTGGGAGGCAGCGGCAAGTGGAACACTGTACGATTGAGGCTGCCCTCAATTAATTCGTCGACAGCCAGGGCTACACAGAAACCCTGTCTCAAAAAACAAAAACAAAACAAGAGTGGGTGAAGGGCAAAGGTATATATACTAACGTCCTGGTTCAGAGGGTATGCGGAGAAGAATGAAGGCTTCTGAGAGACATCTGGGAGCAACCAGAAGATGAATTACAGAAGAGCTATCTATGTGTACTGTGATATCCAGGATGAAAAGACTATTATGGCCAGGGTCCTATTTCCAGCCCTGAAGACTGGGAAAACAGCTAGGCTTCCCCAACTGACAGATTAGCACTCTGGTACAGCAGGAAAAGCCAGAGAAACAAAAGTTGGAAAGACCACCAAACCATTGGCCCCACTTCAGCTCTTGGGAGTCTACATACTGAGATGTTCAGTATGAACAGTAGGAACTAAATACACCCTCTTTGGGTGCACTTTCACTTAATTGCATTTTGCATTCTTTTCTTAGTTTTACCTCAGAGTTTGAGTGAACAGTTTTAAGCCACTGAAAGGCATCAAGCAAAACCTTCTGTAAAACATTAACTGGTATCTCAGATTGAACTTTAAGGCAAACAGTAATAAAGAACAGAATAGAATCATATACTCGAGACTTATGAAATCCATGAAGTGTCTCAAAATTATCAAGAGTTTACAGAACACATAAGTTTTTAGAATTTTAAATTTTCATACTGATCATGTTTTCAGTTTTTAAAAACAAAGTGAAGGGGCTGGGAGATAGGTTAGCAAGCTGTTTTTCCAAAGGACCGGGGTTCAATTCCCAGCACCCACACAGCAGCTAACAACCATCTATTACTCTGGTTCCAGGTGATTTGAGGGCCTCTTCTGAACTCCAAGGGTAATGCACAAACATGGTACAGGCAAAACACATAAAATATAAACAATTATTAAATTTAAAAAGTGAAAATGGAGACAATAGTGCTGATTACAGAATTCTGGTTATATATCCAGTGAAGATATACCATGAACATAGCTACATATGGGCATCTGTGATAACAATTAATGGTCTAATCAAATTAGCGTTCCCAGGAAATTCTCAGAGGACAAGGCACATCCACATACCCTGGAGGATACACTGCCAGCTCCTGTTCATTGAGCATTCCTCCAAACCAAGCATTTTCCAGATATTACCTCAGATAATACTGTAATGAAAATATAACCATCATCCATTTTACAGATGAGAAAACTGAGGTAAGAGAGTTAAAATCTGATCAGAGCTCACCAGCTAGGTTATCAACGATCAGACTATCTAAATGTAACTAACAAAATTAAGAATGGAAAGAAGGTACCCAAAGAATGGTGACAGTGTAAAAACAAAATCTTGGGAGAAAACTAGAGCATTTTCAAGGACAAAAACTGTATATTCTCTTACTTTTTGCCTTAAAGGCCTACTGGGCAAGTAAGCCTCCTTATGCTGTGTTCAGTGCCAGCAGGGCAATTGTGGGAAACCTATACCACAACCTGCCTATACCACGGAGCCGTTCACCATCTAGTTTCACAGATGCTGAGGACCTGAGGTGACAAAGTAGCAGGGAAAAGAATGCTATCGGCTACTGGAGTAATCAAGAAGCAAAATGGCCAGCCACCTTAATGAAGTTACCTGGCTTTTTGCCAAATGTACCTGATTTTTAATATAGTATATAAAGCTATTACAGAAAAACAAAAACTTGAGAGAGCGAGCCTTCTACTATGAAGTGCTCATCCTACCCTGCCTACTGATCACTGTCCGGGCCACTTGCAAGTCTCAGAAAACTTGTGTTCCTGCCATGCCCAGCTGAGAGAGCCACAGCCAACCAGTACTCCCAAATGGGTACTTAGACCATAAGTCCCATACCACTCAAATCATCAAGCTGTGGCTCAAGGGAAAATTCTCTGGATGTCAATTCTTACATTGAAGTTTAAGAGGAGAAAGCCATTTCCACATTCTATCTGTGGCTGCGTTCTTGCCAAAATGGCAGAGTAGACTGGTTAGAGCAAGAGACCAGATCCACCACAGAACCAGAATATGCCTCTCTGGCCCTTCACAGAAGTTACTACTGATTCGTCATCACATAGAGGAGTGGGGCACTCCGGTGCTAATGAGCTGTGGTACCGATTCAAAGTTCAGCACTCACCTCTGAAGGCTTATAATGCCCACCAGCACAAGCTCTGAGAGGCTGACAACAAAATTCCTTGGCTAGAACTAACCTCAATGGAGCACAAAACCTTTAAAAAAAAAAATTTTTTTTTTAAATTTACATTTTGTTTAGTTGTTCAAGACAGGGTTTCTCTGTGTAGCCCTGGCTGTCCTGGAACTCCCTCTCCAGCCCTAGCCTTTTTTTCCCTTTTGAGAAAACAATTTCTTGAAATATACACCAAGTGTTGACCTAAGTCAGATGAAGAGGTAACGCCCTCATTAATGAACTCCAAAAGCTAAAGTAACAAGCTTTCCTAGTCTTTACAAACCCCACAATAAGATACTTCATTTTAACAATGGGAGACATATTAGCTACCCCATTTTAAAATATTTTGTTTTCAAACATGAAGTAAAAACACTAAAAATCAGCATTTACAAAGCCCTAAGTAATGGGGTACTTTGAGAGCCAACCACAACGGCAGAAGTTACAGGTGTGAAACGACTGGCTTACAACCTAAGCATCAATTTCCAACTGTAGAAACAAAGCCTCGGGTCCTTTATAAGTCATTTTCAGTTACATTTAAGAGTTACAGAATCACGTGGAGTACAGTGGGGCATATCTGTAATTCCAACAATTCAGGAGGTAGCAGCAAAAAAGCATCAGGAATTCATGGCCAGTCTAAACTATATGAAATCCTGTCTCAACAAAAAAATAATAGTAATTACAGAACCCCCATCTTTTGATTTACCACTATGATACCATTGGTGTGATTCACAATTACACTGTCTTTTCTGAAGAGCTACTAGTGCAACTCGTTCCTGCTCCCAAAAAGTTTGTATTTTCATGACAAGATATAGTCATGAAGAGTCCTACCTCTATGAAAACCTTTACTTTCTATTTAGTCAAGACAAAAATAAAGTAAAATAAGAAACATAAATTATAAATTTTCTAAAAAGCACTACTCGTGTGTGTATGGGTGTATGAGAGAGAGAGAGACAGACAGACAGACAGACAGATAGACAGACTAGGACCTGCTTATATTACAAGCTTGCCCAGAACTCATGCTCCTAAGCTAGACCCAACTGCCTTAGACTCCAGAGTGCTAGAGTTACAGGTGTGCCACAGGCCTACACAGGTCTTCCCTCACCAGCTGAAGTGAATGCTACTGAGACCTGGCAAATACCACTGTCTGTAAGCCAAGGAATGTTTGTTTTATGTGTATGGGTATTTTGCCTGCATGTGTATCTGTGTAGCATGTGCATGCAGTGTCTACCAAGTCCAGATCCCCTGGAACTGGAGTCACAGCTGTCATGTGGGTGCTGGGAACTGAACCACGCACGCACGCACGCACACACACATACTGTTTTTTTGAGACAAGGTTTCTCTGCTTAGCCATAGACCAGGCTGGTGTAAACTCACAGAGATCCACCTCCTCTGCCTCCTAACTGCATGCAATAGCACTGCCTGGCACCAGGTAAATTTATACATTTATAAATTCCTAGGACACTCATTTTTTTTCAAATACTTTTTTATTACATTTATTTATTGTGTATGTGTACATGTATGTACGTGGGCATGAACATGTCATGACCCACGTATGAAGGTCAGAGGACAACGTGCAGGAGTCACAGCTCTCTCCTTCCACTGTGTGCAGGACTGGGATCAAACTCAAGTTCTCAGGCTTGGTGGCAAGCACCTTTACATGCTGAGCCATGTCACCTGAATCTAGGACTTTTAACCATCTAGATGTGGTTCTATCTGTTGCTCTGGAGACAATCCCCCTTAAGTCACAGGTCCTCATCTAGATTCTCTTCATCTGCTGCTGAGCTGGCTTAGAGAAGAGCACAGGGATACATAAAGGACTACACACAATGAAGATTTCCATTCAGCAATAAAAGATGTAGGTGGCTAATCAAATTTACCACAAGCTTTCTTCCAATACACTTCTCTACTGAATTTAAAGAGATTTGTGACTATTTAGAAGGCTGAGGCAGGAGGCTCACTAGAGTCTAGGAGTTGAGGCAAGGCCTCAACTACATAGTAAGACTCTGACTCTTGAAAAGTTAACTTTTTGCTAGTGATCACATTTCTATAATCCCAGCTACCACTCAGAAGGCTGTGGCTGGAGAATCACAAGTCTGAGGGCAGCCTAGGATATAGAGTCAATTTGATGTTAGTCTTGAATACATCAGCTTGTCTCAAATATATATATATATATATATACACACACACATATATATATACACACATACACATATAAAATGTTATTTTTTTAAAGGCACAGACATTATAAAATACAAACACAAAGATTTGGGACCACAGCATGGGCTAAAATATACCTGTGTTCAATTTTCAAAAATCAAATTTAAAACTTCATAAAGTATTTTATTTTGTGTGTATGTGAGAGAGAGATGCAAGTGGTACATGCCATGTCACAACCTAAAGGTCAGAGGACAACTTTGTGGAGTCAGTTCTCTCTTCCACCTTTATATGGGTTCTGGGGACCCAACTCAGACCACCAGACTTAAATCGCAAACACCTTTCTTTACTCACTGTGCTATCTTGCTGGCCCTAACACTTTTTAAGTGGTATATTTGTTATACACAAATTTTACCATAAAGTTTCCCAAATTACTAAGTGCGATAACTTACACCTATAATACTAGTACTTAAAAGGCTGAGGCAAAGCCACACCACTTTACTCCCAGCAAATGGGAGAAAGAGGCAGGTGGATCTCCGTGAGTTCAAGGCCAGCCAGGTCTACATAGCAAGCCCAAGACAGGCAGGGTTTGATACACAGAGAAATCCTGTCTCTAAAACAAAACAAAACAAAACAAAACAAAACAAAACAAAAGGCTGAGGCAGGAAGATCCAGAGTTCACTGCCAGCTGGGGGTACACACAGTGAATTCCAAGACAGTATGAACTAATCAGCAATACTCTACCTCAAAAAACAAAAAACAAAACCTTAACAACTTTCATGAATGTATGAACTGCCGAATATATATGTTAAAAAAATTAAAAAAAAAAAAAAAAAGCTAATACTTGCCTGAATATTTTTTCCTCCCTGGTGTTAAAAGATACTGTATTAAGCTATTTTAAGCAGTAAGTGAAAGTTTCTAAAACACACAACCACTGGTAACACAAAGTCCCCCACTTCTCATAAAGTGCTTAATGCTTCAACATAGAAAAAGAAAACAGTACTTCGCCAACATCAGGTATCATCTGACCCTATGCCACTCCAGAGCTGCCTATAGTGAAGTGAAAAGTAGTTTCTCTTTCTTGCAATCCTCCTCTGGGCACCTTCCCTCTTCCTCTGTGTGCTCTCCCCCATCTTAAGTGACAAAGGCGTTCATCACTCAGAGACTGCCTGGCCCCTAGTGGAGTGGCTTATGCATACATGGACACTCCCCTTGGTGAACTCCAAGTAGGCTAGATAGGCTCCTCAACATCAAGGGCACTCTCTTCTCTTCCCACTACCCTCCCTAATAACACAACTAAAATGCACTTGATGTTTTCACAAGACAGTCCCCAAAGATGTGGCCTATATCACATAGTTCAAGTAGTTGCTGTTTCTCAATGTCTAGAGCTCTCTGCTCCCTCTCCTACCATCAAATTTGATCTTGTGCTCTGAACACACAGCTTGCCTACTTGCAGTCCAATTTTCTCTTGGAGACTTGAGATACAACCCCTCACTAAAACAAGATTCAGTTTCTCAATAATGTTATCCTTCTGTCTCTGTTCCAGGTGTCAGTGCTTTAAATATATTTAACAAATACTTCAGCCATTTGTGTTTAACTTACATCTCTAAGATCTAGCTATCCTGTTACTAGATCTTAGATAACAGTTATTCTTGACTCAATTTCACTGTATTTAATGTGTTCAAGAGTGGCTCCATGCTCAGCAGCCCACCGTAAACCCTCAAGACATGTGCATTTCATGTAACCAGAGACTCAAATATGACTGCCATCTTATTCTTTTGATCATCTAAATCAGAATCATTAGAAACTAAATCTAACTATTTTTTTTTTGTTTCATGTTTGGAAATGTGAAAGTACGCCTGTGAGTTTCCCGGGTAAAAATTGGAAAGGAGACAAAGTGGTTAATTGGGGAAAAGCCTTTCTGATAAGTTCTGCTCTGATTAGCAGCACATTAAGTAAATATCTGACCACCCAGTAACATAAGCTACAGCAAAAGAAAAAGAAAACAATCTTTTGGGTTCCATCTTGTAAACAGCTGGATGTATAAAATACTATAGGTCTTTTTGTTGCCATGTTATTAATTTGCCCCACTTCTAAGAAAAAAATCTACAAAACCTCACTCAATAATAACAAAGCTGAAGTCTTCCCATTCCCAGTGTCAGAGGACAAGCTTCAGGACTGAACTCCTAGTACAATCTACATTCACATGATTACAGTTCAAACATGGCAAGACCATTAAAGCAAGGGGGCTCTCTTCCGCAGGAGGGCACTTAAACCATTGTTTCCACATTTCTCATGTCAATAAGCACACTTTTATAAAAATATGCGTCAAACAACTTGTCATTTACAAAGGAAAGTACTACTAGTGACTTTTCTCTATCTGCAAATCATTTACTCCTTCCCACTACTGAACAAATTTTAAGTCAACAAAAATCTCCTGAAAAATGAGGGAGGAAGAACAATCACCCCTCATTTCTACATTAAATATTATTACACATCTCCTTTTATGTCTGGATTCCAGGAACATTATTCAATTGAAGCCACAAAATCTAAGTTTTGCTTCAACGGCAAAAAATATTTTTTAATACACTTGAGTAAAGTCAGAGAAAGAGTTCCACAACTTTACATCTGTGTCTAGCGCCAATCTGCAGGCAGCAACATAATCTGATTTGGACCCATTCATCAGAAACTGATTTTCAGATGCTGCTACTACAAGAAAAACGTACTGAAGAAATGCTGGCTGCGCGGAGCCGGCATTGTTCGAAGTAGCGCACAAGTTTGTATTAGAAGAACTTCAAAGAGGAAATCCAAATAATTGGCAATGTTACCACAGAGCTGTCCAGAAGAACTCTGAATTTCTGAATGAACAGAAAACTCTTGGGCACCTGACACGATCACCTAAGAAAGTTTGCAGGGAAGCTATTTAGTGAGTCGGAGAAAAGATTTAGACTGCTTTTTTGTTTCCTGAAAAATTTAAAGCTCTACAGTACTTAATCTTAATTTTTCATCCCACTGTAAAACCAGCCCAAACTCAAAGGCAGACGGGAGCCCAAACGTACTTTAAAAGACTGCTAGCTTTCCTTAAGGTTACGTACGTAAATGAAAGACACCTCAGTAACTTTGATGACATCTCGCAAATGAAGTTTGGGGTTTTGGAAAAAAAAAAAAAAATACTGGGTGATGAAAAAAAAAAAAAAAAGAATCAAGAGTTTCAAAACCACTAAGCGTTTTCCCAAGCAACACATTCCAAGAAACTTCAGTCGCAACTCCCAGCCGACGGCAGCTGTGTCCGCGACTGCACCGCCTGGAGCCGGGGGTCGGACCCTCAAGCCCTCAGCCCCGGTCGGTCTCCTCTCCACCCACCCTCCGAGGTCCCCTCCGCTGTCACCGCGGCTGGCCACGCGTTCGGACACTCGGCCGCGCCCCCGCTTTACTTCTCCCCGACGGGGAAGCGCGGCCCGAGGCCCGAAACAGTCTCCCGCCGCCGCGGCCCCCGCTCCCCCCCGGCCGCGGCCCCTGACAGCGAGCCCGGCCCCAGCCTCACCTGTGCTGTCATTCGCGGAGAAGCCGGGCGAGCTGAGTTTGGCTCGTTTGGGGTTGGGCGGTCCGTCCAGCAAGTTCTCGGCCATCTTCACCTGCTCGCGGAAACAGCCCTGAGCGCGGGCGGCGCGACGCGGCCCGGACGGGGGTCGGGCCGGCGGCTGCGAGCGGGCGAGCCAGCGAGGAGCGAGCGCAGGAGCGCGGGCCGGGCCGCGGAGGGCGCAGGCCGGGTGGGGGAGGCGGCGGCCAAATCTCAGCCTCAGCAACAGCGCCCCGCAGCGCTCACCGCCCGCCCCCGGCCGCCGCCGTCGCCGGCCGCGGCCCCCTCATCCCCTGCCCGCCTCCCGAGCGCGAC
>NW_026588752.1:5005471-5010423 GCF_907164565.1 Psammomys obesus | reverse complement strand
GATCGCGCTCGAAGCCCCGGTCGGGTCCGCGACAAGATGGCGGCTGTTGATTCCTCAATTAAAAAAAAAAGAAAGTTTTTTTTCTTCTCTTTCCAGAGCCTGAACGGGGAGGGGGAGGGGGCGGGGCACGCCTGTACGTCACCCCCCCGCGGCGTCACCACGCACGGCCCCCGCCCCGCCCCCTCCACCTGCGCCGACCGCGGCGGAAAGAGCCGAGCGCGCTCGGGTGGAGGGGTCGGCGGCTCGGCGGCAGTGCGTGAGGCAGCGGGCTGCGGCGCTGGGCCGGGCCTGCGGGACCCGAGGGGCGCAGAGCGGGCGGCCACTTTTGTTCTGACGCCGTCAGAAAAGCGGCACGCGCGGGGAGGGCGCTTTGGGCTGGAGCCTAGGCCCCCCAGGAGCGCAGTCGGCGCTGGGCCGGGCCCAGCCCGTCCGGTCCCGCCCCGGCAGCTCTGCCTCTTCTCAGCTGGCTCGTCGCCTCCCTGCGAGCCTCCAGGGTGACATCGGACTGGGAAGACGCCAGCGTAACCCGCTCCTCTTCCCTTCACCCTACGCGAAGTGGCGTCTGCAGGTTACAGAAAGTCCTCGGGTCTGTGCGGGAATGTGTGAAGATGGGGAAACTGAGGCGGGTGGGGGCAAAGCAACTTTTTTCCACGATCGCCGAGGGAGAAAATGACAAGTCGAGAGTTGAGCCCTTGTTCTCCCCAAGTTTACCAAAGGAACCGCGAGGCTCCCGTGTGCCCATTTCCCAAGCCCAAAACGACGGGCCCACGTCCAACGCTGTCACCTGAAGAGGCTTGTAAGCTCTACCTCCTGGAGCTGAGAATTGAGTGCCCTGGTACCAAGACCGAGGGCTTCGATGTATTAAAAGTAGTCCTCGCCTCTGACAACCACCCTGCCCCTGGCAGGTATCCTGTCACTTGGGCCATTCACTGTCAAAAACTAAAGTTTTCCCATCTTTATTAACTCTCAAAACTTGTCAGCTTAACTCGGAAGTCCTTATCTTCCAGGTATCAGCAGCACCCCTGTTTCCTAAGCCAGAAACCTGTGAGTCAGAGGGCCCCTCCCTCCCCATCCGCCCACGATGTAGCCATCCTCCCCCACATCCTTACCTGAAGAATGGCCTCCTCCCCACATGGTCCCATCCTGTGACTGAAGCAACTTCTTACTTAAGCTCTTCTTGCGTTTCATGGTTTTCACCACACAGCACCAAAATGACCTTTCTGCAAAGAATAGAAAACTTACTTGCAACAAATGGTTCCTCCTATACAAAGAAAAAGAAAAAAACTAAGAACATATATAAAATAAACATGACATGTACATGCACATATATAATAATAATTGGGTCAGGATTGAGTGATACACATTTTTTTTCTTACACTGTTCAAAACTTGTGCTATCCACACCTGTTTCATCTGTCCCTTTTTTCCATCATTCTATCCCCATCAGCATCCCATATCCACTCATCCACTAGGTAGTTTTCATCTTCTGAGATGTTTTGTAGTTATGTCAGTCCTGTCTGTCACTAGCACAATAATTCATTCTCCAAACCCATTCCAAACCTCATTTATTCCAGAAAGCCCTTCTATCCCACTTAAGGGCCTCAGAGATCACTTCTGGGCAAAATCAGAGGACAGCAGTAATACAGCATTTGGTGGATTTTGTTCAGTGTGTTTGTGCTTTTATTTATTAATAAAATATTTCTTGAGATTCTTTAGAGTATTGCCACTGTATTAATTCCCTGGCCAAAAGCATAAAGAAATCCCTGTGCACTCTATTTGAGGAGTTGTTTAAAAGAAGGAAAATCCCAACCATTCTATTTTACCAATAAAGATTCAGGAGCCAGATGCTGAGGTGAAAACCTGCTAGCTCAGAGAGGCAGAGAAAGTAAACAGCTGACCTTCCTTCTCAGCTCAGGTCAGGATGGAAAAATTCAAAAGGCTCACTAGCTCAGCCCAGGAGTAAAAGGCCAACAAAACCCAAGGCCAAAGGCTCCCTGCTCAAAGCCCAAAAAGCCAGGGAGCTGAGGAGCTGAAGCCCAAGATAAAGCCAGAGCTTGAGCTAATAGCCCTTTCTTCTCTATGCTGTTTTAAATACCCCTCAACTTAAAGTCTCTCCTACTCTTTAATTCCTGTCAACTGGTTTCTTGCTCCACCTCTTGACCTAAGGTTAACTTTATTAAATCCTACATACAGAAAATTCTTGTATTAAAGGTGTATGATGGGGCTCAACTGCAAAGAAACAGTTTTACAGTTCACAATTTTGAGGTTCACAATGGGATCAAATATCCTGCAACAAGGAGTTAAAGTAAAAACGACCGGAAATCATAACCAGAATATTCAGAAGCCCATGTTCGTAGGAGAAACTATATGGAGCCACAGAGAGACAGGACCAGCATCACCCTGTATCTGAAATGCCCTGGATATTGGACTCAACATAGGGCATTGTATTCACCGAGGGCAGGAGCTGTGTCTCATTCATGGTTATGATTTTAACCAAGAAGTAGGTTTGTGAGTTTTATGGCTGACTGAGTGCCTGCAGTCTCAGGTTCCCCAATCCTGAGACCTCTGGCCGTTAAGAAGAGTAGGCCTACCCTGGTAGGCTACTCATCCATTGAACGAACATGGTGTCCAGCCACGTAGAAAATTGGTGCCTTCCCCTAAAAGAAGACCTTGGTAAATACTTTGTCTGTTAGTGTGTCTTTGGCCTTGGGTCGTTCCCCTGCTTGTAGGCAGACACTGGGTCACACTCCACTCTAAAGAGACCTGAGAAAGCCAGCCCCGTCCCTACAGTTCGGAGCAAACATGGCAGAGAGGAACCTGGGTCACAGTTCTTAGACACGAAGCCCCTACTCTTGTTTCTTCTTTGTGCCCAACCCTAAAACACCTGCTCTCTAGAACCATTTCTTGTTCTTACCTGCATCATTTTGGTCAGTTCCTCTGGTACTTGTTGATATTTTGTTTTCCTATCTATTTCTCCCTTGAGTCTGAGTCTCCTCAGAGATTACTAGATAGGAAACATGAGTAAGAAAGGAAGGAAGGAGGCATGGATCTTGCCTGCCTAAGTACGTTAGGCATCACTGTCAACCGCGGAATGCTCTGAATGTTTCAAACCTCTGCCACACTTCCACTTCCCCAATCCAGAAAAGGACAAGCCACCAAAGGGATGCCTCCTCTTCTCACTAAACCTCACCATCTGTAGTAACAGAGACCACATTAAATGAAGGCCCAGATTAGCTGGACCGTGGTAGCACACACCTTTATTCCCAGCACTTGGGAGGCAGAGGCAGGAGGATATCTGTGAGTTTGAGGCCAGCCTGGTCTACAGACAGAGCTTAGGACAGCAAAGGCTACACAGAAAAAAAAACCCTGTCTCGAAAAACAAAAACAAAAACAAACACACACACACAAACAAAAAACACAGAAGGCTCAGATTGGGGACACAGAAAAGTAGCAAGATGTGGAATAACTCAAGGAAATTTCCTGAAGGTTCATTTGCCAGTGTCCACTGATGAATGTGTAAGCCTGTTTGTCCAAACAGTGTATTTGGTCATCGAGAGGAATGATATGCTGACACCTGATAAAATATGAAAGATTGAGGCAGGGAGATCTCTATAAGTTCAAGGCCAGCTCTGGCCTACAGAGCAAGTTCCAGGACAACCAGGGCTACCTCTTCTCAAAAAAAAAGAAGGATATAGCACAAAATCCCATGAGCCACTTTCCTCTGAGAGTCATGGGTAATGGGAATAGGGAGACTGATGGATGAGGACACAATTCTGGCTGATCAGTGCAGGGTGATGATACAGCTCTATAATTCCAGCACTTCAGGGTAGGTAGGAGAATCACCTAGGCTATATAGCAAATCAGAGGCAGCCCAGGCTACTTACTGAGTTCCAGGCTAGACTGAGTTACAGAGTGAGACCCTGTCTCAAAAAACAACAACAAAAATAGCTAAACAATGCTAGCAATAACAGGGACTTAGAAATCTGTTAATCTATGAATATTGCAATCTGACAATGACTAAAATATATAAAGTGGTATAATATGATGGGTACAGATGAAATCAGACTGGTTAGGAACTGGGCTCACTGGATAAAGCAGTTGCCACACAAGTGTGAGGCTTGAGTTTGGATCCCCAGAACACATGCAGAAGCCAGGCAGATGTGACACTGTCAAGAGGCCGAGGCAGGATCTCTGGATCAAATTGACTATCTAGACTAGCCAAATGAGTGAGCCCCAGGCCTAGCAAGAGACTCTAACTCATTAAATAAAGTGAAGAGTGTTAGTTTCAAACTGGAGACAAACCCCTGAGGTGCCTATCAAATCGGACCTGGCCTCCAGGTTCTCCCAGCATCCCTCAATCTCTACCTGTAACAGGGTGTGGCTGACGTACCCCGAACTTTACCCTGAACTCTGCAGCCCAGGGGCTGGGCTGCCCTTCCCCCCCCCCCCCCCACACACACAGACAGGCTCTTCCCTATATAATCCAGACATTTTGGCTACCCACCCCTTTTGTTCCTTTGGCCTCTGGCTGCTGAACTTGGCACCCCTCTCTCCTTTCTCCCCCCATGGTTCAGGGTCCTGACCACTCTGGACTCGCCCAGATATGGCTGCCTCTGGCTATGCTCTCCCACATATTTATAATAAACTTTCTCCTCAACCATACCTAGGAGCAGTCATGGCCTTTCCTTTTTCTTTTTTTCTTCCTTTCATTCGAAGAGGACTTGATGTTACACACATTCCCACCTATGCACCTGCTTAGCAACTCACACGCTTAAATACACGCACACAAAAGTAATTGGAACTGGCAGTCACTGAGGCCCGATGTGGCAGGCATAGGCACACACAGTTCTGTGCACCTTTGAGTACTTTGGAATTTCCATAATTAAAAGTCTTTATTTTTAACCTCTGTGTGTGTGTGTGTGTGTGTGTGTGTGTGTGTGTGTGTGTGTGTGT
>NW_026588752.1:4994704-5004569 GCF_907164565.1 Psammomys obesus | reverse complement strand
ATAGATAGATAGATAGATAGATAGATAGATAGATAGATAGATAGATATTATGAATACAATAAATAGAAAAAATTAGGCTCACAGTGGGAGGAGAGTGGGAAGCCCAGAGTGAAGGTATAGACTCCGTGGGAAGCCCAGAGTGAAGGTATAGACTCCGTCTTTGACCTCCTCCCTTTGTTAAACGAATTCCCTGTAGCATCCTGGCCTCAACACCACTTTGACTGTCTAAGAATCTTCTGTTCCCTAATTTTGACCCATTTGTCTAGCCTTCTCACTTCTTGGTAAGTTTAAGTTTCATTGTCTGCTATGACAAGCACTGGGCTGTAGACACGCCCAACTCCCTTCTCCTCAGTTGTGTGCTGTACTAGGTTGGCAGAACCACACTGAATCTAAAGCTGGCTACTTTTCACCTGAGCATGGAGAAAAATAATGGGCAATTGTCAAGTGTGGTGACAGATTCCTATAATCCCAACCCTTGGGAAGGTGAGGCAGGAGGATTCCTATGAGCCTTGGCTGCATAGTGCTTTCCAGATTGTCTTCAGTTACATAGCAAGGCCCTGTCTCGATGGGGATGGGAGAGCTGACTGCTGTCGGTGCCACTAATGTCACACATCTGGAGAGGGCTGCTGAAGCTGCTGGACAGCCCTCGAGCTGCACAGTCTCTCCCTCAGGGTATCCTTCCTCATTCTTACTCTCGGCCCACAGTTTGCTCTTTATGTTAGTGAGGAAACTGAGACTACCAAAACACAATTTTCGCAGGTTTCCCACAATTCATCTGCTTCTGAATCCACATTGTGCCCATATTTCTGTTTCTTGCTTGTGCCATGTGAAAACCCAAACCCTTAGGCTGGAGATAGAGCTCAATTCATAGAGTAGTTGAAGATGGCCCTGATCCTCCTGCCTTTCCTTTCCCCAGCCCTCAAGAGCCAGGATCCATGTATGGATGATCCCATGAAGTGGCAGAACAAATTTCAAGAGAGCATTAACTCTGCACTGTGCCATGGTTACTGCTCACTGCTCCTAGCTGTACAGTGAGAAGGAGCAGAAAGACATGAAAATATGCAATTTGGAGAGAAATGGCTGGCTTGTGAGCAAGTTTAAATGCAGACAAATGGGCGTGAAGAAAATGGATGCAATTATTAAAGAGGTCAGCACAATTCAGGAGAAAGCTCGCAGTTCTGCTCTGGGACAACCAGAAAGATTCCTTGAGGCCCAGAGTCCACCCATAAAAGGAGAATGCTACAGAGCAGGTTCCCAGCTTGTAAACAAACGTGTAGGTCAGTAGCTCTTTCCCAGGGTCAGCCACTAAGGAATAAAAACGTCACTGAAGGGCTGGGGCAGAATGAGGCCAGACTACCTCTCAAGCTGGAGGCAGAACCTGTCTGGGCTATCCACGTAGCATTGCAGGCATGGTAAATGCAAGACTTACGGGAAAGAAGAAAGCTCCCAATAGGTCTCCAGAAAGCTGGCTCCAAGAAGCCACGGTGAGAGTGAAGATCTCCCTCCATCTGCAGTGTAGATCCCAGGATGTTGGAGATGCCAGGACCACAGTTTGTCCCTTGAGAAAAGTTACAGACACAAAGCGTAACCAGAGATAGATCACAGGTGCTACCGGAACTGGGCGTGGCATCATGTGCCTATCATCCCAGCACTCAGGGAGGCAGAGGCAGGCAGATCTCTGAGGGCAACCTGTTCTACAAAGCAAGTCCAGTACACAGACACCCTGTCTCAGAAAAACAAACAAACAAACAAACAAACAAACAAAACAGAATGAGCAGGCTGTCTAGTTCCCTGAGGCAGATGATACCAACAAGAGCTCCAGATGCCAGAGGTGGTGCTACAGGGTTTGAGGTATCTTTCTAGGTTTCGTCTTTTGCTCTGGCCTAATCTTTCCTTGCTATGCCCCTATTTCTCTCTCTTGTAATAAGAATGTTTATTTAGTGTCACCGAATAGTGAAGTGGGTAGCTTTGTTTTTGATTGTATAGAGGCTTACAGTTAAGAGTCAGTGTTGACTCTCAGAAATGATTTTGAATGATGTTGAAACTGTTAAGCCTTCCAGGCATAGCTGGGCGCAATGGCATGCACCTGTAATTCCAGCACTTGGGAAAGCAGGTGGATCCCTCCGAGTTCAAGGTCAGCCTGGTCTACAAAGTGAGTCCAGGACAGCCAAGACTACACAGAGAAACCCTGTCTCGAAACAAAGACTTCCAGGCATGGTGGCATATGCCATGGTCCTCTGAACCAAGCAACTGCCATCCAGGGGGATTCAGCTGCATACTCTTGCAAGAGAACCATCGCTAATGAACTTGTTGAGGAGGGTGAGAGGGTTACGAGACCCTCATCTGAGTATCCAGCCTCTGTACCACACCTGCCTTAAATTCCTGTGGTCTTGGGGAGGGAAGGGAGACTACTTAACTGGCCGCTGTGGGAGGAGCACCAACACCCCCGCAAGTCAGCCCTCGCTTCCGCTTTGTTAGGAAGCCCAATAAGCTCATTGGCTTCCCGCAATGAACTCTGGTGAAATTGTGCCTCAATTTGTCTTTGGGACCTTAGGAGAAGGGGTAGATATTATGGTTCCTCCTAGCAAGGAATTATTGCAAAAGCATTCAGAGGTAAAAGCCCAAACACTGGAAAAACAAGGTCATCTTGGCAAAGTTTGAGACCAGCCTGGGCTATTAGATAGATAGATAGATAGATAGATAGATAGATAGATAGATAGATAGATATAGAAAGACAGGGGTGGGGGCTAGAGAAGTGGCTCAGTGAGAGCACTAGCTGCTCTCCCAGAGGTTCCAGGGTTCAATTCCCAGTACTCACATGGCAGCTCACAACCATCTATAACTCTAGTTCCAGAGGACCCAACACCTTCCCACAGATACACGTGCAGGCAAAGCACCAGTGCACATAAAAGTAAATAAATCATAAAAAGAACAATAGTTTAAAAAACGGGGTGGAGGTAGGGAATGTGACTCAAGGGCTAGAGCAGTTCCTTAGTATGCAGCAAGCTCTCAGTTCAGTCTAAAACACCACAGAAAACCACAAAGAGTAGCACACTCCTACCACCCTGGCACTAGGAGACAGAGGCAGTGGGATCTGAAGTTCAAAGTCATCCTCGACTACATAGTAACTTCAGGGCAAGCTGATCTATAGGAGACTAACCCTAGGAAAGAAAGAAAGAAAGAAAGAAAGAAAGAAAGAAAGAAAGAAAGAAAGAAAGAAAGAAAGAAAGAAAGAAAGAAAGAAAGAGAGAAAGAGAGAAAGAGGAGTGGGTTTGGAGAGATGGGTCAGAGCTTAATGCAAACTGGGCGCGGTGGTGCATGCCTTTGACCCCAGAACTCAGGGAGGCAGCAGCAGGCTCACAGAGGAGGATCTCTGTGAGTTCAAGGCTAGCCTGGTCTGCAAAGTGAGTACAGGATAGACAAGGCTACATAAAGAAAGCCTGTCTCGGAAAAGGAAAAAAAAAAAAAAAAGAAAGAGAAAGAAAGAATGCATGCTGCTCTTCCAGAGGACCTGAGTTCCATTCCCAGTACCCACATCAGATAGATGGTCAACAACAGCCGTAACTCAAGCTCCAGGGACCCAACAGCCTCTTCTAGCCCCAGACACCACACACACACACACACACACACACACACACACACACACACACATACACCCTCATAATTAAAACTAAAATGAATCTCTTAAAAGTAGCAAAATTAAAATAAGGTTGAAGTAAAATTAAAATAAGATGGAAAAGAAACTGGACTATTGGGAGTGTTTGTTTGGTTGGTTGTTTTTTTTTTTTTTTTTTTTTAAATAGGGTTTCTCTATGTAGCCTTGGCTGTACTGGACTTGCTTTGTAGACCAGGCTAACCTTGAACTCACAGAGATCCACCTGCCTCTGCCTCCCTGAGTGCTGGAATTACAGCGGAGACTCACTGCCCCTGACTGGAAGAGTGTTTTTAAGTTTTGTTTGGTTTGGGGTTTTTTGGTTTTGTTTTTCGAGACAGGGTTTCTCAGTGTAGCCTAGGTTGTCCTGAAACTCACTCTGTAGACCAGACTGGCCTCAATCTCACAAAGATCCCCCTGCTTCTGCCTCTCAGAGTGCTGGGATTAAAGGCATGAGCCACCATGCCTGGCTAAAGATTTTTTATTTTTAAGTTTTTATGTTTGTGAGTGCTTTGCCTCCATGTATGTATTTGCACCGTATGCATGGAGGTCCAAAAGAAGGTACTGGATATCCTGGAACAGGAGTTACAGAGAGTTGTGAGCCACAGTTCAATGCTAGAACTGAACCTGGGTCCTCTTGTAAGAGCAACCAGTGTTTCTTAACCACTGAGCCATCTCTCCCGTCCCCTGTTGGGAGTTTTGGAGTTGGAATGAATGTATTTTACATTATAAGATGCCTGTGAGCCCATGGGGTCTGTTTGAGGTAAGTGAGAGGGCTCAGTGGTAAAGGCACCTACTGCCAGCCTTCATGATCCAAGTTGGATCCCTGGAACCCACATGGTGAAAGTAGAAAACCAGCTCCTTAAAATTGAACTGACCTCCACATGTGCACGGCGGAACACACATGCATGCAAATAAATATTTTTTCAACAGTGATATATTTGGGTGTCAAGTTGACAAGAGGTATACTCATAATAACTTGATCTTCATTGTCCACGTGACTTGATTTGATCTCATGGGCTGGAATTCTGGGTTGAACAAACGGGAAGAGCAGCAAGCTAGCTGGGCCTCAACATTCCCTGCGTCCTGCATCCTGACTGCAGATGCTCCTGCTTACCAGGCCTTTTCTTATGATGAACTGTATCTTGCACAAGCACACACATTTGCCATGCATACCTATGGCTGTTTTCATACCACAGCCTCAGACTTGCAGCTGCAGCAGAGGACAATTTACCCACAAAATTTAAAATGCTTAATATCTGTCTTCATAGGAAAGACTTGGTGGCACCTGCTTTGGGGCATAACTCTAAGATTTCTAAGGCTTGCATGTTAGTTGGATAGCAAGTGTTGAAGGGTTGTCATAGTCTAGTCCAGCAGGACTGTCATTCCGGGTGTTGCTGGCATTGCTCTGTGTGACTCTTCTTCCAGCCCTGAACAATCCATCTTCTTGCCGAAAGCAGGCCCTCTCTGGGAAGACTGGGGACACCCCGGACATCCCACTCAACCCAGGAAGAGCCCAGCTCTCAGCTACTGATTCATGGAATCTCTCCCCTTCAAGATCCATGGGTATTCTCTCTCCAAAGTGTCTTCCTCGCTGGTGTGAACCCCATCATCAACTTCAGGGTTGGAAACTCTATTCCTATCTCATCTTGATGTTGCATATTTGATCATATTGTAAACCCAGAGTTTGTGAGCTAGGAAAAAAAAAAAAAGACCTGTTTCTTATTGTGGTGTGGCTCAGCCCTAGCACACTCCAAGAGCTAAATAAAGTCAGCCTAGGTCAAGAGGTGGAACAAGCAAACAGTCAAAAGGAGTGATATTGAAAAGGAGGGATATTGACAGAGTGGAGAAGGAGAAAGGGTTTTCTTTCTAGGACATCGGCTGAGTAGGAAGTTCAGCTGGGTGCTTTCTCTGCTTCTCTGTGCTAGCAGGTTTTCACCCCAGCATCTGGCTCCTGAGTCTTCATTGGTAAAATCAAAAGTTTGGGATTTTCTTTCTTTATAACACCTTGGTGAGGTCACTGTGCTCTTTCCGGATCCATCATGGCAGAATGCAGAAAGTCCACATTTTTCTAGATAGAATTCCACTCTCAGTGCTCCACTAAACACTCTGCTGGGGGTAGGGGGCAGCTGGAGAGATGCCTCAGCACTTAAGAGCACTGACTGTTCTTCCAGAGGACCTGGGTTCATTTCCTAGCACCCACATGGCAACCCACAACTGGGTGTTATTCCAGTTCCAGGGGATCCGACACCCTCACAGATATACATGCAGGCAGAACACCAGTGTGCATATAATAAAAATAAACTGTACTTGGTAAAGACATCAGCGTCTACAGTAAATTACAATAGTTATTAGTTGATCATCTGTTCCCTTGTTTCTAATTTTATGCATGGGTACACACGTACATTCAAGCGCATTTGCACCTATGTGTGCATGCCTGGCGAGGCCAGTGGCCATTTTCAGGTGTCTCCTAAATGGTTAGTCACCTTATTTTTGAGGCAAGGTCTCTCTCTCTGAACCCAGAGCTCACTGACTCAGCTAGACTGGCTGGCCAACAAGCATCCAGGCATCCTTTTAGCTTTGCCCCCACCCCAGAGTTTGGATTTACAAGCACCTCCAAGACACACACACACACACACACACACACACACACACACACACACACACACCACTTTTATGTGGATGCTGGAACTGAACTCAGGTCCTCCTGCTAGTGCTGCAAGCATTTAACCAGCTGAGCCTCTCCTCAGCCTCTCATTGTTCTTCCTGACCTGTGAGCAGTCTCCCACAATGACTGCTTCTTTCTTGAAGATCTTGCTTCACTCATCCCTCCTGCTCAGGCTTCTCTGAGGATGCTTCCTCTTCATTCTGAACTCAGGATGCTGGGATGCCACTGGGCTCAGTCCATTCCTTTCTGTCCATATTTTCTCAGTAGCCACACCCTCACTCTTGCTCTCATTCCTTAAACAGGGTCTCTGTCTTAGTGTTCTATGGCTGTGAAGAAGCACCATGACCAGAGTATCTTTGTTTTTTTCAAGACAGGGTTTCTCTGTATAGCCATGGTTGTCCTGGGCTTGCTTTGTAGACCAGGCTGGCCTCAAACTTATAGAGATCGGCCTGCCTCTGCCTCCCTGAGTGCTGGCATTACATGTGTGCACCACCGTGCCCAGCTCTGCAACTCTTATAAAGGAAAGCATCTATTTATTTATCTATCTTATTATTATTGATTTTTTTTTCCAAGACAGGGTTTCTCTATGTAACCTTGGCTGTCCTAGACTCGATTTATAGACCAGGCTGGCCTCAATCTCACAGGGATCCACCTGCCTCTGCTGGGATTACAGGCTAAAAGAAAGCATTTAACTGGAATTTGTAGAGGAATTTAAATCCAGCAACATGGCTACTCTGGCTGGAATACAAGCATGCCTTTAATCCCAGGAGACAGAGGCAAGCAAAACACTGAGTTCAAGGCTAGTTCTGTACAGAGCAAGTTTCAGGTAAAGAAAAGCTTAGGTCTAGGCATGCAGATTTCTTGAGTTATAGGCAGGCAGTTCGGAATCAGTGAGTTGAGAGGCAGTGCAGGAGAATTAAGTTCATGGAATTCAGTTTGCGGAATTTAGAGGCCACTTTTACCAGAAGAGGTTTTTTGTTTTGTTTTGTTTTTTGTTTTTGTTTTTTTCTGGGGGTGGGTGTTTTTTTTTTTTTTTTTTTTTTTAAACCAGGAGAGTTTTACATAGACTGACTTCAGAGAGAACAAACTAGACACAGGTAAAGACAGAGAAAGCCAGAGAATGAGGAGGAGCCAGACAATTATAACAGATTGCTAGAGTTAGTTTGAGGCCAAGCAGAGCAATTCAGTCAGAAGTTGAGAGAAGCCAGTTTGAATCAGTCAGCTTGAAGAGGCGTTTGAACCAGAACAGCTGAATTGAACCAGCCAGCCAGAGTTCAGAAAGAACCTAGAAAGGTTGATCTTATTCAGCACTTAAGTCTCAGAGGTTGAAAACATTCTAGGCTCTTAGATTGGTTTATATGGAAGCTAGAAGTTTCCAGGACTAGGCTCAAATTAGCAGATGGAGGCAGTAAGCTTCCAAGAAGACAATTACGGCAGGAAAATAAAAGTTACTTTTACAGGGACTGGCTTACATTTTCAGAGGTTTAGTTCATTATTGTCATGGCAGGGATTGTGGTAGCATTCAAGCAAAAGTATCTAAGAGTTCTATATCTGGATCTGCAGCCGGCAGAAGACAACCACTGGGCCTGCCTTGGGCTTTTGAAACCTCAGTGTCCACCCCAGTGACACACTTTCTCTAACAAGGTGACCTGTACACCAGCAAAACCACACCTCCTAATCCTTTCAAACAGTGCCACTCTTTGGTGACTGCGCATTCAAATATATGAGCCTATGGGGGCCATTATTATTCAAACCACCAGAGTCTCATTCAGCTAAGACTGCCTTTTAACTTACTATGTCAGAGAGGATGGCCCTGAATTTCCTCTCGTTCTGCAGCCATCTCCCAAATGTAGGGGTTACAGATGAGTGGCAGCAAGAATGGCTCCTTGGCAACATAATCTGGCTTCAAAGCGTTAGTTAAATTTACTCTTTGTTTGTTTTTGGTGTTTGTTTGTTTTTTTGTTTGTTGGCTTTGAGACAGGGTTTCTCTGTATAGCCTTGGCTGTCCTGGATTCACTTTGTAGACCAGGCTGGCCTCGAACTGCCTCTGCCTCCTGAGTGCTGAGATTACAGGTGTGTGCCACATCACCCAACGGTGATGCACACCTTTAATCCCAGCAGACAGGTGGATGTTCTGAGTTACAAATAAAATAAAAATTAAAAAGAAGTCAGAAGACAACCTCTGCTGTTGGTCCTCAGCTTACTCCTTGTTTGAGACAGAGTCACCTGTCACTCACTGCTACAAAACTTCTAGGGTACCCTGTCTCTGTCTCCTATCCTTGCAGGGATTACAGAGAAGTTTGATGCCGGATCTGGTTTTCTGTGAGTTCTGGGGATCTGAACTCCCATCTGAAAGCAGGCTCACATACTGTCCCCACTGAGGCATGTTTCCAGGCCAACATTCTCTGCTGTTTTATCTGTCA
Organism: Psammomys obesus; assembly: GCF_907164565.1. Lineage (NCBI taxonomy): Eukaryota > Metazoa > Chordata > Mammalia > Rodentia > Muridae > Psammomys > Psammomys obesus. The sequence goes on along the minus strand of NW_026588752.1, from coordinate 4,995,826 downwards.
CCCTGGCAACTTATAGAAGTAACAAAATAAAAAGAAAGAAATTTTAATAATAAAATTAAAAATCTCAAGGCCCTATTTCAAAATTATATCCAAACTCTAACCCTTCTTAGTCGCTTTCTCTGGTTCTGGTTCTGCCATATTTTACCTAGATTACAGGTGTTGTCTCCCGTTCTAACTTTGCCTCACTACAGTCTGTCACCCCAGTGCTCACAGGGAGTGTTCAGACATATAAGTCTGGCCATGACACTCCTTTGCTCCAAACTGTCCAATGGCCCCCAATTTTTACAACCATTCATTCACTCACTAAAATAGTCACATAAATATTACATTTAAAAATATTTATGGTGAGCCTTCTCTGAGTCCAGACCTGTTCTGGGAACTTATAATACATCAGTGAAGAGAACAGTAAAAAGTCTTTATCTTTTGTAAAGGGATCTTAGGGTGACAGCTAATCAATATCCTTATAGAAATACATTTTTCAGTAAGCTAGAGAAAGGTAAGCAGTGACTGAGAAAATAGAGAATTAACAACAACAAACAAACAAACAAAAAAAGGCAGAAGCCAGGCCTGGTTGTGCAAACCTGCCACCCAGCTACCCAAGAAACAGGATCAAGACCTCCCTGAGCTGCAAAATAAGTCCAGGGCCACCTGGGTAACTTAGCGAGATGCTGTCTCAAAATAAAATGTCAGAGGGCTGAGAGTAGAGCTTCCTGCCAGGGGTCCTGGCTACTATTTTACAGCCCTTTGTGCACTCCCTATTACCACATAAAAGAAGGAAAGAAAAGAAAGGAGGGAGAAAGGAAGGGACAGAGGGACAGAGGGATGGAGAGACGGAGGGAGGCAGAAAGAAAGAGGAGAGAAAGAGGAAAGAGACTGTACTACTAGGCAGAGTGTCTCATAACTGTAAGCTTGGCAGCACTTGGGAGGTGTGAGCAGGAGAATCTGAAGTTCAAAGCCAGCCTTTGCTACATAAGGATTTAAAGACCAGTCTAGATGGCTCACACTTATCACTCCAGCATCCAGGAAGCTAATGCAGAAGGTTGTTTTGAGTTTGAGGCCAGCCTGGCTACATTCATCTGTCTCAAAAAAAAAAAAAAAAAAAAAAAAAAAAAAAAAAAAAAA
>NW_026588752.1:4979888-4994694 GCF_907164565.1 Psammomys obesus | reverse complement strand
AAAAAAAAAAAAAAAAAAAAAAAAAAAAAAAAAAAAAAAAAAAAAGAAAGAAAGAAAGAAAGAAAGAAAGAAAGAAAAGAAAAGAATAGAATAGAATAGAAAAGAAAATGGTGGACCTTGAAAAACTGAAGTCAGCCAGCCTGGCCGATACCTGTAACCCCAGCACTCGGGAGGCAAAAACAGGTTGATCTCTGTAAGTTCCAGGCCAGCCTGGTCTACAAAGCCAGTCCAGGACAGCCAAGGCTACACAGAGAAAGCCTGTCTCAAAAAACAAAAAAGTGAAGTCAGCCAGGCAGAACGGCACAGATCTTTAATCCCAACACTTGAGAGGCAGGAGCAGGAGGATCTCTGTGAGTTTGAGGCCAGCCTGGTCTACTCAGGGAATGTGAAACTACATAGAGAGAGACCCTGTCTCAACCCCCCCCCCAGACACACAAAGCGAGTCTCAGTGTGGTGTGCAGACTCCCTGAGGGACGGAGCTGAGGCAGAGCAAAGTAGTCAAGGTCAAGGCAGTTGCTGAATCATGTTCCAGAAACAACAAAAGACAGAGGGATGGAAAAACCAAAGGGAGTTGAAGAGAGAGAGATGGGTAGACGATTAGTGGGATATATTGCTGGATCTCAGAATGATGCCATCTGAAACAAACATGAACGCTTGCACTTGTTCTGTTTTGGTTTACAGAGGGTCTCGATACACAGATCAGGCAGGAACTCACAATCCTCCTGCCTCTTTTGGGATTACAGACATATTCTGCCCCATCTTTTTTCTTTTTCTTTTTCTTTTTTTTTTTTTTTTTTTGAGAAGGAGCCTCCTCACTGTATTGCTCAGTCTGGCCTTGAATCCTAGGCTCAGGGGACTATCAGCCTTAGTCTCCTAGGTAGCTAGGATTAGCTGAGCACCTCACCACCCAGCTTAAATCACACATTTAACTTCTTTCTTTACCTGTTAGTCATCTATCTGAGGACTTGTATCTAAAGGTGTCATCTCCGTATCAATAGACAATTGTATCAAAAACTGGGCGAAGAGTCAGGTGTGGTAGCACAGTGTGCACTGGGGAGGCAGAGTTGGGAATCCCCCGGCCTGATGGTCAGCCAGCCTAGCATTCTTAGTGAGCACCACGCCAGGGAGAGACCCGCTCTCCAAAAGCAGGGAAGTGATAGCGCCTGAGGAAGCACACCCATGGCTGGCTTCAGCCACTCCATGCCATGCACACTCATCTGAGCACCCACCCACGTGTGTCCGTGCCTACACACAACTTATACCCATAAAGAATCCCTTTGGGTCTGGGGACACAGTTGAGAGGTAGAGCCATTGCCCAGCATAGGTAAGCGTCTGGATTCGATCCCCATAGCACTACAAAGAAACAAAAGGCACGGAAGTGCTGAGAAACAGGAACGATATCTGTGGCCACCCCACTGAACTTCGGGAAGGGGACCTCCACAATGGTTTGGACCAGGGCGGCCATGCAGATTGGGAAAGGGGGTTGGATGCCGGGTACGTTTTGAAGGAAAGGCCATTCAGCTTTCCTGACGAGTCAGGGACAGGAAGGATGAAAACAAAAATTACGAGTCAAGGGCAGTAACACATCATCGCCCAAGCAAGTGGAACCCCTGAGGTAAAGAGGACAGAGGGAAGCAGTTTTGGGAGGGAAGACTTGAGGCCAGATGGTGACACAGTAACCGAGGTTACAATCCAGATTTGGTTTCTTCCGGTAGGGAGAGCTCCCTTCCGACTTTGGTTTACTAAGTTGTCAAAAAGAGTGTTAAAGGGCCAGCAAAAATGGCTCAGTGAGTAGAGGGGCTTACTGCCAAAGCATGATGGCCTAAGTTGGATCCCTGGGGCCCACATAGTAGAAGGAGTTATCCCGTGTCTTCAACAGGCACACCACTGTACATGTGTAAACCCCCCCCCCACACACACACACAGACACACAGTGTAATAACAAGTGGAAGCCTAGTGGTGGAGGCGCACGTCTTTAATCCCACCTCTTGGGAGGCAGAAGGAGGCTGATCTCTGAGTTTGAGGCCAGCCAAAACTAACAATTGAGTTCCAGGACAGCCAAGGCTACATAGAGAAACCCTGTCTCCAAAACCAAAAATACAGGATCTGGAGAGACAGCTCAGGGGCTAAGAGTACCAGCTGCTCCTCCAGAGGTCCTGAGTTTGATTCCAGGCACCCACATGGGGGCTCAACCATCTATAGTGAGATCTGGCTCCTTCTGCTGGTGTGCAGGTGTACATGCAGTCAGAACACTGTGCACATAATAAATAAATATATCTTTTTAAAAAAATCTTTAAAAAAAGGGTCAAAGAGCCAGGCATGGTGGTGCAAGCATGTAATCCCAACACTCAGGAACTGGTAGCAACAAGATCAGAGTTCAAGCTTAGCCTTGGCTGCAGAGGGAATTCAAAGCCAGCCTGGACCAAAGGAAGCCCTGTCTCAAGACACTAAATAACAACTACCAAAAGAACAATTCAGTTTTCTTTAGTTCTCTTGAACTTGAGACACTCCCTGAGCTTTCTCATTCTCAGTCTTGGAATAAAGCCTCATGTTTGGTGGTTTTGTTTTTGTTTTTTGAGACAGGGTTTCTCTGTGTATCACTGGCTGTCCTGGAACTCACTCTATAGACCAGGCAGGGATCCCTCTGCCTCTGCCTCCCAAGTTCTAGGTTTAAAGGTGTGCACCACCATCGTTGGGCAAGCTTTATATAATTTTAATTACATCGTGAGTTTGTTTTTCTGTTGTTATCATTTTAATATATTCCTGGGTCTGGTTTGTTAATATTTATTTAGGATTTCTGCCTCTGTTCTCATAGATGAGACTGGCTTGTAATTTCCTCTGTTCAAATTGTCTTTGTCTCATGAACTGACAGGAGTTGCTTTCTCTCAGGGTTTTTTTTTTTTTTTCCTGAAATAGTTTATGATAAGAGGTAATGGTCTCCTGAATATTCAGTACTGCTTACCCCAGAGACATAGCCTTCATGTTTAGTTTTGTGTTGTTACTGTATGAATCTTATCTTGCAGGGTGCAATGTAACTAATGAATGAAATATGTTTATGCTTAAAAGTGAATATGTGTATTAAACCTTTTCTTTTTAAAGATTTGTTTATTTAACATGCATTGTTTTGCTTGTATATATGTCTGTGTGAGGATGTCAGATCTTCTGGAACTGGAGTTACACACAGTTGTGAGCTGCCAGGTGGGTGCTGGGAACTGAACCTGGGTCCTCTAGAAGAGCAACCAGTGCTTTTTTTCTTCTTTTGTTTTCTTGTTGTTGCTGTTGTTGTTGTTTTTGAGATAGGGTTTCTCTGTGTATTCCTGGCTGTCCTGGACTCACTTTGTAGACCAAGCTGGCCTCTGCCTACAGTGCCGGGATTAAAGGCCTATGCCATCATGCCTGGTTACAGCCAGTGCTCTTAACAGTTGAAACATTTCTCCAGTCCTTTTTCAAAACTGCCTTTTTTGTTTTGTTTTCAGCAGTTCTGGGATGAAACCCAGGGCCTTGCACATGCTTAGCAAGTGTTCTATCACTGAGCTTCATGCCCAGTCTTAATTAATCTCTTTTTTAAAGTGCTGTTCTGCTATAGAGGCTACAGAATAACCAGTACTCAAAGTGCTTGCCATGCAAGCCTGGTGCTATCAGCTCCATTCCCAGAGGCCACGTGCAGACACAGGAATGAACAACTCCATTAAGTTGTCCTCTGACCTCCACACATGTTCACACACACATAACAACACACACACACACACACACACACACACACACAGGAACAATAAATAAAATTACATCAAAGTACTATTACAGAGTTATTCCCATGGAATCTTTAACACATCTGCTTTGTGTATTATTTGTATTATTGTCCTTTTTTTTTTTTTTTTTTTTCCGGAAACAGGGTTTCTCTGTGGAGCCTTGGCTGTCCTAGGCTCACTTTGTAGACCAGGCTGGCTTCGATCTCACAGAGATTCCCCGCCTGCCTCTGCCGTCCAGAGTGCTGGGATTACATGTGATTTTGGCTGGGTGATGGTGGTGGATGCTTTTAATCCCAGCACAGGAAGCAGGGGCAGGTAGATCTCTGTGAGTTCAATGCCCAGCCTGGTTTATAGAGTAAGTTCCAGGACAGCCAAGGCTTAAACAGAGAAAGCTTGTCTCAAAAAAACAAAACAATCCAAGATTTTGTTTTTAATTGATCTTTGTTGGTTCTTTATCTTCTATTTTATTAATTCTTGCTTCATTTTTAATAACTCCATCAATGTACAGGCCTGAATACTCTAACTAAAAGAAATAATAGGGCTGCGAAGGCTCAATGGATGAGAGCATTTGGTGTGCAACCATGAGTTGCTGAGTTCAAATCTCCATCATCATGTAAAAATCTGGGTGTGCCTTGTGTCTGTAACCCAGTACTGTGTGGGGTGCTAACAGGAGCATGGCTGCCAACCTAGATCAGAAAGAAATGGTTCTAAATAGACATTTCCTCAGATAAGATAGAAAAACGAACAAGTAGGATATGAAAAGACAAGACTGTTATTTGTTACAGGGGGGATACAAAGTGAATAAACTGTAATTAATAAAAATGAAAAAAAAAAGAGAAAAAAAGAATATTATTTGTTGTGCAGGGCTTGGTAGAACAGACCTTTAGTCCCAGAACTTGGGAGGCAGAGGCAGGCAGATCTCTGTGAGTTCCACAAAGAGAGTTTCAGGATGTCCAGGACTGTTACACAGAAAAACCCTGTCTTGAGAAACACCTGTCTTGAGATATATATATATATCACAAAAGTACAAATCCAAGCTGGGCAGTGGTGGTGCACACCTTTGATCCTAGCACTTGGGAGGCAGAGACTCGTGGATCTTTTTGAGTTCAAGGCCAGCCTGCAGCCTGGTGGTCTACAAATCAAGTTCCAAGATAGTCAAGGCTGTTACTCAGAGAAACCCTGTCTCAAAACAAAACAAAACAAAATACTATAAACAAACAAACAAACAACAACAAAGCAAATCTAAACCACGTGAGAGCTAATACTTCCCAACCCTTAGGATGACTACACTCAAAATAAACAATAAAAAAAATGTTGACAAGGCCAATGAGAAGCTGGAATTTTCATACTTCATTGGTGGGGATGGAAATGGTACCTCTGTGGAAAACAGTCTGAAGTTTTAAAAAATGCTTAGCACTGAGCATGGTGGTACACACCTATACCCCAGTACCCCAAGGTATAGGGTTGGGGGTTTAGAAGTGCAAGGTCATTTCAGCTACATAGCAAGTTCAAGGCCAGCACAAAAGACTCTTGTCTTTTATTTTTTTCTCTAGACAGGGTTTCTCTGCGTAGCCTTGGCTGTTCTGGCCTCATTTTATAGACCAGGCCGGCTTCGAACACATAGAGATCTGCTTGCCTCTGCCTCCCAAGTCCTGGGAATAAAGACATGTACCACCATGCCTGGCTTGAGACCCTGCCTTAGAAAAAATAAGTTAAGTATTAAATTTCCATGTAACCCACAAATTCCATTTCTACGTATATAACAAAAAGAAAATATATGCTTCTGTAACCCTAGGACATGATTGTGTTTAGCTGTATTATTCACAGTGTCCAAAAAGCTCAAATATCTCAAGTGTCCACTAACTAATTAATGACTGAATGAAATATATTTTGAACTACTACTCAGCCACAAATAATAGCTCAACATGGATGAACGTTGAAAACATGATGCTAGCTAGCCAGCATCACGTACACCTGTGAAAATGGTGCTCATAAAGCAGAGGGCAGGGATACCAGGGTCTCAAGGACAGCCTTGACTACATAGAACATTTTAGGCTAGTCCTAGGCTGTATGAGACTCTCAAAACATGATTATGTTGATTGCTATGAAACTCTGAGAATATGGCAAAATCATTGACTTCTAACAAAGAGTTAAACAGGCCAGGCACTGTGAGGCATGCTGTAATGATCCCACTACCTGGGGGAAAGAGGCAGGAAAACGGATGAAAGTTGTAGACAACTTTCATACTAAGTCTACATACTAAGTCCCACGCCTTTCTAGGCTACAGAGTGAGAGCGTGTTTCCAAAGACCCAGAATAATAAGCAAAATAAACGATGCATTTCAGATGAGGGGATATTTGCTCAGTCCCACATCCACCCCTGCCATTTAGGGGACCATAGGCCAGACTCTGTCCAGTAATGGCAAATATTAAGCTTCACAAACGAACCTAGCCAAGTATCAAATGAACATACGCCATCCTCTTACCTTGACGAGCGAAACTTCAGAACTTCCTGGAAGCCCAGACTCCACAGAGCGCGTTTTGTTCTGGGCTGGGGCTGGGGAGATGGCCGGGGACAGTGAAGTACTCCCTGTAAACTGGGCGTGGTGGCGCACACCTTTGAACCCGGCACTCAGGAGGCAGAGGCAGAGGCAGAGGCAGAGGCAGGAGGATCTCTGAGAATTCGAGGCCAGCCTGGTCTACATATCATGTTCCAGGCCAGCTAGGGCTACACAGTGAGATGGTGTCTCAAACACAAATCAATAAGGGGCTGGAGAGATTGCTCAGTGGTTAGGAATATGGACTGCTTTTCCGGAGCACCCAGGATGGTTATTCCCAGCACCCACATGGAAGCTCACAACTGCAACTAGGGGATCTGATACTTTCTTTCAGCTCCAAAGGGCACCACAGGGTACCAGGCATGTACCTAGTGCACAGACATTCATATAGAATCACTCATAGCCATAAAATAAAGTGGGGAAAATGTTTAAATAAATAAATAAAACTAAGGTGGAGAGTGAAGCAAGATACCAATGCAACAAACTTCATGACCACACACACACACACACAGAGAGAGAGAGAGACAGAGAGACAGAGATGAGAAATACACACGCAGTTCTGCTTCAGTATGAAGGGTAGGGAGACAGCTCTGAAGCTACTCTTCTCTGCTCCAACTCCTGGATCTGCCCACATTATGAGGGGCCCATTGTGCATGCACCTGGATCCCCCACTCTACATAGCTAGCTCTGGTCATGTCCTCTATGAGCATCTAGTTCTTAAAACCCTGTATGGGAGAGGAAGAAACAGTAAGGGGTTATTTGTCATCCTGTAGAGGACAGACCTACAGAAGATGCGAGCACAAGTCCTAGAAAACACTGTAGATATGGCATGGCTTCCAGGCTCCACGTATGTATATTGGTCACTAAAAGACCCCTGCCTCACCCTAAGTTAAACATAGCTAACGCCATTTTGTGGGACACCACTGTTTTGTAAAACTCTGAAGGCTAGATGGGAAACTGGAAAATTACTAAGAAACCCCCAGCTGTGTCACCCACTTGGGATATCTGCCCCAGTCGAACTAAAAACAGTTTGTGTTAATCACCCTCATGGATATCTGTGAGACTGTTCCAGTTAAGATAAGGGTCCTAAGGAAAACAACAGGTGACGGGCCACGTCAAGGGGTCATCATGACCATTTTGACCACCCAGTTCCTGGAATCTTGGTGTCCCTGCCAAACTCTGACTCAAATTGTGGTCTCATTTGAATGTACCAATCAGCCCCCTGTGACTATGCTTCTCGCTTCTGTACTCACGCTTCTGCTCTAAAACCCTATAAAAACCCCAGCTTTCCACCCAGGGGGGGCGCGCAAAGTCCTCCGAATGACTCTGCTGCCCCGGGTACCCGTGTATCAAAATAAAAGCCTCTTGCTGTTTGCATCCGAATGGCCTCCTTGTCCCTTGGGAGGGGGTCTCTCAGACGAAAGATACCCTTCGGGGATCTTTCAGTCACTGCCATGGCCTGCTTGGAGCTGTCCTGGAGTCCTTGTCCTTTGGGAAGGGGCCTGGCAGGAGGATGGCCAGGAATCTCCCTAGAGAGGAGTGCCCAACACAGGAGACCTTCCTGCATGTCTCAGGGTTCCCTTCCATTTTGATGAATGAAACAGAGCCACACCAAGGGGTCTAGTTCATCATTGTGAATTTTTAGAACACTGGGACAAAGAGAAGATTCTAAAAACTTCCAGGAAAGAAAAAGAGAGAGAGAGAGGGAGATAGACAGGGAATGGCTTCATATAATAAGCCAATATCAGAGTGACAATAGACAACACACTTCCAACCCAGAGCAGGAGGCTGAAGGCAGAAAGCCATGCTTCCAACCCTGGAGGGAGATGCTTCATAACCTAGAATTCTGTATGCAGAGGCCACAGTTTCAGCTGAGAGGGCCTGATGGCTGTGTTGATTTCCAGCTTGAAGGATGTGGAATAAGCTAAGAGGCAGACCCTGAGCAGGTCTTTAGGGGGATTTCCAGGAAAGACTAAGGTGAGAAAGCTCTCCAAGAGTGGGCAGAATCCAGTGATGGCCCAGATTTGAAGAGATCCAAGAAGAGGCGATGCTCTTTGTTTGCCCAACTACGCTTCTTGCTCATTCATCTCTGCCTCTGCTACATCCTTCACTGGTATCAGAATCCAGCTGCTACAGGTCTGACATGGACTGAAGACCAGTGGCTCTCTAGGAATCTTTCAAGCCTTCAATATCTGATTGAGCCTCCTGAGGCATCCAGCTTCATGGACTAGGGAGGTACCTTATTTCGGCCCCTCCAGTGTAAAGACAGCCATTGTTGAACAAACCCTATTGGTTGTAAGCCTTTCTAGTAAATGGAGAATGTTCGCATCAGACTTGTAAGCCTGGTCTGCCCAGATTGCTTAAGAGACTACTAGAAGATGTGATACACTGAACACACCTAGGCCACAGGCAGCCCCGTACAACAGGGGAGGCCAAGAAGACATGGAAGCCCTGCCCTACCTCCAAATGAATGTGGTTGGCTTCTTCTCTTTTTAAAAGAGAAGTGGTCAGTTAGTCCTGGCTCACGGTTCAGAAGGAACAGTCTATCACACCAGAGAAGATAGAGCAGTAAGAGTGGTTCCTGTCCATGACAGAACATGAAGTAGCTGGCCCCAGGGCTGCTAGTCAGGAAGCAGAGAACTGTGATTAGGCTAGGCAATCTTAACATTTAAAACAACAACAGGATCTTGCTGCAGGCTTGCCCACGTTGTTTTTTTGTTTTGTTGTTTTTGTTTGGTTGGTTGGTTTGGGGTTTTTGTTTTGTTTGTTTTAGTTATTTCGAAACAGGGCTTGTTAGTGTAACCCTGTCTCAGAACAGCTTTATGTAAAAAGAGTCCCTGTGATCAGGTTAGTCTGGCTGGAGAAATCTCAGCTACACATCAACTGATCAGTAACCTCAGTCACATCTTTGGCCCTTCTGACCCAAAATTTTGTGTGAGCACAAGGGGGGAATCCTGTGTCCCTGAGCTAGAGGTTCTGCTCACACTCTGGAGAAGCTCACTGAGGGTGAGAATCTTAGAGTGACTCAGGAATTATTAGGCCACAAAGAAGATGAAGGACACCAAAGGTGATAAGTGCATAGCAGTCCCAAAGGGCAACTGGAAAGCCTAGAGGACCCAGGGGGCTGTCCCCTCAAGATGAACTCAACCAACGTGAAAAATGAGGTTAAATACATGGAGAGGGACAGCAAATCTCCTCTTCCATTAATTTTTAACAACTTTCTACAAAGAAAAAGCCACTGCAACCCCGTATCTCAGAGGATGGGCCAGTGTTTATATAGTCACAGCAGTAAAACCCACAAACATAAAAACACATCTGGGCTATGCACCTATCATCTCAGCACTCAGGAGGAGGAGATGAAGTATTGCCATGAGTTTGAGGCCAGCCTGGGCTACAGAGTGAACTCAAGTCCTGTTTGGATTACATTCTAGGACTGTATTTGAAAAAAAAGTCAGCCATGCAGCTCAGTGATAGAAAGCTTGTATAGCATGCACAAGGTCCTGGATCATCCTCTTTAGCCTGCAAAGCAAACACATGAGAGAGCAAAGTCAAAACAATTGTGTGCATTTAATGTGGTGTTTCTGTTGTTTTGGCAAATGCACATGGCATTCCACAGGCAGCGTGCTATGCATGAGTGGTTACCATTTATATCGACAACACACAGTTATTTTAATTCTTTGAGACAGGGTCTCATGTCCCATGCTGGCCTCCAAGTCACTGTGTAGTCAGAGACCATCTTGGGCACATCCTCCTGCCGCTACCTGCTGAGTGCTGGGATTACAGGCATAGCTACCCTGCTCTGCTTATATATATATATATTTTCCTATGAATGTAGGAATGAAACTCAGGGCTTCTTCCATCCTAGGTGAAAGCTTTGCAGGTGGCAGGTGCTACATACCCAGACATTTTCCTTTACCTAGAATGACTATTTAAAAGAAAATTAAAAAATGAGCCAGACATGGTAGCACACGCCTTTAATCTCAGCACTCAGGGAGGCAGAGGCAGGTGGATCCCTGTGAGTTTGAGGCCAGCCTGGTTTACAAAGTGAGTGCCAATGCTACACAGAGAACCCCTGTCTTGAAAAACAAAACAAAACAAAACAAGAGTGGAGGTGCTCGGCCGCCCTTCTCCTTTTCATGCAGTCTGGAACTCCAGCCCATTTCATGGACTCACCCACAGAGCTCATGCTCTTTGGAAAAGCCTCCACAGATACACCCAGAGGCCTGTCTCCCAGGTGATTTCAATTAACTAAATAAGGGTTTGTTTGTTTGTTTGTTTGTTTGTTTGTTTTTTCAGGACAGGGTTTCTCTGTGTAGCCCTGGCTGTCCTGGAACTCCCTCTGTAAACCAAGATGGCAGAGATCCACCTGCCTCTGTCTCTGGCTTCTAGGTGATTTTAAATCTCATCAAGTTTTGGAAACCAAGCAGCTCACCTTCACTTTCATTTTGCTCGGGGCCTTACTGCTGACGGGCTGTATCCTGCAGCCATAAGTAAGTTGTCCTCAGGGTTTCAAATAACTCAAAAGTGGCTTTTCTCCTCCCCACTGTCCTGCCCTTGCTTGCTGGCTTAGATCTCAGCCTCCTGTGTTAGGCTGCCACCAAGACGCTCTGATGATCATGAGTGTCCCCGTGAAATCAAGTGAGTTGGCTTTGAGGCTACATTTCCTGAAAGTCTTTTGTTTGGTTGGTTTTTTGTTTGTTTGTTTGTTTGTTTTTGTTTTTCTAGACAGAGTTTCTCTGTGTAGCCTCGGCTGTCCTGGACAGCTTTTGGTCTCTAACTCACAGTGATCCGCCTTCCTCTGCCTCCTGCGTGCTGGGATTAAAGGCCACCACACCCTGAAAGGTGTTTAATGTCCTTTATAGCCCTTCTTTCTTTTCTAGTTTTCTTTCTGGTGCTGATAAAATACTGACCAGAACCAACTTGGGAAGGAGGAGAGGGTGTATTTGGCTCACACCTTCAGGTCACGATATATCCTAAGAGAAGTCAGGGCAGGAACTGCAAGTACCATGGAGAAAAGTTGCTAACTGCCTAGCTACTCTGTGGATCATGAGCCCAGGGAAGGCACTGCAGTGGGTGGGGCTGTCCCACCTCAAACATCAGTTAAGGCAATTTGTCACAGACATAGGCCAGTCTGATCTGGGTAATCCCTCAACTGGTATTCCCTCCTTAGGTGACTCTACGTTATCAAATTTTCTGCTGAAGCTAACTAGAACTCCTTTAATATATGCATTGAAGACAGTTTAGGAAATGAATGTCTGCTGCTTCCTGTTCTCCAGTTTTGGGGTGTCTAGCCACATGATAAAGGAACAAAGGGTTCATTTTAGCACTCATCTCCTACCCACCCAATTCAGGTGTGGATGTCAGAGTTGCCTGGGAACCTCTGCTCCGGAGGAACAAGCCTCCAGACTTGGCCTCTGGCTTGATTTGGTTTTGGTTTTTCGAGGCAGGTTTCTCTGTGTAGACTTGGCTATCCCGGAGCTCCCTTCCTAGACCAGGCTGGCTGCACAGAGCTCACAGAGATCCACCTACCTCTGCCTTTCGAGTGCTTGGACTAGAGGTCGGTGCAACTACTGTGCGACCTGGCTTGGCCTCTGATCTGCTGGCGACGGCCTCAGTCTCCTTGGTTGCCCTGTGGGCCTGGGTCCTAGCCACAGCCCACACCCAAGTTTCTGCCTCTAGGAAATGAAGCTGTGACCTTAGAGGTGGGAAGCACTTCAGGTCTACCCTCAGGTGACACATAGCTACGTCCTCACCAAGGTCTTGCAGAGGCCAATGCTGAGATCAGCCAAGAACTAATGGATACGAGTCACTCAGTCCTCTGTGCCTGGTGTCCAAAGCACAGAGAAAAACTAAACTAAAACAGATATATTCATTTACTTGTATATCACTTGAATGATTTTTTAAAATTAAAGTTGGAAGCTGGGTGTGGTGGTACACACCTTTGATCCCAGCACTTCGGGAGGCAGAGGCAGGCCTGTGATTTCAAGGTCAGCCTGGTCTGCAAAGCTAGTCCAGGTCAGCCAGCGCTAACATAAAGAAACCCTGTCTTGAAAAGCAACAACAAAAATCCAACAAAACAAAAATTAAAGTTGAGGAAGGGTCTCATGCAGCCAGGAACATGTCTTTATATTTGCTATGTAGCTGAATATCACCTTCAACTTCCGATTCTCCTTCCTCCATCTCTCAAGTGCTGGGATTATAGGTATACAAAACAAGCAGGGCAACATAAAAATGATCAAAGGTAAGAAAACACACACACACATTGGACTAGTATACATGTTTGTGATGCCAGCATGTGGGAGGTAGATAAAGGAGAATCAAGAATCAGCTTCATTCCAGGCTGCATATTAAGTTTACAGCCAGTCTGGGATACAGGAGACCCTGTCTCAAAAAAAAAAAAAAAAAAAAAAATCAAAAGATGGGGCTCGGAGAGGGACCAGAGGGTAAAATGCTTGGCAAGGCAGCAATATCTGTAATCCCAGTGCTCCCCTGGAGAGATGGGAAGGATGGAGAATCCCTGAACTTTTCAGAGCACCTAGCCTGGTGTTTGCAGCGGTGAACAGCAAAGAGATCTTGTCTCCAGCACGTTGAAAGGTGAGGCCTGACCTCAACACACACATCACACCCAGACACACACTAAGATTAAAACAAACAGAGGAAGCCGAGTGTGGTGGCGCATGCCTTTAATCCCAGCACTCAGGAGGCAGAGGCAGGAGGATCTCTGTGAGTTGGAGGCCAGCCTGGTCTACAGATCAGGTTCCAGGGTAGCCAGTCTACACAGAGAAACCCTGCCTCAAAAACCAAACAAAAATATACAAGGAGAGAGCTGGGAGCTGGTGGCGCATACCTTTAATCTCAGCACTTGAGAGGCAGAGAGAGGCAATTGTATCTCTGTGAGTTCAAGGCCAGCCTGGTCTACAGAGTTCAGGGACAGCCAGAGCTATACAGACAAACCGTGTCTTGGGGGGGAAAAAAAAAAAGAAAAAAAACTCAGTAAGTGGGCCAGCCACTGCCAGGTGAGGACCAGATTCTAACCCTGGGCACTGCTGGCTCTAAAGGCAGACTGGAGGAGGCCCTGGGCACCGCTGGGCCACTTACAAATGACTCATTGTGGGCTGGGCCAGCAGTGGGTTGAGTGAAGAAGCCAGCGTGGGGTTGAGCACTGTTCGGCCATTGATGGACGGTCTCAAGTCATGGGAGAAGCAAAGGAGACACACTTCCTTCTCTTGTTTGAGGCTCAGATAGATTCTCACACAATGAAGGAAGAAGGCTGTTTGCAACAAAGTTTGCCTGACCTATATGGGGTGACGAGAAGAGTGCTCATTGGGTAACTGGGCAGTCAGGCATCTGTGGCAAGCGTATGTAATTAGCCTCGTTGTTGCTGCCTTGTTGACCAGGGATACGAAGTCAGCTGCAGGGGGAGAGGGGAGGCGAGGGGCAGGAAATTGTGCTGAGCCCCTCCACGCACACCTCTTCGGTCTCAGCAACTGTCTGATGAGACCCAAGCCTTGAAGGGGCTGTCTGTCCCCAGGTGATGGCTAGGCTGGGATGTGGCATACAGTGGACACTGAGTTTTCGGGTCACATTTTGATCACGGCCTTGTAGTGGGGGAACCTCTAGCAACCATTGTCCTAAAAGCCAAAGCTGGTATGTGGAAAATTCATATATTTCGATAACTCTTCCCACTCCACACTACCTCCCTCCTTCAGGACTGCTGCCACCCTCAAATGCTCACGCCTCAAATGCTGTGAGGGATTGTCATCAACTGAGGAAGAAAAATGATCTGACCCCATGTCTCCTTACTGGGGTCTGCCGCCAAGGCGGCAGACGCCATCCCTGGAGCCCAAGTGGGAAGGGCACCCTGACAAGGGCAGTGAGGCCTGGGGAGACAGCATGGCAATGCCTGCATCCTGAGCCTGCCCCCTAAACACCTGTCTGCTAGGAATCACCACACATGCATCTTCCCCTGGAGCACGTTTCACTATGATGCTCCTCTGGGTTCTCTGGGGCTGCCATAGCCAAGCACCGCCTGAACCTTGTGAGACATTTCTTCTCACAGTGCTAGAAGCCAGAGTCCAAAACCAGGGAGAAGCTCCAAGCAGGGGCTCCGAGGAGGGTTCCCTCCGTCACTCCAGCTGTGGAGGTCCCTGCGCCTTCTCTCCTTGGCTTGTGGCTCGTCAGTCTGCCCCTGCCTCCGTTATTACACAGCCCCCTCTGTCCGTTTTGGCTTCTCTCCTGTGATCAGACTTGTCCCGTGGCTCCGGGCCCACCTCACTCCAGGATAACTCGCCAGAACCTTATCAGTTAACAGCACAGAGGCTCTTGTCCTGCCTGAGGTCACAGTATGGAGCCCAGAGTGGGGCAATCTCCGGGAGACCACAACTCCACCTGAAACAGTACAGACAATCTCTCTCTCTCTCTCTCTTGCTCCTTATCTTTTCTTTCTTTCCTCTTGTGTGTGTGTGTGTGTGTGTGTGTGTGTGTGTGTGTGTGTGTGTGT
>NW_026588752.1:4975966-4979878 GCF_907164565.1 Psammomys obesus | reverse complement strand
TGTGTGTGTGTGTGTGTGTGTGTGTGTGTGTGTGTGTGTGTGTGTGTTTAGGTATGTCATACATAAATGTGGGGTCCTCATTGTCCAGGGATCCTTTGAGACAGGATCCCTGGTTGTTTGCTACTGCCTAGGTCAGGCTAGCTGGCCGAGAGCTTCCACGGGTCCTTCAGTCCCTGCTCTCCGTCTCCCTGTAGGAATGCTGGGATTCCAGACACACACTTGGAATTCAAGCTCAGGCCCTTATGCTTGTACTGAGCCATCCCCCAGTTCCCCCACCCCTGGGGTTCTCTTTCTACAATGACACTAATAGCTAAGAATGAGCTTCCAGGGGTGTGGGGACAGGATTTGGGATACAGCTGTTTCTGGGCCTGCAGGGTCCCTCAGGAGGGGTGAAAACATGAAGAACCCCACCTGCCACCACCAGGAACTGTCCTCGAGCAAGGATGGCACCAAAACCACCTTAGAATGTGCAGGGTAGAGCTGAGACCACAACCCCTGCCAACAACCCCGAACACGTAGCCATCAGAAGAATCTACCATTGCTGGAGGGTACTAACAAGGCCACAGAGGAAAAAGAAGACCAGATCTTATAAAACCTCCCATGGAGGATAAAACAAAACAAAACTATTTCCTACACACAAAGCTGTCAAGGTTCGAACTAAAAACTGATAGCGCGCAGCTGCAACTCTGGGACTCAGCCAGGAGGCCGAGGCAGGGAGATTGCATGAGTTAAAGCCAGCCTGGGCTACATCGTGAGTTCCAATTCAGTTCGACTTGAACAAACAAAAGCAAACAACTACGACCATAGTAATAATATTATTTGGACAAATAATAATATTATTTGAGTTTGTGTGTGTGTGTGTGTGTGTGTGTGTGTTGGTGTTAAGGGTCAAGTTGAGTGCCTGGCATTGCTGGGCTGGTGCTCTCTCCCAGTGGGCTTATCCTCAGCCCTTGCTGCTGGAGAGCGGAGCCTTCTGCCTGCTGAGAACGAATCCATCATTGAGCTGCATCCCTAGCCCTCAGTTGTCCTTATTGATCTATTTTGAGGCAGGGTCTCAACATTTGATACATAGCTGAGTATGATCTTGAACCCCTGACCCTCCTGCCTCTACCTCCCAAATGCTAGGCTTAGAGGCATGTGTCATCATGCCAAGCTTTCAGTTCATACTTTGAAATCTTAAAATGAACCTCATTTGGGCTGCTATTTGGATTTGGTCTATTATTCTCTGCTTCAGGGATCCCAAAATGACAGGAAAAAAAAAACAAGAAGGAAAGGAAAGAGAGAGAGAGAAGGAAAGAAAGAAAGAAAGAAAGAAAGAAAGAAAGAAAGAAAGAAAGAAAGAAAGAAAGAAAGAAAGAAAGAAAAAGAAAAAACCCAGGCAAGATGAGAGTAGTTGGAAAGAGTCTCTCGATCCTGGAAACTCAGGGAGCTCGAGATGTTTCTGGAGGTCTCCAAAGGCAATGATTGTGGGACAGGCATGGTCTGGAGTGAGGGGTATCAGCATATGTGCATGTAAATACACCAGATTTTCAGGGTCCCAGAAAATCTCTATCCTTGGGGGACAGTTTTGTGTAGTTTTTTTTTCTCTCTCTCTCTGTCTTTCTTCTCTGTCCCTTAGTCTCATTGTATACACACACACACACACACACACACACACACACACACACACACACAGAAAGAGAGAGAAAGGTGGAGTGCCTGCCAACCTTTACAGCAGGAAGGTACACAACTCAAAATAGCTTCAGGAAGCTCCTGAAACTGACAAGAGTCTCTGGACCCCTTCCTGTCGGAGTAAGCAATAAAAACTGCAAAGACTGAGAGCAGACCAGCTGCCTAGAAGAAACAGAAACCAGCTGAGCTGCCTGGAAGAGGTTTAGACCAACGGCTTTACTTAGAAAGGACGCACCGCAATCCATTGACTGCCTACAGGCTGTGCGCTGTGTGCCGGGCTCCCAGCTTTACGACTTGTCACCCATGTTGGGAGGGCTTTGGTGATGTCATTTTGGCTCCTGTAAGTGACCCCTCACCCCTATTCCTTAACCCTGATAAAACTCATTGGCTCACCAAGTTGAACTTTGGCGGCATCCCCACTTCGGTGATCCCTATCTGCGGCGAGCTGAGATATGTGTTGTGCCTCCCCAGGAAAAGCGTTGTCACGCAACGGGCAGTGCAACAAGCTGAGGCACCGTGGACAGGGTGACCCCGGGCAAGCTGCGTCTCAGAACTTAGATTTCCTCTTGAGATATAGTGGCCGTCCAAGGAGCATGACTACGCTGACAAAGGGTGAGTACCAGGACCTGGGGAGACAGCGGAGTGCCTGGAGGGTAGTGGGACTTCCATATGTGAACGCTTCTCCTCCTGTGGGTTATCTATCTGTTGGCATATAACGAGGCCCTGGGAATGGATAACAGGTACAACTGGGTGGTAGCAGGGCACCCTGGAGAGGATGGCAGCGATGAAGTGATTCTGATCATCTAGCTGCTTACTGCATGTTCATACTTTTTCTTTACTTTGAGGACCAGGAACACTTAATTGCTCATCTGTGGCCAGCCCCAGTTAGAACCACAAGTCCTGTCTAACAAGGGATGAAGTCATGTTTGGTCCACAGACTCATGGCGCTTTGAAGCACTTAATTTGCGGCACATAGGTTTTGTGCTTTTTGTCCACATGTGTGTAGACGCTTAGGGACCGTCTGACTATTTATTTCAGCTCTATCTATTGGTGTTTTGTTTTGTTTTGTTTTGTTTTGTTTTGTTTTGTTTTTTAAGACAGGGTCTCTCTATGCAGACATGCTGCCCTGGAATTCAGAGAGCCCCCTATCTCTGCCTCCTGGGTGCTGAGACTAAAGGTGTACACGCCATGCCCAGCCTCTATCTTTTCTTCCTTACATGTCTATTTATGTAATGGGGGGGTTATATGTACCACAGCATGTGTGTGAAGGTCAGGACAACTTGGGGGAGTTGATTCTCTCCTTCTACCATGTGGGCTCTGGGACAAAGCTCAGGTTGTCAGGCTTGGTGGCAAGTGCCTTTACCTCTGAACCATCTAAACAGCGCTGGCTCTATCTTTGAGATTAAAAATGAAGGGCTAGTGCCGAGCAGCAGATGGGTTGGGAATGCTGGTGCGTGCGGGAGGTGTACCCCAAGCCTTGATTTCCTCAGACAACTTGGCAAGTTGTTCCTGGTGATGGGGGGGGGGACAGCATTTGCACACTTACCGCCAGGGTTAAATGCAGTGGGTACTGGCTTCTGCCCCTGAGCGTAGACACAGGGCCCAGGACTGGCTCCCGTGGTCTCATGCTTGCCTGCTCCCTGGTGGCCTCTCCTTTGCCCCTCGCCTTTCTCCGATGGCTTATGCCTATATCTGGCCACGAGCCAGATGAGTACTTTTGTAAACCTTTATTATTCTCACTGCTCTAAAACAGCCCAGGTGCTCTCAGGCCAGACACACTGTCTCAGGGACACCAACATGTCTCCGACATAAATTACAAGATGCTTCTTGGAACCTTGAAGTAGTCCCTGAGAAACAGAAACAACTTCGTCCGATGCCAGTGGCTGCTCTTCTGATCCATGGAGGTTCTGTTCGTGCCTTGTTATGGCTTGGATCTTAACTCTCCTGCACAGGCCCACGTGTGGGAGGCTGGGCCCCAGACTGGTGCTAAACCTTTAAGAGGTGGAGCCTGTTGGGGAGTCCTCACGTCACGGCAGTGTGTGTGTATGTCTCTGTGTGTGTGTGTGTGTGTGTGTGTGTGTGATTCCTTGAAGAGAAAAGTGAGACTGCTGGGTCCTTCTACTCTTTCTGTCCTCTGGCTGTGCTGTCTCACCTGAGGCCGGAAACCAACAGGGACAACTGATTAGGGGTTGAACCCCCCCCCCCCCACCATGAATACAAAGGAACTTTTTCTCTATCAGC
>NW_026588752.1:4950492-4975956 GCF_907164565.1 Psammomys obesus | reverse complement strand
CCCCCCCCCCCCCACCATGAATACAAAGGAACTTTTTCTCTATCAGCTGATTATCCTTTATTTACTTTCCATCTGTAATGATGGAAAGCTGGTGGGCACATCTCCCACCAAGAACCCCGGCCCCATCCTTCCACTTGTAGGACACAAGCTGAAGACCAGGGGAGGTCAGAGCTTGTGACGATGGGATGGCATCCTCACAAGCTGAGTAGCCACACCCCATGGAGACAGCCCTAATGCCAGCACCCCGGGAATGAATGACATGCCGCCACCCCTAGAGAGTCTTTATGGAGGACCCAGACAAATGCGTCCCCAGTTCTGCTGAGGCCCCACAACAGTCCCATGAAGTGGCACCGTTGCTATGATTCCTGTTTCACAGTGGATCACGCGGGAGCTTCCCAAAGACGCCTGAAGCCTGGCTGAAATGGGCGACGAAACATCCATCCCATCCGGTGAGGTGGATTCCCCACAGCGTGGGGAATCTGCCCTTAATTGCATGGCCCGGAGTGATCAGACAAGTTCTATCACATACCAACAACCAGTCTCCCCTGGCTCTTTGAAGATGCCACAAGCACTTCCTGGCAATGGGCTGGAGGCAGGGAAAGAAGGACAGGAGAGGCCCGTGGACTCCATTCCCTGGCCTGTTTGGCCAAGTGCTCTGAGACCCTGCCAGTGGACTGGTCCCTCCAGCTCTTATGCCCAGACAGCACAGTGAGTGTGTCTGAACTTCCGTTTTTGCCTTAGATCTCCCCGCAGTCCTGAGCTCAGACTCCTCCGGTACTCTGTTTTCCAGTGGGAAAACCATAGTCTGTGAGCCCAGGCCAGGCCAGCAGTGGATGCAGACATTTGGGAGACATACATGGAGCTGGTGGGTTTGGCCACCCCAGAACTTAGTTGTAGAGGCCAACTTAGAGGGAATTCTAAGCAAGAAAGGAGCCAGACCAGGGAGTCAAAGCTGGCATCATTGCCTCTGCCGAATGACCTGGCACCCAGGAGACTGATTTGGTATTTCCAGAGAGTGGAGGAAAGTGGGGGCGGCAGACAGGCTATAAATAAGAGCTAATGGTGCTGACTTACCCTATAAAACAGGGCACAAACACTGTTTTGGCCATGACACCACTGCCATAACCAGAGAAGAAAGGCAGGGACTGCTGAAGCAGTGGTGGCCACTGGGAGCCCAGGTGGACATGGTATTTGGGGACAGCATTTCAGAGGCTGTGACGAAGCCTGTGCTGAGTAGGCTGTGGTAGCCCCCTCCAAAAGGCAGCACGGCCTTAGAGGGGAGACTTTGTTTTTGGAAGCTTGGGTTCTGATCTTGTTCCTGTCGTTTCCTGGTAGTGTGATGAATGGAAAGTTAATTAAAGACTCAGCCTCGATGTAAATGCTGCTGCCTGTGGAGTCTAAAACATGCTCCCAAGCTCTTTGATAGTCCTCCTTTGAAGAGGTGGAGCCTAATTCCCCTTCCCTTCACTGTGTCTAGAACCAGTGACTATCTTCTAACTGATAGAACAAAACCAGAGTGACCTTGTGCATGCACAGAGACATAGCATTGCAATGAGCATGCTGGGCCCCTGCTGATGCCCTCTCTCACTCAAGACGCCAGCTACTGAGTCATGAAGAGGAGCCTGCTGGTGTAGAACTGAAGACTCCAGCCAACAGCCATGTGAGAGGCCATCTTGGTTCCTCCAGCTCCAATCAGTCTTCAGAGAGCAACTGCCTGGAAAGGCAGCCTCCTGAGAAACCTTGTAAGCTGCATCTGGATCCCTGATCCACAGAAACCATAAAATAACAAAAGTTCATTATCTTTTTGTTTTTATTTTTCAAGGCAGGGTTTCTCTATGTAGCCCTAGCTGTCCTGGAACTTACTCTGTGGGGCCAGGCTGTCGTTGAACTCATGCAGAGCTGCCTGCCTCTGCCTCTCAAGTGCTGGGATTAAAGGCCTGTGCCACCATGGCCGGCAAAGATTCATTATCTTACATAATGTATCTTGGAGAATAATTTGTTCTGAAGCAGCAGGTAACTGATATGCCCATCTCCAGGTGTTTATACACACTTGCTGGCACAGAGGACCCCATTCATCACTTCCTTTCCACCTCTTCTTTGTGAGGGCTGAGGTTTGGCTGTGGATTATGCTTATCCACAGGCCAGTCCTCCAGTCCTCCAGACACCTTCCTTTCCTTTCTCTCAGTGTGTCTCCTGGTTTTGCCCACCGAACACCCTGGCACACGGGGAGGCCTGCTCTCTCTCTCTCCATCTCTCGCTCTCTGTCTCTCTAAAGATTTATTTATTTACTATGTGTTCTGCTTACATGTACACCTGCACACCAGAAGATGCAGCAGACCTCACTATAGATGGTTGTGAGCCACCATGTGGTTGCTGGGGATTGAATTTAGGACCTCTAGGAAGGGCAGTCAGTGATCTTAACCTCTGAGCTATCTCTCCAGCCCCACCTGCTCTCTCTTTTAAATAAAAGATCAAAGAAATTAACATGATCCCGTGGCAAGGCCCGGTACAAGCTCCCTGCTTGTGCTTGTCTTCGGAGCATGAATGAGATGGCCAAGGTAAAAACCAGTTCACACCACTTCTTCCTCAAAATATGCAGTGGAGTTTCTTTCGTAGAGTAAAAACCCCACTGAGTTACCACAGCTCTAAGACCTTGCCTTATGCCCTTCCCCCATACTTTCATATTCCTCTCTAAGCCCCTTAAACACATCAGACCATACTCTCTCCCACATGAAAGCCTTTCATCAGACCTTCCCATCGTTCAAATATCTCTTGCCTTTTCAGAACCCCACACTGGGTCCTCTCGGCCATATTATTTTTTTTATCACCAGCTAAACTATCCCACAGTCTTACTGCTTAAAGTCCATTCCAGCATTAAAGACTGCTTAGGAGCACAGCTCTACATGCTTGCCAGGAGGATGCTTGGACACCACAAGCACTCTGAACCAATAAGCTTTATGGATGTCATTTGAGTTTTGTTATGAGACTATTGGCAGCAGCTGTCTCCTAGGGGAACCCCTGAAAAGAGTCTTCCTGTAAAGAAAGTTAGGTATCCTGGTGTACATGTAACCCATGGCAACAGGTTGGCTATGCCTAGGAGCTTTGCCAGGTTTTGAAATGAAGGCTGCATGCATCGTTCTGCAGCATGAGTTCCATGGGTTCACTTCCATCCTGGTGAGTGAGTGTAATAAAGAGAGGATGAAACAGACAGAAAAACAACAACAACAAACAGCTGGCATTGTCACTCCAGCAAGGCAGAATATGGTAATGCAAGTGAGAACCATGGGGAGCCTGCTCATGGTGCAAGTGAGTGATCCTAGCTTCCTGGGAGTCTGAGGCAGGAGGATGGCAATCTTGAGGGCAGCATAGGCTACAGAGTGAGTATATGCCCAACCTGGACAACTTAGTAAAATATTGTCTCCAAATAAAAACTGAAAAAAAGAGATGGAGTACACAGTTCAGTGGGAGGATGTGTGCCTAGCCTCCAGGAGGTCCCGGGTTCAGTAATTCCCAGCACCGTAAAACAAGCGAGATGAGGGCAGACACCAGCTCGTACTCACCAGGATGGTGAGCAAAGGCGAGCAGAGGAAGAAGTGCTAATGAGGGCATGAAAAACCTTACAGAGATCTTGTGAGCATGTGCAATGTGTGACCATTGTGGAAAATAGTCTAGAAGTTTCTCAAGAGTAAAAATTGTTGGGAGTGGGGGCGCACGCCTGTAATCCCAGCACTCGGGGAGGCAGAGGCAGGCGGATCTTCGTGAGTTTGAGGCCAGCCTGGTCTATAAAGCAAGTCCAGGACAACCAAGGCTACACAGAGAAACCCTGTCTCAAAAATTTAAAAAAAAAAAAAAAAAAAAAAAGGTGATCATGTGGCCCAGATCGTCCTTGCCTGGTCGGAAAGAAGAAAGAAAACTGCTTGCGTGCACACACCTGTACATGAATGTTCACAGCAGCAGTATGATAGCCCATGTCTCTACTCTGCTCAGGAAGCTATACAGTAAGATAGCATTCATCTGTAAAATACGGAGGGAGTCTTAACCGGCGCTACAATGTGGGTGAATGTTGAACACGTGTCCAGCGGAAGGTGAGAGTCGCAGAGGCCCACATACCTCGGGCCTTCACCTGCACAAAAGGTTCAAAACAGCTCCACAGAGAGAGCAGCGACGCTCGCTAGAGGTGGAAGCGGTGACTAGGGGGATCAGAAAAGTGAGGTGCCTTTCTAACAGAAAGAACGTCCTACACCGCTGGTCACACAACTCTGAGACTATAAAAAGCCACTAAGCTGGGTACTGTGTGTTTTGTTACTCTGCTTTTATCAAGGTTTTAGTTTTTTGAATTAGGATTTCACTTTGTAGCCCAGGCTGTCCTCGAGTTCCCAGGAATGAGGAAAGATGAAGCCAGTGGAAAACCTGGAATCGGGGAAATTCTGACAATGTTAGAATGGTCTAAAAGCTCAACAATAAGAACAAGATAGACCTGAGTTCAAGCCCTACTCTCCCAAAATCCATGCTGGAAAAAAAACAGAACTGACTCCAAAAAGCTGTTCTCCGCCCCCACAAGCATCTGCGCCACATATACACACACACTAATAATAATAAATAAAATTAAAGCTGGGCAGTCGTGGTACACACTTTTAATTCCAGCACTCCGGGAGGCAGAGGCAGGTAGATCTCTGTGAGTTTGAGGCCAGCCTGGCTTATGGAGTGAGTTCTGGGAAAGCCAGGGCTACACACAGAAATCCTGTCTCAAAACTGTAAATTAATTAATTAATTAATAAAATAGACAAGGTCAAAAAGAAAATGAACAGCTGAAATTAAAAACAGGCGAAGATGGGGCTGGAGAGATGGCTCAGTGTTTTAGAGCACTGTCTGCTCTTCCAGAGGTCCTGAGTTCAATTCCCAGCAACCACATAGTAGCTGCCAACCATCTCTTCTGGCATGCAGGTGTACATGGAGATAGAGCACTCATATATGTAAAATAAATACATCTTAAAAAAAAAAAACACAGGTAGAGAAGCCAGGTGAGCTAAACTGTTTAGCTAGATTGTACATGTAAAATTATTAATTATATGGTGTGTGAATTAAAATCTCAATGAAGCGATTTAAAGAGCAGGGATTTGTGGGCCAGGGCCTACCTTTTTCTCAGCTTGTGTGGTGGGCGTCTCGTAGTCTTCCGGCTACTGGTGAAGTGATTGATGTGTGCCACACAGTGGCAACAAGAAGGAAGGGAGTGTCTGTGCTGGAGACATGGCTTCCTGGTGAAGAGCACGGGCTGGTGTCTCACAGGACCCAGGTTCGATTCCCAGCATCCACGTGCCTACGTACAACAGAACCCACAGGCCGCTCACAGCTGGCTGCAACTCAGTTCCAGGGCCCCAATGCCCTCTGATGCTGCTGGCACCAGTGGCACAGGTGGCGCATAGACATAGATACAGGCAAAACGCCCGTAACATTTTTTTAAAATAATATTTTTTGAGAAGAAATTAATTTCTGTTTTGAGCGTGAGTCTCATGAAGCCAGGGCTGGCCTTGAACTGGTAAGCACCAGGCTTTCACAGGTTCAGCCTAGCTGATCATGGCAGCACACCTGCAAACCCTGCGCTGAGAGAAGGAGGCGCCTCCTGCATGCTGGGGTTACAGGCGTGCTCTGGCACACTGGCCTCTTTTGCCTGTTTTTAATTTCAGCTCTTCCTTTCCTTTTTAAACGGGATTTATAGGCATGTGCCATCCTGCCTCGCTAGGAATTTCTTATCAAACCACTTATTGCGATAAGGGCACAGAGCTGAGGAAATAACTCAGTTGCTCAAGTGGCAGAAGAACCGGAGTTCAATCCTCAGAACCCATGTGAAAATGGAAAAAACAACAACAACAAAAACGAGCATGGAGGTACATGCTTGCAATCCTATGAGAAAATTAATAATAAAATCAGGCCAAGAAATGAGTAAAAAGGTCAGGAGGCAGAGGCAGGGGATCTCTCTGAGTTTCGGGCCATCCTCAGATGTACACAGTGAGAATCTGCCTCAGAAGAAACAAACAATTAAATACATACATACATACAGACAGACAGACATAACAAATAAATAAATAAATAAATAGCAAAAGCCTGGTGAGATGGCTGAGTGGGTAAAGATGTTTGTGACCAAGCCTGATGAGATGATTTCAATGATATGACTTTCTGGAAATGATAAGGGCTGTGGCAATTTGGAAATGTTAAAAAGATCGAGGGCTGCTCAGAGCCTCTCTCTCTTGCTCTCTCTCTCTCTCTCCTGTTTTATTTCTTTTAAGATTTATTTATTTTTTATTTATACAGTGTTCTGTGTGCGTGCATGCTTTCACATCAGAAGAGGGCCCCAGATCTCATTATAGATAGTTGTGAGCCACCATGTGGGTGCTGAGAGTTGAACTCAGGACCTTTGGAAGAGCAGCCAGTGCTCTTAACCTCTGAGTCATCTCTCCAGCCCCTCTTCTGGTTTTTTGAGACAGGGTTTCTCTGTGTAGTCTTGGCCATCCTGGAGTCACCTTGTAGAACAGGCTGGTCTTGAACTCACAGCAGTCCCCCTGCCTCCGCCTCCTTGAGGGCTGGGACTAAAGGCATGTGCCACCAGGCCCAGCTCTGTGATGTTTACGTTGCTTGCTTGCTTGCTGGGGTTGGCAGTGCTGAGGGCTGAGCAGAGGGCCTTCCTTGCACATGCTAGGGGAGAGGCCTGTTGCTGAGGCACAGCCCAGCTCTCTTTACTTTTTCTCTTTGCTTTCTGAGACAGTTTCACTAAATTGTCCAGACTGGGCTTGGACACACCCTCTACCACGGTTTGCCTGGAGTCTTTGACCCAGCCTTCTTCGTAGCTGAGATTAGAGGTTCTTGCTTCAAATTCAACTCCATCCTAGGAACTTTCTGCTTTTTGTTTGTTTGTGTTTTGCCTTGAGACAGCAGACCTGGCCTTCCTGGCACACTGGCCTCAAACTCTGATTCTCCTGCTCCTGCCTCCTGAGTGCTGGGATTAAAGGGCTGCGTCACCACCCCTAGTGTCTTTCTGATTTTTGTTGTTGTTAATGCTGTCTGATATTATCTTTTTCTTCCTTTCATTTCCCTTCTTTTATTTTCCAGTTTTTGTCTTTTGAGACAGGCTCTCACTCTGTAGCTCACACTGGCCTGGAACTCACTAGGATTTCACATGCATCTGTCCTCTTTCTGCTAGATTTTACTATGAATTTAAACCTAGTAAACAGCAGGAAACTGTCAAGATCTGGCTTTCAGTTTGTGTGTGTGTGTGTGTGTCTGTGTGTGTATGTACACATGAGGTCACTCACGTGAATGTACCTATGTGGAAACCAGAGGTCCATGATGTCAAGTGTCTTCTGTCTTATTTTTTCAGTGTCTCCAACTGAACCTGAGGTTCACCACTTGGCCAGATCTGACTCTTCCCCCTCCTCAGAGCTGTGTGTACACATAGTATACACACTAGCTTTTACCTGGGTGCTGGGCATCTGAACTCACTTTTCTCCCTGAGCCGCCTCCCTCGTTCCTACTGCCATGTGGAGTCTTCCTCCCCGACGCTGTGTGAGTCTGGCCTCGGGAGAGCCGAGTATAAGGGTATCTTATCCAGGAAACTTCACGCTGCTTCTCAGTAGAGAGGTCTTGTTTATTTATTTTGACTATTTTACGTTTTTAAACTCGTAATTTACACACAGGGAACGTATAATGTGTCTCAAACCAAACCAAACCAAACAAGGGGACCAAAACCTAGACGAAATCAAACCAAGACAGGCAAACACTCACAAACACAGAAGGGGTGACTCCAGTGGGTCTGGGGGTGTCTGCTCTGCTTTGGGGCAGGGTCTCACTAAGCAACCCAGGCCGGCCTTGAACTCTTCATCTTTCTGCCTCGGCCTCCTGAGTGTTGGGATTACAGGCATTTGGTTACAGTGGCCACCTGTGGAAGGGGAACGACGCAAGTCT
This sequence comes from Psammomys obesus, assembly GCF_907164565.1. Classification (NCBI taxonomy): domain Eukaryota; kingdom Metazoa; phylum Chordata; class Mammalia; order Rodentia; family Muridae; genus Psammomys; species Psammomys obesus. The sequence continues at coordinate 4,968,000 of NW_026588752.1, read as the reverse complement.
GTGTGGTTTGTGCCAACCTGCCCAGCGAAAACAGCTAAGAAGCCGGGAGGAAACAAAAGCACCAGGAAGGGTCAGCAAGGCAGACAAAGTAGTCCGCCGCCCACCCAGCGAGGCAGCTGCTCCTGTCTGGGGATTGTTTGCCGATCTGAGGAGATGGCTGACAGCTTCGCAGAGCTGTGGGGGGAAGCTACAGTCCGAGCCTGCCAACAATCACAGGCTGCCGACCTGGCTTCTCCCCGCCGGGCTCTGATTTCAAAGGGCGGTTCCTCCGGAGGAAGGCAGCCTGGAAGTAACGCAGCTGCGGGAGCCACAGCAGCCCGGCAGCCCCTGGGCAGCCCGGATCTTTACAAAGGAGGCCCCAGATGGCTGATGTCACCAGGCACCTGGAAGAAGCCAGAGAGACCCTCTTTGGAAAAAGACCATCATCTCAGGGGCCTCATCTTCCCAAAACTCATGTTTCGCCATATGCTGCGCACTGTAGAGAGAATCAGGCACGCGGGGTGAGGACCAGGAGGCATGACTGACATCAGAAATGGCTCCAGGTGGCTTCTGGATGCTAACAGCCAGATGTATGAAAACAACTCCAATTACTCCTCCCAAGGTAGTCACACTTAAGCATTTTGTCCGTAAAGCACAAGTTACCTGTGTATTTTTTTTCTCCCTTTCTTCCTCTGTCCTTCCCTTCCACTGCGTGCTTGCAGCACCTTAGAGGCCGGGAGAGGACATCAGGTCACCTGGAATTGGAGTTACAGGTGGTTGTGAGCCACCAAGTGAGCGCTGGGAACCAAACCTGGGTTTCCTGCAAGAGCAGTAAGAGCCCATCTTCCCAGACCTTTAATAATAATAATAATAAATTTATTCTTTTTGTTTGTTTGTTTGAGACTAGGTTTCTCTGTGTAGCCTTGCCTGTCCTGGACTTGCTTTGTAGATCAGGCTGTCCTGAAACTCACATAGATTCACCTGCCTCTGCCTCCCAGAGTGCTGAGATTAAAGGCGTGCACCACCACATTTGGCTTGAAATTTGATTTTAAACATGGCACTCTTTTTCTCTCTTGTTTTTTTATTTAAAGGTTTATTTTTAGTTATGGGGGCGGGGGGCATATGTCAGAGGTCAGAAATTTTCCATTCCCCTGGAGCCAGAGCTGCAGGCCAGTGTGGGCCACGTGGCATGGGTGCTGGGAGCCGAACTCCAGTCCTTGGTATGAGCTGTGCACATTCTTAACCAATGAGCCACCTCTCTAGCTGCTATCTCTTTTTTTGGGCAGGGTTTCAGTGTGTAGCCCTGGCTGGCTTGGTACTCACTGTATAGATAAAGATGGTCTTAAATTCAGACATGCATTGGCCTTTGCCTCCTGAATTGGGACACTCTAGAGAATAATTTTTTTGGCTGGGTGTGGTGGCACACCCCTTAATCCCAGCGCTTGGGGAGGCGGAAGCAGGCAGATCTCTGTGAGTTCAAGGCCAGCCTGGTCTACAAAGTAAATCTAGGCAACCAAGGCTACACAGAGAAACCCTGTCTCAAAACAACAAAACAAAGAAACAAAAAAATAAAACCAACCCCCCCCAACAAAGAATAACTTTTTGCTGTTGTTGTCTTTTGAAACAGTCTCATCCTCCTGAAGCCCAGGCTGGCCTATAGTTCAGGCTGGCCTCTATTTTTTTTTTTTTCTGAATGAGTATGTGTGTGTCCGTGTGTATATAGATGTGCTTGTGTATGCCCTTGGAGGCTAGAAGAGAGCAACAGAGCCCCTGGATCTGGAATCACGGGTGTTTTTGAGCTCCCTGCCGTGGGTGCTGGCAAAAGAAGCCCGGTCTAAACCATTTCTCTGGCCCTGGCTTCTAATTTTTGGCAGAATACCTGTCTCAGCCTCCTAGGTGTTGGGATTACAGGCGTGAACCACTATATCCAGTGAAAACAAAACAAAAAACCACAATAAAAAAATCTCGGCTGGGTTCGGTGGCACACGCCTGTAATCCCAGCACTCAGGAAGGCAGAGGCAGGCAGATCTCAAGGCCAGCCTGGTCTATAAAGTGAGTCCAGGACAGCCAAGGCTACACAGAGAAACCCTGTCTCAGAAAATAAAACAAAACACACACACATATATTTCTGGGGCAGGAGACATGGCGCAGTAGTTAAGAGCACTGGCTGCTCTTTCAGAGTGCCTGCTCCAATTCCCAGCACCCACATGGCAGCTCACAACTGTCTGTAACTTTAGTTCCAGGGGATCTGACATTCTTACGCAGTCAAATGTGCAGGCAAAACATTAAGGCACATAAAATAAAAATTAAAAATAGATACTTCTGCCAGACATGGTGACACATGCCTTTAATTCCACCACTCAATAAATAAATAACAATATATATCTCTATTTTTTGAGGTTATGATGAAATTACATCATTTTCCCTTTTTCTTTTTCTCCCTCCAAGCCCTCTCATATACCCCTCTTGTTCTCTTTCAAATTCATGGACTCTTTTTTTTCTTTTTCTTTTTGAGACAGGGTTTTTCTGTGTACCACTGGGTGTCCTGGACTCCCTTTGTGGACCATGCTGACTTCAAACTCGCAGAGATCTGCCTGCCTCTGCCTCCTGAGCTCTAGGATTAAAAGTGTGCACCACCATCGCCCAGCTCCTGGCCTCTTTTTAAATTAACTGTTCTCATATATTCACAAATACATCAGTAACTCCTGTTCTGTCTCTGCAGTGTTCTCATATATTCATAAATACATCAGTATCTCCTGTCCCGTCTCTGCAGTGTTACTCTATGTATGTTTTCAGTGCTAACCTTTGGTATCGGGTAACCAATTGGTGTGCTCTTTGCTGAGGAAGACTATTCCTTTCACTCTCAGCATCCTTCCTGGCCTGTAGTTCTGCATTAGGGTTGAAGCCTTGTGGGCTTTTTCCCTTGGCATAATCCACATCCGCTTTTGCGTGTTTACTGTTGTCATCCTTGTTCAGCTCATGTCTGGGCAGTCATGTTGGTGAGACTATGGGTGCAGCTTCTGATATTGCTAGGGGACACGGTCTCACAACAAACTCCCTGATCCTCAGGCTGTTAGATCTTTCCACAGTCATTTCCACAGCGATCCCTGGGCATAGACATGGGGCCGTGTGGCAGATGTATCTGTTGGGAGTGGGGACCCCATGCTCTTAGTAGAACATATTTATATATGAAGAACAACTAGTCAAGGTGATGGACTGCATTTGAGGGTTAGACTATGAAATAAAAGCCCTCAGTGTTAGCATGCACCGTGGACACGGCCTCTGTCTTCCTAGTGGACATTTTAGCGTCAGATTTTTGCTACCTCCGATCACTGAGACCGTTAATGTGAGCTTCGTCCCTGATGGACCAGGGCAGTGTCAATAGTGGTCAGAGGAGAAAACCGAGGCAGTGAAGGTTATGTGTGCTCCCTGGGACCCCACTGCTCCTCCGCACCCCATTGCTCTCCTGACTTGCCTCTTGCTTAGCTGAGAATGTGTAGAAGGCAAGAAAAAGACTTAAATGGTTTATGCCTATAAACCCAGCACTTGGGGAGATGAGACAGGAGGATGAGCCTGGGCTACATAGTGGGTTAGCTACCCTTGACTACAGCGTGTGACCCTATCTCATACAAACAAACACACAAACAAACAAACATACGTAAAAGGCACAAAGGGTTGAAAGGAAGAAAAGACTAAAAAGCCATTTTTCTTGGGTAATAGAGAAAGGAAATTTAGAAGAATCTACTGATAAATGTTAAAAGAAGCCAGGGGTGTGGCACACACCTTTAATCCCAGTACTGGGGGAAGCGGAGGCAGGTGGATCGTTGTGAGTTCAAGGCCAGCCTGGCCTACAGAGTGAGTTCCAGGACAACCGAGGATACACAGAGAAACCCTGTCTCAAAAAAAAAAAAAGGCCGACTAGAAGCTGAAGCCTTCTGTAATTCCTGTATTAAGAAGGTGGAGGCAGGGGAATCAAAACTTCAGAGGCATAAGGGTCTTAGGCAGGGATGAAATGCTGGAGAGACTGATCAGTGATTAGGGTGCTTTCTGCTCTCCCAGAGCACCTGGGTTCGATTCCCAGCACCCAGGTTGGATGGCACACACCTGCCTGTAACTCTAGCTCCAAGAAAGTCATGCCTTTCTCTCTTGCCTTCTTGGGTACTCTCACACATATGGCACACATTCTCAGACATACACAAACACAGAAATTGAAAATAAAAGAAAGGAAGAAAGAAATATCAATGGCCAGAAATAAATAAAAAAGCAAATAAAGAATTCCAATAACCCCTAGATCACTATTTGGGAAACTGACAATATATTACTGGGTCAGTGATGTGTCTCGGTGGGAAAAAACACCTAGTACCAGGGCTGAGGACCTGAGTGCCATACTCAGGATCCATAAGGTGGGGGGAGAGCCCGTTCTCACAAGCTGTCCACACTCACACTATCACATGTATACACGTACACACACACCAAATAAAGAAATACAACTATATTGCTACACATATACACACATGAAATAAACAAACAATACTATTTACACCAACCAACCAACCAAACACTATTACTGCAAAAGATTTAAAAAGAGCCGAAAGTGAGAGTACACACACCTCTGATCTCAGCTCCTAGGAGATGGAGACTGTAGGATCGGAAAGCCTTCAAAGCTAGTCTTGGCCCTGTAAGACCTTGTCAAAAAAAAAAAAAAAATAAGGAAATATAATAATACGCTCATAACATGTACAATAGCACCTGCTAATAAAAACAAAGCAACCTGGACATGGTAACACATGCTTGATGTCAGCAGTAAGGCAGGAGGATTGCTTTGGGTTTTAAGCTAGCCTGGGCTGCACGGTGAGTGCCAGGCCAGACAGGGCTACATTGTAAAGCTCTGACTCAAAAAATGAAAAATTAGCTAAGCAAATAATGTATTCATGGGCCCAGAGGCTCAGTGTTATAAGTACATCAACATCGAAACTAATCTGCACACCGCATGCAACCCCAGGGGAGATCCTGGTAACTAAAAATACATAAATAAATATGACAAATTCATTACAATGAAATGAAAACAATTCAGAAGTCATCATCAGTAGAAGGGGTAAAGAAACCGTGGTCTGTTCGGAGGAGGATGATCAAAGGCAAAAGAACAGCATGCAAGACAAGAGAGTGCTCAGACCGAAGCCAGCAGCACGCGCTTCCACTCAGGCCTCGGGAATGGACCTGAAATAAGTGTGAGCAAGGAAGGGATCAAATGTTAATTAGGATGTGAATAAGATGTGTGACAAGGAAGGGCACATGGTGGGTTCTGATGAGCTGGTGCTGACCCGCATCTGGACCTGGGAAGTGATTATGCAAGTATTGGCTCTATGATAAGCCGTTGTGCATACTTTCCTATGGATGGCCATCTTTCACGACTTCTGTGAAAATGATTTAGAATGTTCCTCATGCATCAGAGGGTGCGTGTCATAAGTGTCCTAGTTTTATTGGAGAGACAAAATGAGACCATATGTAAAATAAATGTTTGGTTTTTATTCTTTTTAAAAAATGATTATTATTTTCATGTGAGTGTTCTGCTTGAATGTACGTATGTGTGCCTCATGCGGTGCCTGAGGAAGCAGGAAGAGGGCACGGGCTCTTTCACAGCAGTTGTGAGCCACCATAAGGGTGGTGGGAACCGAACCAGGGTCCTCAGTAAAATTAGCAACTGTTCTTAACCACTGAGCCATCTGTCTAGCCTGTTCCTGTTGTTGCTGTTTTGTCTTAACCTGTAGCTTAGCCTGGAACTCAAGATCCTCCTGCCTCAGCCTTCCATGTGCTGGGGTCACAGGCTTGTGTTACCACACCCAGCTGAAAGAAGCAGTTGCTTAACGACGCCATAAATAACAGAGAGCACAAGGGAAGGGAGTGGCCTGGGTTGAGCCCAAGAAGAGTGTTGACGGCTACAAGTTTGCTCTTATTCACCCAGAAGTGCTTGGCACAGGCTCACCAGAGGCACCTCCATGTCCCACTTTCACCAGGACAAAAATGAAAACAAAACAAATCTACAGCACTGTCCTCCATCCCGGCCTCACCAGGAACATTTTGCAGGCTGGTCTGTTTTGTTTTGTTTGTTTTTGAGTGTTCTGAGTCCGGGACTGTGAGTGGGTCCCTGAAGAAAGACCATAAGCCTTCAGGTCTCAGAAAAGGCTGCGTTCTTGCGTTCTTCCCTAAGGCTTTAGTCTCTCCGAGCCTGTGAACACCTAACTAGAAAACGGCAACTTCTGAACAATGCTGTAACCTAGAACCCTGCGACAGTGCAGGGACCCTGGGCCCAACTTTACCTATCTAGCTCACACGCTAGGAGACCCAGACCTGGGAGACGTGGCTTGGTGGTGATTGGTTGGCTAGTATTGGCAGGACCTAGGTTTGATCCCCGGTATGAGAAGAGAGAAAGGAAGGAGAGAGAGAGAGGAAGGAAGAGTATGGGTGAGAGAGAGCCCTATCTCAGGGGAATTTAGCATTAACCCTGCTGGCTACCTACCACAGCACATTGGAATAGGGCCATGCCTGGGGAACATCTTGGCTTGGTTGAGGTTCCTATACCAACCCTCCCATTTCAAACAGTTAATTAATGTCTGCCTGTTTCATTTTGTTTGATTTGTTTTGTTTTCAATTATGTCTGTGTATATACACCTATGCACAGAAGACCAAAGGAGGGCATTGGATCTCTTGGAGCAGTATGGGTGATTGTGAGCTGCCCAACCTAAGTGAGGGGTTCAAGCTCAGGTCCCCTAAAGAGCAGAAAGCATTCTTCACCCCTGAGCCCTCTCCCAGCACCTCTTATTAAGCAATTTGAATCTTCTAGTCATCAAAGGACATCGTTTAAAAAGGTTAGAAACTTTAAAGAGGCCTGTTGAACCTGCTCAGCAAGGAAGAAGGCTTGTTAACCAAGCACAGGGACCTGAGTTCGGATCCCAGCTCTTAGGCTAAAAAGAGGTAACTCCATGCGGCCTCAGATCTGCACGGAACGGCAGCGTGGTGGGGCTTTCCGACACTTGCTGGCTGCCAGCCTAGCTCTATTCTGGTTCAGTGCAAGACCCAGTCTCAAATGGGTGAGGCTCAGAGAGGTTGAAGGAGACCCAGCACTCTGCTCTGGCTCCTGCACACATATGCACACACACACGTGCATAACACACACGCACATGCACACACACACAGATGTAAAGGAAACCAGGTATGGTGCCACGTGTTTGTAGTCTAATACTAGAAGGCCACGGCTGGAGGATTTCCAAGAGTTCCAGGCTAACCTGGCAAGGTAGCGAAACCCTTGTCCCTCCAAACCAAAGCCAACACAACGAATTCAGGGGTCCTTCTCTTTGGAAGAGCAGACAGCTCTCTTAACCTCTGAGGCATCTCTCCAGCCCGTGAGTCCTTGTCTACACCCAGTAGAGTAGTAGAAATTAAAACAAAACAAACAGCCCTGCCCCCCCCCCCAAAAAAAAAGACAACAGTATCAAACGTCACTCATGTTTTGGAGCTGGCAAGATGATTTGGTCTGCTTGTGAGAGTGTGATGTACTAACACCCTAAAAAATGTTAAACACGTGTCTCTCTCTGACCAGACACTCCTCCAGGCATTCACCTATGGGAGGTGAGAATCTGTTGCATGGACTGATTTGTATTCGGATGATCATAACAGGGGCATGTCTGCTAAACTGGAAACAAACCCAGATGTCCACTAATGGCAGAGGAACCATCAGAGTCCTTCTCTGTCACCAAAAGGAGAAGACCAGCTGACCTGTGAGATGACGTGGAGAGGGCCCTACTGAGCAAAGCCAGACCACACCTGTAATCCTAGCTCCAGCTGACCTAAGTGGAGGATGAGTATCAGGCTAGCCTGGGGTATACTTGAAGACCCTATCTCCAAAACCAAAACAACAAGGGAAGCCAGGCCCTTAGAGAGCCGCACAGACTGACCCCAGTTATCTAGGACTCTGGAACAGACGCGAGGAAGCTGATCAGAGGTTGCCTGGAGCAGGCAGCGCAGTCGGGAGCAGAGGTTGCCCAGAGAGGGTGGGGTAGGAGGGAGCGGAGGCTGCCCAGGGCAGGCAGAGTGGGAGGGATCTTCTGACATGACCGACAGTGCAAGACAGCTTTGCAGAATGGACGCAAAGATCAGCTTCGTTATCAATTTGTTATCTTCTAGCTACAAGTCCTTGGGTGAAGTGCCTAGTGGCTCAGCATGGCCTTGAACTCACCACCTATCGTAGACTAGTCTCAAACTGGAAATCTTTGGTGCGCACCTCTCTGAGCACCTGCATGAGCACGCATGTGCAAATGGGTGCAAGAGGTTGCAGAGGCCAGAAGAGGACTCAGCCCACATAGGTGCCAGGACTCTAATCTTCTGCAAGGACAGCTTTTCTCTGCTTTTGACGTGTCTCACATTACAGCCTGAGCCTGTTGGGGCCTCCTGGGTCCTGGGATTAGGGGCCTATGCCACCGCGTTGGGCTCAATTCATTCTTTCAGTTATGGTTTTTCTGGAGTTGGGCCTATTTGTGTTTAGAAACAAATTGAAAACAAAGCAGGCAATAGTTCCTCTTGCCTGTGGCCCAGAACCACTGCTTTCAATAAGGACGTGTACAGCGCATCAAACACCATTCTAAGAACTTTGCATAAACTAACTCACTGGGGCTTCACAATCCCAAGAGGAAGATTCCGTTATTTTCCCATTTTGCAGGTAAGCAAAGCACGGCACAGAAGCAATATTTATTAAGTGCAGCTGGAGTGTTCCTAAAGTACTAAACAAACAACAGAATGGACCTCCCTGGGGCAGGGGTAGAGAAGAATTTAGGAATTTGGGATTAGACCCAGAATTTAATGATTGATTGGGTTTGGAAGCCATAAGCACTGTCTTCAGAGTCCCCAAAGTCCCCAAAATCAACCTGGGCATTTTTTTGTTTGTTTTGTTTTGGTATTTCGTGACAGGGTTTCTCTGTGTAGCCTGGCTGTCCTGGACTTGCTTTGTAGAGCAGGCTGGCCTCGAACTCACAGAGATCCGCCTGCCTCTGCCTCCCAGAGTGCTGGGATCACAGGTGAGCGCCAGCCAGCTAACCCAGGCATTCTTTAAGTGCAGAGATTCCTGGACAGCATGCTGGGCTTGGGTGCACTTACACATGCCACAGGTTGAGCAAGGCCAGCTGCCAGCTCAGACCTCTTCTGTTCCCAGCTCAACCTCTGTGTGTTTCTAAGTGTGTCTATGTTCCTGTGTACTTGCATGTGTAGATGCACAGAGGTCAGAGGTCAGCATGAGGTGTCTTCATTAGTCTCACGTCATCTCTTGAGACGGGGTTTCTCATTGAACCTGGAGCTTGCCAATTATTCCAGACAGTTGGGGCCCTGAGCCCTGGGACCTCTCCTTTCTCTGCCTCCCTAATTCTGGGATTATAGGTTAATGCCACCCCCTTAAGCTGCCTTATGTGGTTGCTATGGATCAAACCTTGGTTCTCACGTTTGCATTACAAGCATCTTACCAACTGCTCCGACCTTGTGTTTTGCAGGGAAGGGAGGATGGGGCACCCTGGGCTTGCTCTCTCAGAACACAGGAGATTTCTCTGCCCATAACCCGGCCTCTCTGTAGTCCCCATTCCCTGGAGCTGCAGGTCTGGCCAGGTGCCCTTCCCTGCTCCCCCTGTGACACTACCACTAACTTCCTTTTCCTGTTATCCATAGTGGAGTCTAGGCTCGAACATGCGAGTGTCTGAGTCAGTCTGAGTCCCCTGGGGGTGATGCCTCTCGCTGTCTGGCAGTGCACGTGGTAGTGACAGCTTCTCCGTGTGGCTGTACTTTCTGCCCGTCTCAGGCACTTTAATATGTCTTAGCGTGGCTATTTGAAACTCCTGTCTGCTCAGGGTAACATTCACCTACCCAAGTGCTCAAGGCAGTAAAGGCAGGCAGAGCAGGAGTCAAGAACATCTTTGGCTGCATACTGAGTGTGAGGCCAGTGTGGCCTACAGAAGACCATTCCGACCATTCCTTTTTTCTTTTTTTTTTAATTTTGCTTTTTGTTTGTTTGTTTTTTGAGACAGGGTTTCCTCTGTAGCCTTGGCTGTCCTGGACTCACTTACGTAGACCAGGCTGGCCTCAAACTCATAGTGCTCTGTCTGCCTCTGCCTCCCTGAGTGCTGGGATTACAGGCGAGTGCTATCACACCCGGCCCATAGTCACTCAATCAAGCCTGGCTGTGGTGGTGCACACCTTTAATCCCAGCACTAGGGAGGAAGGGGCAGGTGGATCTCACAACTGTCTGTAACTCCAATTCTAGGTGGCCTGACACCCTCACACCAATGCACATAAGATAAAAAATTAAATAAATTATTAAAAAATAAAAAAACAAATAGACACCTTGTGTCAAAAAACATGGGAGTGGGCTGAAGAAATGGCTTACTGCCTAAGAGCACTGCCTGCTCCTGCAAAGAACCTGGGTTTGCTTTCCAGCATGTACTTGGCGGCTCTTGGCATTTGTAACCCCAGTACCAAGAGGTCTGACATCGTGTTCTGGCCTCTGTGGGCACCAGGCACTCATACAGTATACAAACATATATATGATCAAAACACTTACACATACACACACATATATGTACATATACATACATACATATATACAGAGAGAGAGAGGAGAGAGAAAGGAGAGAGAGAGAGAGAATCTATCTGCATAACCTTAGCTGTCTTGGAACTTGCTTTGTAGTCCAGGTTGGCCTCTGCCTCCCAAATTCTGGGATTAAAAGCATATGCCACTACTGCTGCCTGGTTATATATATATATATATATATAATGTATATATATAATGTATATAAAAATAAAATGTCATCCTCTTTAAATATATATAATACATACAATTATATATAACATATCACATATATTTAAATTAATATATAATGTCTATAATTAAATATATAATTATATATTTAAATATACTATATAATATATAATAAATATAAATATAAAAATATATATTATTATATGTCATATAAATATATAATTATATATTTGTTTATATATTATATAATATATAATTTATTTGTATAGTTATGTATTTATAATATACATATTTAAATTATATATAATATATAATATACTATGTAATATATTTACATGTATTATATATTTACATAAAATTTTATATAGTGTATATTTAGATATATTTATATATTATATTTACATATAATATATATACTATTATATATTATCCATATTATATAATATATAGAAATTATCTATATTACATAATATATGTTATATATTAAATATACATCCTCTTTAAAGATATACTTATATTATTTATATTATATTAAATAAATCTATCTTTAAAGAGGATGTATATTTAATATATTCTCTTATTATTTATTTAAATTATTTAAATATATAATATAAACATATATATTTAAAGAGGATGAAATTAAATAATAAACTAAAAGAATGTCACCATCACAATATCCACAGAAAGAGGTGTGGGAGAAAGGAAAGGGCTCACATTGATACTCACTGACATTCATTGATATTCACTGCACTTTGTTCCCGGCTTCCGCTGTTATTTTGTGTGGGGTTCTAAGGTTAAGGAGCGAGCTGCGGTTTTGAGGGCTGTTGTCAGGAAAGCTGCAGACATTTGTGGGGTTTTGAAAATCCACATAACCTGTTCCTGTGAGAGCGTGCAAGTGTGTGTCCATTCTCACGGAAGCTGGAAACTGAGGTGTATGTTCCTGTCATGTTCTACCTTTTTAAACTTATCTGTTTTAATTCTGTTTGCGGGTGCATTGCCTGCCTGTATGTTTGTTCCGTGTGCACACAGTGACCTCGGAGGTGAGAAGCAGGACATCAGAACCCAGGTCCTCTGGAAGAGCCGCCCGTGCTCTTAAGCACTGAGCCATCTCCCCAGACTGTCACCTTGAGGTTTTGCTCGTTTGTTGTGTTTGAGAGCGGATCTCTCTCTGAACCTGGGGTCACCGGCTGGACTGGCTTGCAGCCTAGAGGACCAGGTTTGGGGAAAACTCTGAACTTGGGTTTTGGTGTTGTAATGGCCGTTCCACTTCCTAGGCATTTGGCAGTGCTTCAGACATCTTGGCCTTGCTTGGCTCTGCATCTACCAGCTTTAGAAGAGCCTGTACCTGTCAGGGAAAGCATGGAGCAGGGTGAGCTCTGGCAATGAAGCTGGGCGAGGAAGGGCAATCAGGGCAGCAAGTCCCCTGTGACAGGCCAGCTGGCGTGGCTCAGTGGTTAGCCCCAGCCTCGGTGGATAGGCAGCTCTGAACCCTGCGGCAAGGCCGGGAGTGCCACCGGGGCAGAGCGTGTCTGATAAAATACAGGACGCCCTGTTACGTCTCAACTCCAGATCTGTAACAGAGAGTTGGCACTTCTGAGTTCCCCTTCTCTTTTCGCCGTTTTGAGGTCTGAGGTCAAGCTGGCCCCACACAGCTCCCCGAGGGCTGCGTTCGCAGGCCGCCCTGCACGGTATTTGAGGTAAACAGAGAGATTATTCATGGTTGATCTGAGAGTCCCATTTAGCGGAATATTCTGCGCTCTTATTTGCTAGACCTGGCAGCTCCATCTGGACAGGAAGTTCGAGGATCCGGGTCGTCGTCTTGAGGCTGCTGTAACCAGGCTGAACACAGCGGTCGTTACTCTGCCGGCTTCTGGTACGAAACCAAGGGCCGGGACTCCTTCCTCCCCCTGGCTCACAGTGAGCCACCGAGGCCAGCCCCGGGACCTGGGCTTTCCAGGTCCGGGCAGGGCAGAGGACGCGGGTACCCGCGAGCCGATAGGCGGGCTCGGTGCAAGAAGCCGCGCTCAGGCATGGCTACGTGGCTGGTGCTCCTCGCCCGGAGGGCCTCAGGACTCCCCGGGCGAGCGTGAAAACCACTCACTGCCACCCCATCGGCCGGGGAGGGCGCAGGAGTCCGGCCGGCCTACGGGCACGGTTCCGAAGCCGGCCCGGCGCGCCGCGGAAGGAGGAAGCGGGACCTTCCCCCGGCCCGCCGGCGCCCTGCTCGGCGCAGCCCACGCCTCGGGGACCCCAGGCTGCTGGCGCGGGCCGCGGGACCCACCGCGCCCTGCCCCAGACGGCTCTGGGCCGCGCTCAGCCAGCGCTAGGCGGCGCCCGGGAGCACCGAGCCCGCGCCAGCGAGCCGCAGGGGCGCCGATTGCGGGCGGGGGAGGGAGGGACCGAGGGCACCGGGGTCCCGGAGCTGGGTGGAGAGGTCTAGGGAGAGGGCCCGACGCCTGGGGGCGCGGGGGCGCGCGCTGACGCAGAGCATCGTTGCTCTGACGGAGAGGCCCGCGCTCACCTTTCGCAGGACGGCGGCGGGCTCCATCCAGGTGGCACCTGCGGCTGGCCCAGGTCGCCTCTCCTCCCAGGCCTGCTGAGGGGTCGCTGCCAGACCCGGGTGGAAGGATTTCCTGCTTCACGCTGTGCTTGAGCAGACTGCTGATTGGCAAGAAAATTACATCGCTGACAAGCGATCCTGTCTCCGAAAAACAAAAGCAAAAGAAAGGGAAGAAAAAAAATTACATTGTTTCCAAATACAAGAAATCCATCAAAACAGAGCGAGAGGAAGGTTATCCCTGTGACGTGACAGAAGGGGCTCACATCCAGGCTCTCCAAACGTGGCAGCGTTCAGAATCGAGAAGAAACACATTCTGCTGAGAATTATGTTCATATGCTGGGCTTTGACGTTCAGCACGTGTGTGTTCGTGGCGGGCATGTGTATTCGTGTTCACGTGTGTGAGCACACACATGGAGGTCGGTGTGAGGTTTCGTCTTCCCTGAGCTACACCTTATGTTTTGAGGCAGGGTCTCTCCCTCGAACCCGCAGCTCTCCAGTTAAGCTAGCCTGGCTAGCCAGCAAGCCAGATGGTGACCTTCCTGTCACCATCTCCTGGTGCTGGATTACAGGCCGCCTTCCCGAGCTTCTGGAGACTTGAACTCCAAGTCCTCACGACCTGCTCTCAATGCATATACACGTGTCTTGCTGGCAAGCACATACCCCCTGAGCCATCTCCACAACCCTGTGAGACTTTTTTTATTTTAATTATAAACTTAGAACAAAGAATATATCACAGATCACTACAAAAACAAAACAAAACAAAAAACAGGCAAACATACTCTGAAGTAAGATGTCCTCTCAAGAGCTGGACACTTTGAATGAATTCCTTTTGAGAAACTGGTGTTCGGTTTATGAAAATGATCTTCCCCATGCTACCAACTATTTCTTTCTCTCCTTTCCCATTTTATTTCAAACGTTATTCTGGTAACATTTATTTGCCAACTTCTGACTTATACTCTGGCAATAAGAAAATCCAGTAATAGGAAATGGTCCTTCGGCTTATAAACAGTACCTGCAGGGGTTCCAGAATCCTGGAGGCTGACGTTATGGGTATTTTGTCTGTGTGTTCCTTTTGAGACAGGGTCTTAACGTTGCCCGGTGCTGAGTGGCCTGGAATGGGATATGTAGCCAAGGGTGACTTTGAACTCCTGATCTCCAAGCTTCCACTGCCCAAGTACTGTGATGACAGATGTGCACCACCAGGGCCGGCCTAGTTGTTCCCCTATCCCCGACACACCATCGGTGTGCTGGGGGTGCAGAGCCTTGTACATGCCAGGCGTTTAAGCGTCCAGGCGCTGAGCTGAATCCCTAGCTGGTTTTTGAGAGGAGGACCTGAGGGGTGAAGTCCACAGCTGCCAGAGTAAATACCACAGGCTGTGGCTTCCTTGACACAGATTGATCTGTTATAGTCCTGGAGGCTAGGGGTCCAAGGTCAAAGCCAAGGCAGAACCGATCTTGTCTGTGTTTTTTTCCTTGACAATGAAGTACCTTCTCCCCGTCTTCACAAAGCTGTCCCTTTTCCTAAGTGTGTGTCCTGATCTTTTCTTAGAAGGGCACATTTATATTGGACTAGGGCCTGCCCTTGATTACGTCTCTCTTTTTTTTCTTTTCTTTTCCAGACAGGATTTCTCTGTGGAGCCTTGGACAGAGTGTCCGGGACTCACTTTGTAGACCAGGCTGGCCTCGAACTCACAGAGATCCGCCTGCCTCTGCCTTCCAGAGTGCTGGGATTACAGGCGTGCGCCACTGCTCCCAGCTGATAGGACCTATTTCTACCCACTATGCTATTCTCATGCTGAGGGTCCACCCTACTGAAGCTTCTCCTCACAGCATTTCTGTTGTGTTGGACATGTCTATCAACTTCTCAACTCTGAAGTTGTTACTCCCGGCCCCATACCCGCAGGAGCAGGGGTAGGGTGTGAGAGGGTGAGGAGGAGCGTGTGGTCACAAAACACTGTATAGACACGCATAAAACTGTCAAAAACGCACAAAGAAAACCCACAAGACAAGAAAAGATGCTTGCAAATTACATATCTGATCATACGTGATTCAGGGCCCGGGGTTCAGAATATCCTCGAAAACACTTACAAATGAAGGCTGGCCGGAGCATAGCGTGGGCCACACACTTCGAATCTCAGCTCTCAGGGGTTGGGACAGGAAGGCCCGGAGTTCCTT
Source organism: Psammomys obesus (assembly GCF_907164565.1). NCBI lineage: Eukaryota > Metazoa > Chordata > Mammalia > Rodentia > Muridae > Psammomys > Psammomys obesus. Next base: position 4,952,494 of record NW_026588752.1, on the reverse strand, counting down.
AACTCAGAGAAGACTGTGAGGAGGCCACTTTTCATTGCCTTTCTCCCCAGGACCGAAACCCTGTAATCTGCTGCTGCTCTCTGTAGATTTGCCTCTTCTTAATAGGTACAGGGTCTCCTCTGGGATGATGAGAATGTTTCTCAACTTGATAGAGGTCACGGTCGTATAATACTGTGAAAGAATAAATGCCAGTGAATTGTCGCTCTCTCCTCCCCGATTCACATATGTGTGTGTGTTGGTATCTTAAGGTCAGAAGACCTCAGGTGTTGCTCCTCGCCGCTGTCCACACTAGGCTGTCCACCTCACCACAGGACATTGGATTTACAGACTCATGTTAACGGAGATTTGAGTTCAGGTCTTCTTGCCTGCACAGCAGGCTCAACACCCATTGAACCCTCTCCCTAGCTCCCTGTCCCTGTAAAGGGAACGCTGGGGATTTGAACCCAGGACTTAATGTGTGCTTTGTAAACCCTCTACCAACCGAGCTATATCCCTAGCCTGTGGCTATTCGCTTGTGAAGGCAGGGTCTTATGTGTCCCAAGCTCCCTACATGTAGCTGAGGCTGGTCTTGAACTCCTCCTTCTCCAGCTTCTACCTCTCAATCCTGGAATGACAGGCCCATTCCACCTCATCTGCCCTGCTGTTCACTTTAAAAAGGGCAAGCCATTTTGGGTTTTCGGGAGTGTCAGGGCACTTGCCACCAAGCCTCACGTCCCTGGGTTTCACACGGTGGAAGGAGAGCACATATTTCTACAACTGGTCCTCTGACCTCTACTCCCATGATGTAGTGTGCACTCAAATCACACACACCCTCTAGCACACACACACACACACACACACACACACACACACACACACACACGCACATGCACACGCGCGCACAGACACACAGATTAAAAAAAAGGAGCAAAATGTTTTTTAAAGAGCCATCTTTCGTCCTGTGGGCTTCCGCTGTTTCTCGTGCTGGGGTGGAGGACGCGGACACGCCGCTCTGTTCAGCTTCCCTGGAAAAGCCGCAGAGTGCTTGTGCTCAGCTCTAAGCTTTGGTACGTGAGCCAGCCACGTACACTGAGGAGTGAGGAATTTAAGCCACAGGCTTATTCCTGGCGTACGTCCAAGGAACTACAGCAGTTGGAAATAGCTGCTTCCAGAGCAGTCCTGCCGGAGCGCCTCCTGAGACGTGGGCTGGGGGACTCTCCTGGAGGAAGCAGAGGGCCCCGCTTCTGCCCCCTGCTCTGGGGCACAGGCAGGGAAGAAATCTTTGCCTAGCCGTAGGCTGGCCTTGACTCCCCGCGTGTAATGTCCCAGCCTTTCCTGGCCTTTCTGTGCGGGACACCTTGCAGGCAAGCAAACTCGAGAGCTTTCTGTTCCTTTTGGTTTTCCAGACTGGGTTTTGCTGTGCAGCTAATCTTAAAATCCCACGAAGCCCAGGCTGCTCCAAAACTTGAGATCCTCCTGGCCTTGCTGCCCAGGGGCTGGTGATACAGGCTTTCATCACCATGCCTGCCTCGGCCTTTCTTTTGTCATCTTGAGCTCAGTGTGGGTTCTGGCCAGAACCGGACACCCACAGACTCTCTTTGCTGTCCCTAGGCTCCCTGCACCCCAGCCAGAGGTGCAGTCACATTAGCCAGAGACAAGGGCCATGAGGTCGCTTGCTCCCCATGTCATCTGCCCTGAAGACAGTTCCCTGTGAGATGGCTGCCCACCCTCTCCAGGGTGTTCCCTGGCCCACCTTGGCTTCTTGAGAGCAGAACTCCCTCTCTTCTTCCTTTTTTCCTTCCTCCCTCTCTCCCTCCTTCTCTTCCTTCCTCCTTCTCTTCCTCCTCCCTCCTCCATTCCTCCCTCCCCTCATCCATCCACCCACCCATCCATCCACCCATCCATCCACCCATCCATCCACCCATCCATCCATCTATCCATCCACCCACCCATCCACCCATCCATCCACCCATCCACCCATCCATTCACCCATCCATTCATCCATCCATCCACCCATCCACCC
>NW_026588752.1:4820734-4950392 GCF_907164565.1 Psammomys obesus | reverse complement strand
CCACCCACCCATCCATCCATCCACCCATCCATCCATCCACCCATCCACCCACCCACCCATCCACCCACCCACCCATCCACCCACCCACCCACCCACCCATCCACCCATCCATCGAGTGGGGACGGTGGAGTTGCACATGGGTGATGTCTCAGAACACAGTGTGTAACAAGACACTGGAGCCTTTCAGAACTGTGGCTGCAGCAAAGAGCCTGCCTCTGGAGAGCTGGCTCCTGGGCCGGAGTCTAGGGTTTTCCCGATGAGACTTCAGTTTCTAAGTGCCTTTTACCCCAGGTGGGCTGTCCTAGTTAGGGTTACTATTGCTCTGATGAAATACATGACCAGAAAGCAAGTTGGGGAGGAAACAGTTTATTTGGCTTCCATATCGCTGTTCATCATCAAAGGAAGTCAGGACAGGAACTCAGGCAGGGCAGGACCTGGTGGCAGAGCTGATGCAGAGGCCATAGAGGGAGGCTGCTTTCTTGCTTGTTCCAAGTGGTTTGCTCAGCCTGCTTTCTTGTAGACCCCAGGACTACCAGCCCAGGTATAGAACCACCCACAATGGACTTGGCCAGCCCATATCAATCACTGATTAAGAAAATGCCTCACAGGTTTGCCTAGAACCCGAGCTTGTGGAGGCATTTTTTTTTTTTAATTGAGATTTACCCCCATCAGATGACTTTAGCTTGGGTTCAGTGGATATAAAACTAGCCACACATGGTCCAAGCATTTCTCTCTAGACACATTCCAGGCCTGGGGTCTCCTGGCATTCTGCTCTTTGGATGGAATGAGACCCTCTCTCTTCCAGTTCCCAGCAAGTCCATGAATCTTGCTGCGATGGTGTCTCTGGCCTCTTTGGGTCGCCTGGACCTTCTGGCTAGAGAGGCCTGCAGCCTTCCTCTGGGGCTAGGCTTACAGCCCTTGTGTTGGCTCCCCTGCAGGAGTCTGTCTCTGGGGTCCCATGCTAGCTTTCAAACCCCCAAACTTCTTTCCCAATGGAAACATCCTTGGGAGAAGGGGCCTCAGATCTATTTTCTAAACCAGATTTGCACAGAGGTGGTTAGTTTCTTTGTTCCTCATTTAAGAAACCCAAACTGTGCCGCCCTGTGCCCAGCACACTGCAAGTTGCCTTGCCAAGTGTGGATAAACTGGGTCAGGCCCTGGCGCTCCTCAGAGTTCAGCTTCGCCTCTGCCTGGGGTGGTGGGGTCTGTGCTCTGACCTCAGTGCTACAGACCTTGCTTAGTATCCCGGAGGCCTTGGGTTCTATCCCAAGCACCCCAAAGTCAGAAAACAAACAAGCCCCCCAGAGAAGCCTGTTCTTGAGGTGGGGGTGTGGGCCTTTGGCTCTACAGAATGAGTAGGAAAGCTACCCGAGCAGTTGTGTTCAGAAAATACAGTCCAGATGTATTTGAAAATCAACTCCATTTACAAAGTAGTCAAGGTGTTGCGCTCTTCCTTCCCTCCCTTCCTCCATTCTTTCCTTTTTCTTTCCGACAAGGTCTCACTCTGTGGCACAGGCTCTTGTCAAACATGAAGCTTCTTCTGCTTTAGCCTCCTACATGCTGAGATTACAAGCTGGTACCCCAGGCCCAGCCCCTCCCCTTTTACCTCCCCCCCCTCCCCCGCCTTCCTTCCTCTCTCCCTTTTCCCCCTCCGTAGTAAAATGGAGGGTCACCTCAGCCTGGGAATGAAGGACAACATCTGAAGTGGACTTCTTTTGGCTGTCACCCTCCGAGTGACAAGCAAGCTGCGCAGTTTTACCACCCTCAGGATGTCTTCATTGTCCTTTCACCAGGGCTGACACGAGTCTGTTAGGAGAAACACTCAGAGGAAGTCAAGTTGCCATGATTCATCGGCTCATGCGCCAAGAGTTTTCGACACAATCAGAATCGTCTCTGGGGCCGGGCTGTGAGGAGGGGTGCAGAGGCCAAGGAGTTACTGGCAGAAAAACAAGAGCAAAATTAGCTAGTGTACTTTCAGTCTGTGGCTGCCTGCCAACATTTCCTTCAAATGCTAACGTTCTTATTTTCATTCTGGAAGTTTTTGTCAGGTTTATTGCAAATGAAAGGGTGGTGAGTGGACAGGAACACAGCGAGAGTTGCTGAGCTGGGGGAGACTGCTTTTTAAATCAGCTCTCCAGAGCTTACCAGTTAAGCGTGTGCTTTTCTGTAGAGACACCAGGCCTCCTTCGTGCAAAATTTAATCCGCGTCAGAGACAGCCATGTTTTATGACCCAGCTGGGTCTCAAGGCATGAGTATTTATATGTGTGTTTAATAAGTTGGAGTATGTGTGATACGTGTCGAGGGCCATCGAAAGCCACCAGTGGAAACCTATGCAAGACCAACAAACGCCAAGTTCACCAGATACTGAACATTCTAACGAATTTCCTTGACATCAGATTTTGTGTAACTGTAAACTTTTGAAAACCATGAAATTAAAACAAATGGCTCACAATGGCATAAAAGTAACTAACTCAGCTACGGGGGTGGGGGGGAGCTTCCTAGCAAAAATAATTCAGTAAACTTATACCGAAACTAAAACCCTTAGAAAAATATCCCTGGATTTTGATGTTTACTCACAGATCCTTCGCAGCTTATGAGAATTTGTGAAACGAGACCTCCTATTTAAAAAAAAAAAAAAAAAAAAGATGTTCTAGCGCTGCTCTGCTGCCACAGTTGAAGCATCTCTCTGGACCAGAAGAGGCAGGGTGCTGCCAATCTCCAGCCACACAGGGCAGGGTCACCAGGTTGAAAAGTGATCCCTCCCATGGCAGGATGCTATTTAAGAGAAGGTGTAGGGATGGGGTTGGGACGGAGCCGTCAAGCGTGTAAGATGCCCAGGGTCTGGTCCCCAGCACTGCAAAAACCAGGCACGGTGGCACATGTCCCAGCCGAGGGACAGAAGTTGAAGGTCATTCTTGGCTATATAGTAAGATTGAGGTTAGCTTAGAATGGGGGGAGGGGAGGGAAGGGAAAGGAGAGGGAGCGCATGTAATTCTCCTTTATGGATAAGCGCAAAGCCTCTTCCTCCCTAGCCCAGTTAAGGCCGCCACCATTGAACAAGAGCCTCCTTAGCACGAATTCACTCCTCTCTCTCTCTCTCTTTGGTTTTTCAAGACAGGGTTTCTCTGTGTAGCCTTGGCTGTCCTGGACTCACTTTGTAGACCAGGCTGCCCACAAACTCACAGAGATCTCTGCCTCCCTGTGTGCTGGGATTACAGGTGTGTGTCACAGTGACTGGCCACCCTTTTCTTTTCTTTCTTTTTTTTTTTTCTTTTTTTTTGAGACAGGATTTCTTTGTGTAGCTCTGGCTGTCCTGGAATTTACTATGTATTCAGGCTGGCCTCAAAATCAGACATTCACCTGCCTCTGCCTTCCAGTGCTGGGATTAAAAGTGTGCGCCACTGCTGCCAGAGCACTCTTCCTAAAAACAATTATTTTTTAATCATATGTACTTGTGTGTGGGTATGTGCTACAAGTGCTGGTATCTTCGGAGGCCGGAGGTGTTGAACTCCCCTGGAGCTGGAGTTACAGGCCTTTGTGAGTTACCCCCCCTTACAGGTGCGGGGAACCGAACTTGGGGCCTCTGGAAGAACGATATTCACTTTTGACTGCTGGGACACCTCTCTAGCCCCTTCTCCCTATTCTGTTCTGTTCTACTCTGTTCTGTTTTGTTTTGTTGTGGTGGCAGTTTTTTACCGTGTAGCCTTTAGCTGGTTTGTAACCCAGGCTGGCCTTGATCTTGAACTTGGGGCAGTCTTCCTGTCTCACCAGCCCGAGCGCTGTGATTACAGAAATGTTTCAACATGCCTGACTGGACTTTTTTTCTTTTTAACTAAGGAAAGAACGAAGAGGTGGACAAATAAATTCACCAATATTCTCCTATCAAAAGCCTTTCTTTGTACTGTATTTGCTTATCATTGGTGCACACCTGTGCTCAGTATTAAACACTACCTACCAAACAGTCCCATCTGGGAACCTAACCTATCACACCATGGAAAACAATCTGACTCTTGGGCCCCAAAGGTCGATGGCTCGTTTTCAGCATCTCCTTAAGAACTAGGGAACTGGGGTCACACTTCCATGTGAAAAGTTTGGGAAACTGGGCCAGTGAATAAATACTTACTTTGGATCGGCGCTATGATTGAAACATTTTAAAATCCTGGAAAAAATGAGCCCTTCTTCTATTTCTGCTCAAAGCAGTCCAAAGAAAATAAGCCTTGGTTGACTGCTGTCTGCTGAACACGCTCTAGCCGAGTTGGGTGCAGCTGAACAGTGCAGGGGTCCATGTCAAGGAACCCACACCGGCTGTGTCTTCCTTCCCGGCTCCCCGCTCGCTTCAATTGCATTTCTCTACAGCTCCCTGCTGGAAGAGAGAGGGGCCTCTGAAACTCACTCCCAGAGTGAACATGGAGGATCTTAAAATGGAGCAAGCTACACATTCTGGACAATCGAGTAAGGGTGGCCCAGCAGAAGCAGGCTGCTCGTCTGTCATGTGACCCTACTAGAAATGGCTATATCAGGGCCAAGGATGGGTTCTCCTGAGTCCAAAGGCTTCCTCAAGTCCCTCCGGCCCTTCAACTTGGTGGATTCAAGTGCAGCAACCAGCCTGTGTCCCTCTGCAGTTGGACCCAGTGAACGGGGACCGTGTCATGCCTATGAGTTGGTGTTGTGTTCAAAAGACATTTCAAGAGTTTTAAAAACAAGTTGTCTGGCCAGCGTCTCCCATCACACACATTTTTCTATCTGAAATTGCAACTAGCCCAAAATAAACCAACAATAAAATTTGAATTTAATTATAGTGTATTGGGAGCTGTTTCCCAAGAGTTTCTGGATGCACGGTGCATGATTTTTCTCTCATACAGAATCTTTTTCTTTTTTCTTTTTGGCTTTTCAAGACAGACTTTCTCTGTATAGCCTTGGCTGTCCTGTACTCACTTTGTAGACCAGGCTGGCCTTGACCTGCCTGCCTGTGCCTCCCAGAGTGCTGGGATCACAGGTGTGTGCTGCCATGCCTAGCTCCAGAAAAACTTTTGAATATACTTCTTCAAGATGAACTTTTGAAAAGCTTTTGATAGTTTTTAAGAGCTTCAGTAATGAATTAGATGATGTGCATTGCTCTAGGTACACAGATAGCTCAATTATTTCACAAATAGATCCTTTCTGTTTGAAGTTGGTGTGTGTGTGCGTGTGTGGTGTGTGTGTGTGTGTGTGTGTGTGTGTATGAATGTGCTTGCAAATGCATGGAGGTCAGAAGTCAGCATTGACTGTCTTCCTCAATCACTTTCCATGTTTTTTCAGACCTGGCTTCTTACTGAACCTAGAGCCTACCATTTTGGCTACACTGTCCAGGGCGTCACCAGGATCCTACTGTCCCCTTGCTACCACGGCTACTCCCAGCTTTGCTTTGTTTTGTTTTGAGACAGGATTTCTGTCCTGGACTCACTTTGTGGAGTGCTGGGATTACAGGAGTGTGCCACCATGCCCGGCATACCCCCAGCTTTTTATGTGAGTGCTGGGATGTGAGCTCAGCTGCTCACGCCCAGCGAGCACTTAAGCCCCCTGAGCCGCCTACAGCTCGCTTTCTTTTCTTTTCAAATTTCCAGTGCTGGCCTGAGGAGCAACCCTGCCCACTCACTGGAATGAAGCGGAATTTCCTCCACACAGGAATGTTTGTCCTCCAGATGAGAGACAATGAGAAAGCGTAGATGAGGAGCTTAGCAGGTGGAAGAGGAAACACTTATCGATTTCCAGGAAGTGATGTTTAAAAAAAAAAAATGCTACTTGGCTTGTTGGAATGGGAAGTTTATTTACAATCTTCTGTCATTTATTTAATGACAAATCTGTGCAATACCCACACATGGGAATCCCAGTCAGTGTGTAAAAAAAAGTGTTTTACGACACACGATCACCTTGTCCCTCCAGCAGCAGCAGAAGACATTCCCTGCACTGACAATGTCATGCAGGCAAAACCTGTCAGGAGCAGGGCTGGGGGCCATGCCACAACGACCCATGTGCCCTGAATTATGGTGCTGAGACGACTTCAGGTGGAAGAGGTGGCCGCAGCCTCTCAGGCTTAAACCCAGCAGTACCTTCAGGTTAGACACAGGCTATTACTACTTTAAAAATTTATGTGTGTGTGTGTGTGTGTGTGTGTGTGTGTGTGTGTGTGTGTCTGAGTCTGACGTGTGAGTGAAGTTGCCTGCAGAGGAAGATGGGGTTAGAGCCCCTGGACCTGGGCTCACAGGCAGTCGTGAGCTGCTTGATGTGGGTGCTGGGAACGGAACACAGGTCCTTGGCAAGAGCAGTACATGCTCGTAACCACTGAGCCATCTCTCCGCTCAGGGATCTCAAAGAAGATATGTTAGGGCTTTTGTTTTCTGTTGGCGCCCACCCACAGCTTTGGTGCCGTGTTTATTTAGCGCTTTGGTTTAATGCCGTGTTTGGAGAAGGTGCACACCGAGTCATGCCTGGCTCCTGACAGGTCTGATGGCCTCTGGCATGCTCCAAGCTGTAGTAGGTAGGACTCCACGCTTCTGAATGGTACAAGCTCCGCTGTACTTTCCCTGGCTCCAAGTGACCTGTTCTGTGCCCACATCCAGTCTTCCCTCTTCTGGAGCTCTCTGCTGACGTTCTAAGCTGATCCAAGGGCTTGCCTGTGCTGGCCAGGAGTGCGGGTGTCATCTTTCCTGTGTGGGCTGACAGCTCCCAGTGGGTCACAGGGCCAGCTTCTTCTGACTGAGCTGAGAAAGGATTTGGAGATGACGTTCTGGAGGGCTTTGGGTGTCCACGGGAGTGGGGACTAAGCTTGCATTGTCTCCACCTGGGCCACGAGTGAAGACTGGACCTGGCAAGTGTGGTTGGCACAGCATGAGGCTCACTATGAAGCCTGAGGGTAGCCAGGGTTGATGCCGCACATGGTGGGAAAGGGCGGGGGGAGGGGAGACGATGCTACAGCGGAAGCGGCTGGCCAGTGCTTGTCTGGTATTGGTGTGAATCTGGGAAGCGTGAGCGGAGCTCACCGTCAAGGAATATTGCCGACCGGGAGGCCCAATGTTTGCAGCGGAGAGAGAACAGAGAGCGGCTAGGAACACAGGCCACTTTCTTGGAGTTCTAGTAACTGCTGCCAAGTAGAGGCCAAATGTGTGATAGCTCCCTCGATGGCTACACTTCCTCTTGCAGCTCACGTGTCTAAGCCTGTTGTAAGCTGCTAACGGCCGGTTGGGTAAGAGAGGAGTGACTTTGGAAATGAGCGGAATAGGGTGGGATTGGCCCTTGTGTCGGCCATGAGAACAACAACAATAACAAATTACTGGAAGACTCTGGATCACTAACATGAAAGCCATGCAAAATGTTCACTGTCTCTTTCTTTCTTTCTTTCTTTCTTTCTTTCTTTCTTTCTTTCTTTCTTTCTTTCTTTCTTTCTTTCTTTCTTTCTTTCTTTCTTTTCTTTCTTTTTGGTTTTTCAAGGCAGGGTTTCTCTGTGTAGCCCTGGCTATCCTGAAACTTGCTCTGTAGACCAGGGTGACCCTGAACTCAGAGATCTACCAACCGCTGCCTCCTGAGTGCTGGGATTAAAGGCGTGCCCCACTAAAACCTAACTGAAATTCACTGTCTTAGTGGAAGCATTTAGGGAAAAGTATGCTTACATTCCAAATTAGCTAGATGACTGCTTCTAATCTCATTCAAAAAATTAGTTGCACCTTATTTTCCTTCAGAGCTCTGAAAATCCATATAACTATATATTTTTTCCCATTTATTTAACTCATGAATATATATGTGTATGTGGCTGTGTAGAGGTCAGAGGACAGTTTGTGGAAGATGGTTCTTTCCTTCCATGTGGAACCTAAGGAGTAAGCTCTAGGCCTCAGGCTTGGTGGCAAGTGCTGTTACCAGCAGCCCTTCTTGTTTTCTAAAGACTGTCCTACTGGTCCTGGAAAATGTGATACCCATTATAGCTAAGACTGGCCTCCCATTCATGGTGATTCTCCTGTCTCAGCTTCCCGAGTGCTGAGATTACGAGTCTGTGTCATCACAGCCGGATAATAATTTTACTTAAAATTTTACTTAATTTTTTTACTTCTACTTTTTTACTTACTTAAATAATTTTACTTAAAACAATACTGCATAACATCAGAGCAGCGTCTGCCCATTGTTATCAAGGTTTAGCCAGAGCAGTGCTCTCAGTCCTGAGAGAACAGTAGGGAGATCAAGAGTGCAGAAATGGGAGGTTAAGTGGACATGTCCTGGGGCTCCATGAAGGAAACGTGTCCTTGAGACAAAGATCCAAAGAGAGAGCAAGGACAACAGTGATTGAGAACTGGGATAGACATAAAGCATTCTGTAGGACAATCTGAAGAGACAGGAATAGCTGGAAAGCAGTGGTGACAGCTAAGAGGTGGCTGTGCGTGCGTGCGTGCGTGCGTGTGTCTGTGTGTGTGCATGCAGGTAGCTGCTCAGGTTTGTCTTCGGGGACAATGTCTGTGAATGAAAAAAATGGAAATGAGCACATGGTGCTCCTAGGTATGGTATGAGGGAGAGCAGAAGCAGAGGCATCTGAAGACTCTAGAGTGAACATGCCCAGCGGCCATGAGGCAAAAAAAGGCCTGGTAGCCAAGATGGCTGAGGTTGTGCAGGAGTCAGAGAAGATGGGGAAGGCAGCCTAGGCCCTAGGCTGTAGAGTTGAGGGTTGGGAGTGGGATGTGCCAGTCAGAGGACTCTGTAACAGGCAGGGACTCGGGGAGACTGGTGGCCAGCCTGCTTTGATATGTTACGTAGGCACCTCAGTTAGCCATTTGTCATGAGCCTGAGACCTAACAGACTGTGCCTATGAAATTGTAAGCAGATAGCTGGGCCCACTTTATTCCCTTCTCTGAGCACATCAAACCCTTTCCTGAGGATGGCAACTTTCAGAGTAGCAGTCAAGCCCAGACCCTCCCTCCTTTCAACCAAACCCAGGCCCTCCCAGGTTACCTCCTGGAAAGGTAACCTGCTGTGTGGTGAGGAAAATGAGTTAGAGGCCATGTGTACTGGTAAATGAGACTGAGGCAGAAGGATCACAAGTTCAGTTAACCTGGGCTACATAGCAAGGTCCAGGTCAGCCTAGGAATCACACACACACACACACACACACACACACACACACCCTGCCTCTCTTTTTTTTTTTTTTTTAAATCAGAGGAAGACATTTGAGCGCAGTTTTCCAAAAAGCATCTCTTCAGAGCTAAGGTGAACAAGCAGACATTAGATTAACCAGCAACTCTGTTTTCAAGGTGGGGACATAAGCTCTTAAATGGGTGGCATGTCGCTCCTGACGCAGTCCAACAAAGCCATCATGAAGCAGTGCCTGAGGATTATTTTAAAAGTAAGTAAGCGGGCCCCACGGTCAGTGGCATAGCCCTAAGGGCCGTGGGGGACCCTAAGGAGCCCTGCTTGGAGATGTCCATCAGGAAAAGGGCATTGCTGCGATGCTTCAGGTGTCTCAGCCTCTGGGACAGCCATTGAGAAGTGCACTGTCACCTCACAGCTGCTTCTCAGACGTCCTTAAGCACTGTAGCAAAAACCAAATGACCTAACTCAAAGAAGCTGCGGGTCGTGATCTGGCACACAGCAGGCTCCCAGTAAATACTGAGCAAATTTTATTCATCTGTTTCAAGTAATTTGGCTAAATTGACATTTACATGATGAGAAGCCAAGGGAATATCTTCAAATATATTTAGATCACTCGCATAAGAATTCCAAGTTATAAGATGGACCTGGTGGCACAAGCCTGTAATCCCAGCACTCAGGGAGGTAGAGGCAGCGGATCTCTGTAAGGCTAGCCTGTTCTACAAAGAGTCCAGGACAGCCAAGGCGACACAGAGAAACCCTGTCTCAAAAAAAAAAAAAAAAAAGATTTTAAACCATAATTTTGACAAAGATGTTTATGCAACTGAGAAGCAACTCCATGTTTCCAAATAGGAGTCTTTAAACAAATGGTGGAGACCTCATCCGCAAGGCAGAACTAAAAGTCACTATTTCTCTGCTATTGCAGGTGAGGGTTAGTTTACTGGGATTTAAGATTTTGTTTTGTTTTTCAAGACAGAGTTTCTCTGCCCTGTCTGTCCTGGAACTCACTCTGTAGACCAGGATGGCCCCGAACTCAGAGATCTACCCGCTTCTGCCTTAATTTGAAATCTCATGCACTCTCAAGAGGTGCTGTTTTGCAAATGTGTGCTCCCATGCTCTTGTGGCGCTGGCGTTGGCTGCCTTCAGGGCCTCCTCATTGACTGTGACCATTTCCACCTCAGTTGTTCCAGGGTTGCAGAAGGGCTGCCACACCCACCCAGCACTTCCGGGGATCAGAGTTCTGGTCCTCAAGCTTCAAGGTAAACATCTCTGCCTGGGCTGTGCTCAGCCCTAAGAGAGTGAATTCTTGTGTGCGTTTGCTTTCAAGGAAAAGAGGCCATAACTCTCATCAAATTATTGAAGGCTTCTGGAGTAAGAAAACATGAAATGTAAAGCAGCTACTGCTTTTGATAAGTGAGATTTCAACAGCAGACGTCTGGATTGCTTAATTCTGGTTTCCGTAGATTAGCAGACCCAGCAGGAAGAGAGTTCCGAAGGCTTAATTACTCAAATGATACTTTTTTTTCCTTATAAAACCATACACACACACACACATGAGATGGTTTTAAATGTACATGTAGATAACACGCAAACATGAACGTTTTAAATGACTCCCTTTCACACTCCGGCTCTTCCAGTTACCTTCCTTTTCCAGGTTCTTAGGATCTGTTTCAGGCAGCCATAATGCTAGAGTCCCGTGGCAGAGAAAAGCAAAAAAGATCTCACAAATGATAAGTTGTACTGCGGAGATTAGTGACTGACTTTCTTGTCTACGAAGCTAAGTCCCCAAGTGCCCTCTGTAGCCCAAGACCACGCTCCTGTAAGGCCTTCAGCACAGTGCGGATGGACCCTTGCTCCCTGGCTGGGGAAGGGCTCCCAGGGAAGCTGACAGGACCGCTGGGCCGGGAAGTGCCAAAGGAGGTGCTGCCACTCTCGCTCTCAGCAGGTGGAGACGTGGGTGGCTGCAGGCTGACAGGCAGGTGGCTGCAGGCCATGGCCTCCCCTTCCTTCCTAGAGTCTACAGCCCACAAGAGGACCTTTACGTCTTGATATTGCTCACTGACACTTGACTCACCAGAAAGGGCTTTCAGGTGAAGAGAGTCTACACCCTGGAAGAGTTATGGTTTGGATTTAGAGACACTACGAATGCTTAAATGTTTTCTGGGGAGAGAGTCTGTAACTTAAAAACAAACAAACAGACAAAACAACAAAGCAGGGTCCCACATAGCCCAGCCTGGCTTTGAACTCTATGCAGCTGAGGCTGGTCTCAAAAATCAGATAATTGGTGTGCTCGCCATGCACGGAGAATTCTGTAGCTTTACACAGATTCTAAGCTGGGCTGGGACCTGGAAGATGAGGAGGCAGCAACACCTGCTCTGCAATCACTGTGCGGCACAAGCCTCTCAGGCCCTCGCCTCAGAAAACCTATTGTTTTCTTAGTCAAACTCTTCACTTAAGAAGCTGTACCATGAGGCCAGCTTGGTCTACAGAGCAGGCTCCAGGACAGCAGGGCAACACAGCGAAACCCTGTCTCACACAAACAAACAAAAACAAGCAAACAAGGAGAAAAGAGGTGCTGCATGAAAACTGTTAATGAAGTAGGGAAATTGTCAAGTGAACAATGTGTCCTATACCTTGATTTTTAATGTTTAATGTTCTGGCTAAAAAGAAAGACTGTAAACCAAAGTTAACTTCAGTATGTGAACTCATTCAAGAAATAATAAAGCCCTTGAAACACACAAAAAGTAGACTTTTGGGTCTCCCCTTCCCCCTGTTTGTAAAGCCATGGTAGGAATGAAAAGTAAAGTTCCCTGTTTTAGCTACAGGTCACAGAAAACACAAGGCTGAGAGGAGGCTGCTCTGAACTGAGGTAGTATCAGCTTTTCGATGAGGAAATACCAGGCACAGAAGTTTAGTTTTAGAATATTTTAATCCCCTTTTTTTTTTTTTTTCAGTGGATGCATTTTGAGATTCTTAGAATTAACAATTTAAAAAGCAGAGCAAAGGAAACATGAAAATGCAAACAATTGGTTCTCGCCAATATAATTTCACGTTCTAGGCATGATGCAATTTTCAAAACAACCAATCCCCCCCCCCCAAAAAAAAAAAAAAAAAAAAAAAAAAAAAAGCTTACCTTGAAAATCAAGAAATCCCAAAGCAGACTTATCTTTGGAAACTACAAGTGACTGCAGCCCAGGTGATGGTTGCACGCTGCCTTTGGTTCTCCGTGTCGTGTGCGAGTGTGCAGGTGCGGTACCCGGGAGTGAAGTCAGGGTGGAGGGAGCCATGCGCAGGTGCGGCACATGGGGGGGGGGGGGGCTCGTCAAGCAGTTTAAGGTTTCACAACTGATGCTCTATGTTCATTTGTGTGGGCTAAAATTACGTGTGCTTGATCAGACAGATGTATAGACTGAGCTGAGCCGGGGCCGAGGAGGAACGGGAAACACAATGCAAAGCAACTATGTACACACATTCAATTCTGTAGTATTGCTTCCTGCCCAGGCTCCTAAGGAGTATTGCCACCCGGAGGACCTCGAGTCCACCGCCTAGAAGCCCAACTGTCTCCAGCAACAGCTGTTTGTTCAACGTCAACAGACCAAGCTGCACGGCAGGTATGCTGCAGGACCCTGCGGCTCTGTGTTGAGGTATGCTTTGGGGCAGGGAGCTGGAAAGGCTCCAGGGGCCTCGCACCCTGAAAGAAGAAAATGTCTGCACTGGTTCTTCAGGAAGGCTCAGGGTGTTTCTTAAGAGCATTGCACGCTGTGCAAGCTTCCCTCCAACCAGGGCTCTACACGCACGATGCGGAACCGGCCACTGCCTCAAGGTTAATGACTCTCTCTGGCTGGTTTGCAGGTTTAGGGTTGGGGAATGGGCAGGGAAAGAATCACAAATACCTTTGTAGCAGAGAGAGGAAGAGAATGTGAGAGGGAAGAGGGGTGCAGAGATCAGCTTGGTAGAGCACATCTTGGTAGAACCAAGGCTGCAAAAACACGGACCACCAGCTAGCTCCTCAGAGCGAGGCAGCCTGAGGACAGACTGACTGACACTCAGATGATGTGCACACCCTAATACTGACAGAGGGAAACCCAACATGCCCTAAATCCCTCGTACAAGGAAAGAATCAGCTAGTGCTTTTAAGAAAAGAAAAAAATCTGTGGCATTGTACAAGAATACATTCTTTAGAAGCAAGAGGTATTGTCACAACTTATCTGTTCTTCGAGTTGGAAGACCAACAGGGAGCCAACTGGGAAGGAAAATCTTCCAGTCACTAAGAATACTCTAGGTCCTGGCATGGCTGTGCTGCATGGGTGGCCATCCCAGGTGTCCCCAGGGAAGTGGGTGACAAGAGCTAAGATGTCACCTTGCTAGCATCAGCCGGGTTCTCTCCATCTTTGGGGAGGAGTGACAACGGGGCTTAACTCAAGATGTGAAAACTATACAGTGAGGTTTACAGTGAAAGAACACGCCACAGGGCCGGGCGCGAAGGCCTCCCACAGACACAGAGCTGGTCCTCAGCTGTCTCATGAGCTGCACACCAGCGTCACCTGGAAAAATGACGAGGACAGGGCAACTGAGGCCTGAGTTCCATTCAGCATACGCTGGAGACTCAACATGGAAGAACACAATTACGAGCAAGGCTAGCAGCCAGGGACACAAACATCCTTGTGTCTGGCTGTTTGCACCTCCTCTGCCAAACAGACGGATGGTCCTGTCCCTTGATACACTGTAAGAAACCCCTTTCAAGAGTCTGAATTGGCCAGAAGAAGTAAATCCCACCACAGATTAGCCTGTGCAGGCCAACCGTGGGAGGACGGGCTGGAAGGTTTGCAGAATCCCGCGTGGAGCCGAGCCAGTTTTACTCTGGATCCCCATGAGGGGGAGCAGCACCCTGGTGGCACCTCGGGCCTCCGTGGATGAGACGTGAAACACAGAGGGACATCTTGTCATTGGTCTGCTGTGTCCTTTTCAAACTGCGTTGCCCACTCCCTGTTCCCCTCCACCAAAACTACCCAGCGGCCCCTCCCCATAACGCACACATCTCGATAAATAAATAAATAAATAAATTCATCCTCGGATGGTTAAACGTCTCCCTCAGATGGGTCAGCTTCTGAGACAAACATCTGCACTCTTGGCTTGATGAAAACACGGCTTTGAGGTGCCTGAGGCCTGGCTCTGTGGATGGTCTGGATGAAAACACGGCTTTGAGGTGCCTGAGGCCGGGTTGTAAGCTTTGTGCCTGGTGAGCATACGAAATCTTGGCTTGCGTGCAGACGAGCCCCTGACACTGCCCACTGCTGGGGGCGGAGAGGTCCATTTGAGGGCCACAGGAATGTGGGCCCAGGTACCCGAGAGAGGCTAGGCGTGGGCTTGCTGAGCTTCCCGGCCCTGCTCCCTTTTATAGCCCCTCCCCCACATGAGTTACTGGCACTTTATGTCAGATTCATAAATGCAAGTGTGTGTGTGCGTGTGTGTGCTTAGAAAGGCCAGGTGACTGAAAAACACTATTACATATATAGAAAAAAAAATAAACTGGAAAATACTGAATGAGAAAAAAAAAAAAAACTTGTGAGAAAAGGCAATAAAAATGGTATTTTAACCACAGCTTTTTTTTTCCTTTTTTTTTTTTTTTTTTTTTTTAAAGAAGTCAAATAATAGCCAGGGCCATTATTCCACCAGTGGCCTCAGCCCTAGACGCAAGGCCAAACCCTGAAGGCACTTGTATTCCTCCACACCGCTTAATGGACCCCCCAGGCTGGGGGCAGGCTTCCAGGAAAGGGAGTAAAGGAAAGAGGAAATGGGTGGAAATGAACCCTGAATTACTGTGATCCACACAGAGAATAGGGCTGAAATGACCACATGACACCACGTCCAGGGACAGAAGCTGAGGCGCTGGGTAGCGCGCCAGCCTACTGCTCCGGATATTATTGTGTTTGGACGAACAGAGCACCTCGGCAGCTCTCCGTGCTGCCTCATACACTCTTCGAGACGTTGAGCTTGCTGAGTTCATTGGCCTCTTCCACGCCTGTGTCATCACAGTCATCCTTCTCCATGGCTCTGCCAAATCGAAACCTTTCCTCAGC
The DNA here is from genome assembly GCF_907164565.1 of Psammomys obesus. NCBI lineage: Eukaryota > Metazoa > Chordata > Mammalia > Rodentia > Muridae > Psammomys > Psammomys obesus. The sequence goes on along the minus strand of NW_026588752.1, from coordinate 4,935,206 downwards.
TTTGACGGGTTCTCTCCAGGGCCTCTTGGAGGACAGGTGAACTTCCTTGGCCTGTGTGCTGTCATCAGATCCCAGCGAAGTCTTGTCTGAGTACGGAACAGAAGGCACCAAGTTGGCAATCTCATCGGTGGGAGAGCGCCCAATGCTGCCATCCACCTGGACACGGATGTCTGGGGAGATGGACAGCTGGTGCTGGGGCACGGCCCCGCTGTCCATGCACTTGGGGTAAAGGTAGGTCTTCATCTGCCCCTTCCCCTTGACGTTCACAGTCCCCCGGTAGTCGAAGTCGTAGCCCATCGTGCTCAGCACGCGGTAGCTCTCCTCGCTCACCTGGATGCGGCACTCCACCCCCGTGGTGTCCATTCTGCTGGCGATGTTGACGGTGTCCCCCCAGATGTCGTAGAGCAGCTTGGTGGTGCCGATGACGCCGGCCGTGAGGGGTCCGTGGTTGAAGCCGACCCTGAGCTTGAAGTTGAACCACAGCATGTTGTTGTTGAAGTCGTCCACCACACGCATCATCTCCCTGGCGAACTCGAAGAGGATGCGCAGATGCTCCTGCGGGCGGCCACCTTCCTGGCACTGGGCTGTGTTCAGCCCGGACGCCGCCATGTACGTGGCCCCGATGGTCTTGATTTTCTCGATGCTGTTATAGTCTGGCTTGCTCAGCAGCTCGTCGAAGTCCCCGATCAGCTCGTTGAGGACCCGGTAGCATTCCTTGCCCCCTTCGTAGTTCTCCTCATAGAACTCGCTGAAGTTGACGATGCTGGCGAAGATCACCCCTCCGCTGTCGTGGTTCTTGGAGTAGGTCTGGGAGACCTTCAGCTGCTCGGCCACGTGGTAGGGGATGATGTTCCGCAGCAGCCAGTCGGCCTGGTCCCTCATGCTCTGGATCTTGGTGCGATGCAGGTCAGCCTCCACATCCCCGTGGTAGTGCAGTCGGTAGCTGACCTCGAACTCTCGGTTCAGGAACCAGACCAGGAGCAGCAGGAGGAAGAAAGTGAGGATGAGCTCCTTGCCTATGAGGCTGGCCGGCCTCCTGCTGTCCTGCAGCAGTGAGCTGTTGCATGGGTTCCTCTCGGCACTGGGAAGAGGAGAAATGACACAGCTGCTCAGAGCGCCTTCAAGGAAAACTCCAAACTGGCTGAGAGAGTGGCTGCCAGCGTGGCTGGGCGCCACCTCAGCACCTCAGGCCTTAAAGCAGCCTGCTTGTTTTGCAGGCCTCAGGGATGCTTTTGTTTTATTCATATTTGATTAGGTGTCTTCAATCTGCTTTTTTTTTTTTTCCAGCCAAGGCTGGCTGGAACTTCGTATATAGCTGGAGGCTCAGCTGAAATTTACCCTCCTGCCTCCATACCCACATGCTGGGATTACAGGCCTGTGCCACTAAGCCCAGCTGTAACTGCTTTTTAGAAGAACTCATTAGATTTTTTAAAAAAATCTTTTCTTCTCAACTATTTCTTTTGAAAAGATTTCAACTTTATGGAAACATTAAGTTTCATAAAACAAATACTTGCATGCTCTTCAAGTGGATTTACTAATTGTTAAATGTTACCTCTCTGCTTTTCATCTCGACACACATATAGAGACGCACATGTGACATACAAATACACACGGACACACACAAATACTTTTTCCTAAACATTCTGAAAAGAAGTTGCTGGTCTAACTATTTTAGCACATCTCTCCTAAGATACAGACATTGCCCTTGGTGATCAGGGTCATTACTGTACCAAGAAACTGAATATTCTGATAGATCGTACTCTTAGATTTTCGAACAACAGACGTCATTTTACAAGAGTTGCTATACTTTCTCTATTCTCTGCTCGTATGGAAGTTTAACAAACCACGTATTTCCCTTTCTAGTTAGTTCTGCTTTACCAAAGCCATTTTAGACAATGTTAACATTTCAAACAGAACCTGAGATGCATACATTTAAGAGCGATATGTACGCATGGTAACGGTCATTGTAGGTAAGGAGGGTGGCTATTTTCTTATGGCTATGGGGCACTCTAATGTATGGACGTACTACATCCATGCTGAGGGACACGGTAGTCATGGTGAGACATGATGTGTCAAAGACCATACACCAGGGTTATTGAGTCATTTTAAATTTGGTGCATTTAGAATTTAGTTAGAAATTTCCAAGAAGCCCTTTTAAGTGCTGGAGACTGAGCACGGGGCCTCATGTATGAAGACGATCATGCTCTCTCTAAGCTCTAACTCCTGCTCGAGGCCACACTTCCCGGTCCCTTGGACTGACAGCTGAGCTTACTCAGTGGTGCTGTTCTCCTGCAAGCAGGAGCCACCGGCAGCCTGCAGCTGAAACTGGAGATGAACACTGAGGGCCACCATGGCTTTTCTGTTTTTTATTTTTTAAGGCAGGGTTTTATGTAGTGCAGGCTGGCCTAGATTTGCTATATAGCTGAGGCTAACCTTGAATTTCGAACCCTCCTGTCTCCGTTTTTTAAGTGCCAGGATCATAAGCATACACCACCCTACTTGCGCAGTATTTTTTCTTTTGTTAAAAACACCACATACTCAATCACGGAAAATTCAGGGAATAAGTAGACGTTAAAAAAAATGATTCGTCGTCTACTGTCCTATTACCAGGGTCAGTTGATGTTAACATCTGAATCTCCTTCTTCCATCCCTTTCTTGCCCCCACCTTTTCTATTTTTAACAAAACTTTGACTGTTCAGTTCATACAAGTTTTGTAAGTTAATGCATTTCTAAATTGCCTAAGATTTTATGTAATGATGGAATTGCTCACTATAAAAATGGACATAAAACTGATGTGTCCTCAGGTGAGATTTAGGATACAGAAACCTTAATTCCTTAGCCTCAGTATTTAATTAAAATTTTATTATTACCTTTGAAATAAGGGTATTTTAAATAATGGATTTAGCAAGGCCTTTGGAGGCAAAGATAGGAATATCAAGCTAGTTTAAGATTTTCCTAGAGTATATAGCAAGTTCAAGGCCAGCCTGGTTTACATAAGATTTTATGTTAAAAGCTGGGCATGGTGGCACACGCCTGTAATCCCAGCACTCAGGGAAGCAGAGGTAGGCAGATCTCTGTGAGTTCAAGACCATCTTGATCTACAAAGTGAGTTCAGGACAGCCAAGGCTACACAGAGAAACCCTGTCTCAAACAAACAAACAAACAAAACCCAAACAAACAAATAAAAAAAGATTTTATATTGAGAGAGAGAAGGGGAGTAGAGCATGAACTTGAGGCCACCGAGACACTCCCTAAAACACCCCCACAAAGGCCCTTTCGTTGGAATGGTCCCTGGGCCACTCAGGTTGGACAACTGGAGAGCTTAGCGGCCCTGGGTAAACTGTATCATCTGGCCAGACTTGGTTTCCTCATGTGTAAACAGAGGACTAGCTGAAACATGGCCAACTCCCTCTGCCTTAGGGTTCAGGGTAGCTGTGTCAGTTCAGCAGGGGAGGTCATCCTCAGGAGGCCTGGGATACTGGGAGCTGGGATTGGGGAGGGGTTCCATATCCCTGGATGGTAGTAGCCCATGGATCAAGGCTGCTTGCACAGGCAATGTGGCTCCTGCTGAATGCCTGCTCTCCCTCTGGGCCTCATACACAGCCTACTATTGGAAGCTTGGAGCTACTTGTCCTGGCTGAGATCCTCCAGGGCCATCACAGAGCTCAGGGAGGTGGTTCCTGAGAGAAGCCTTTCTCTTTGGTGAGTCCATTGTCTTCTCCCTGTAATGTGCTGAACCCTGAAGCCCAGCTAGGCTGGCCTGGGGACCTGGCACAGGTTTCACAGCCCAGAGGTTGGGAAGCAGGCCAGAGTTTGCTATGGTAGGACAGCCTATGCTTATTTATTTTACTTACAGCACTGAAACAAACAAATAATACTCAAATGCTAACCAAAGTGACCACTTTAACTGACTAAAATATATTTTAGTCCAACCTGAGGTTCTCCAGCTGGCTTTTTGTTGTTGTTTGTTTTTCAATACAGGGTTTCTCTGTGTAGCCCTGGCTGTCCTGGAACTCACAGATCCACCTGCTTCTGCCTCCTCAGTGCTGGGATTAAAGGCATGTGACACATCGCCCAGCTCTCTGGCTGGCTTTTAAGCAGTGGGCAGAGGGTCAGAGCTGGAGGCGCTGAGTTGTTTTTCCCAGTGTTGTGACATTGAGGAACAGTCCTTTTTAGTATGGTTCCCAAGGGACTGAACCTAGGCCAACAGGTTTGGCAGCAAGCACCTACTGAGCTTTCTCATTGGCCTGGACTTTAAACAAAAACACTTTATTACCTATATGTGTGATAAGTGAATGCAGACACACCATGTGGACACGTCACGTCAGAGGATAAGTCTGGAGTTGGTTCTCTTTCTGCTCTAAGCAGCAAGTATCTACTCACTGAGCCACTGGCCCTGCACTGAATTTTGTTTTAGTGCAGGCCTTATGTCCCTCAGGCTGTCTTGGAATTAACTCACTGTGTAGCTGAGAAAGACCTTGAAATTTTGATCCTCTCGCCCCTACTCCCCAAGTGCTGGAGTTATGGAAAATACCACCACAACCAGCACTTCCTATTCTAGGATAGGTGGACAGAGGCATCCAACCCAGTTCTAAATTTAAATAGCAAAGGTCAGTTTTCAAAAAGATTTTGGTGTGTCTGCGTATTGTGACTGAACCCAGGGCTCTGTGCTAGGTAAGGGCTCCACCAGCTCTTCTGGCTCTCATTTTGAGATAGAGTCTCAGAAAAGGCTGTTCAGGCCGGCCCTGAGCTCACTCTGCAGTGATTTTAGATTCACACTGGCCTTGAATGTATGAGTCTGCTCTCTTGGCCTCCTGAGTAGCTGAGCCTACAGGCCTGTACCTTCACAGGTACTTGAGATGAGAAAATGTAAGAATCAATTTATGCCTCAACACTGGGACACTACACTCTGAATAGAAGTTAAAGGAAAACACACTAAAATCTATTATCATGCAAAGCAGGAATTTAAAAAGCCAACAAACAGAAAGCAAGTGCCGCTGGCAGCTCTAGCCAGGCAGGCATGGCACCCATCAACACTGTGACCATATATCAGGACTGCATAGACAGTGCCACACTCTAGGCAGGGGGTGGCTCCACACCCCGCAATCCTCTTGCCCCAGCCTCCAGACTGCTAGTGTTACAGGCCTAAATGTCACGGTTGGCATCATGTTAGCACTTTTTGAGGACCCAGTCTCAGCTGAGCTGCAGGGAAGTGGAGAGCACTTGGCCACGCCTGGGTTTGAGTCCCAGCATCGGGGGAAGGAGCTTAATAAGTGAGAGGTTTCCTCTTTTGTGAACTCTGAGCATTCTGTCCTCCATCCCCGTGGGCTTTCTGGTCTATTAATGTTTTTCTGTCTGTTTCCGTTTTCTTTCCCTTCCTCTTTGTCATTCAGTTTTTTTCCTTGTGGGCCTATTTATTATTGATAAAACAGGAACATTATCTATCTTAAGAGGCATGAAAATTAATATTTTTCTAGTTTTTCTAGTTTGATTATTTTTATTTTTATAGTGTGTATATACATGCATTAATACATATGTGGCTTCAGAGCTACAAGGACACAGCACACATGATCACATAATTTTTATCTTTTACTCTTCAAATTTATTCAGAATTTACTTTTACGTTTATAGTAAAGCAAGGGTTAAATAATTTAAGAGTTTATTATTTCAAATTTCTATGTAAAATGTTGTATTATTAACTTATTATTTATTATGGCTGTCTGTGTGTGCATGGCGAGGTGCATGTGTGGGGAGGTCAGAGGGCAGCTGTGCAGCTGGTTCTTTCCAGCCGCTTTTACACGGGTTCTGGGAGCTAACTCCAGTTGCTAGACTCTCATAGCACCTTTAACAGATCAGCCATCTTGGTTGCTCCGAGTCAAAATATTTTAAATTATAAAATATTTTTCTTTGATCCGTGACATTTCCTGTATAACGTGCTAACGTCTTGCATAAAATTAACCTACTTGTAATACATGCCTTAATGACAGCACACCTTCCCAATAAGACACAACTGTGATCATATGTAAGATGCACTGTGATTATATATGATAATACAGTTACTGCTTGCTTTCTCAACCTACACACACAGACACGCACACATCGGCACACACACACACAAACACTGTAATTTACTGTGGTGTGCATGTTTTCGGGAGACAAAGAACAGAAAGATGGCTGCTCTCATTTTTCAGACACAGGCCCCAGGTTGAAGATTACCTGAAATTCTGTGCTGTATCCAAGGGTGACATCACTATGGAACTGGAAAGAAAATACATAAAAATGTTATAGAAAACAAAAAAGGCATTATTAAAAGCAACCCAAAGAAGAGTTTACATAGCTTTCCTTTTTGGGGACACGAGGTAAACAATTGGCCATGCTCCTCTGAAACTATGTAATATAAAATACATAATATAATATATGCCTAAATGCTTTCTTTTATAAGTCGCGTTGGTCATGGTGGTTTACCACAGCAATGGAAAAGTGACTAAGACTCCTTCTCTTTTGTAAAAGGTGAATTTGGGCTTTAGTTTCCTGACGAGCACTGGGCCCTGCTAGTTCCAGCAACAACTGGGACTAGGCTCAGAGGACCCTCCACGTGGTCCCGGCTCAAGGCAAGTGTCATCTACTAGTTTCATGCCAAAATCTGCTGTTTGGATTGTAGATGGGATGCCCCTACTTTGTCTCTCTGGATCCAAGAGGAGAAGCCAAAGCTGTGACTAAATGTCACCATGAAGGGTTCTCGGGGCACCTGCAGTTACACTTAGGAACTTCACAGTACATGGCACTGTGATGCCCATGAACCCCGATGCTCCACACAGGGAGGAGGAGGCTGCGCGTGTCACTTAATGTAACCAACCGTCACAGCTTCTTCTCAGGCACTGAACTGGCAGCTCTGCTTCAAACTCCCTTTTGGTCTTGGTTTGCAGAGAACATGAGCGTGTCATGGTTACTAATATAATAAGGGGACTGAGGGTGGTTACTCCCGCTGTTCACTAATCACGACTACTCTGTGATCCCTAAAACATGTTAGGGTGATTACATTTGATATTGCTGATGGTGGCATTTGCTAAAGCAGTGGTCCTCAGTGACAGCAATGCCAATCCCAAGGGACACCCAGAAATGTGGACGTTCCTGGTTGTGATAACAAGTTGGGGAGCAGGAATGTTAGATGTCCCGCAAAGCACAATGAAGCACGTCCCCTAACGTTGGAAGAGCCTGCCTCCCTAATCTTTGGATTTACGAGCAGGTGGCTGTCCCCCACAGCTGGGAAGCACCTCTCTAAGAAGGTACAGGAAAAGCCTGGTATTTAGATGTTTGTATACAAACTGAGGCTTAATTGGTTTTAGAGGTCAAGACAACTGTGTACATTCTGCTACCCAAGTTTCTACTCTATTTCCAACTAAGTATTTAGTGGACAAAGTGTAAAAGCCAGTTGCTAGTGTGTGACAGGGCACTTGAGACACATTTTAACAAACTAAGAAGCAAGCATGATGCAACTGGCAGAAGCCACGGGAGGAAGGGATCTCACTGGTCTTTACCATACAGGGCGTTTGGCTTTGCCGGCTGCCTGCCTGGTGGGATTGTCAAAGGTGCTGTCTTTCTGCATCACTTCCCCTTTGCTAGCACTGGGATTACAGGTGTGAGCCACCGTGCCTGGCTCTTACTGAGTTTAAATGTCCCTCTCACTTTGCAGCACACCAAGAACTGTTCCTGCTTCCCGAGGTTCATCAAGTGACACCAGAGTTTCTCTGTCCACATCACACTCTCAGACTTACTATACATCCAGGGAAGACCCGTAACTTGCCATCTTGTCTCTACTTACCATGTGGTTAAACTTCAGGCATGTGCCATCAAGTCTGGCTCTTCTAAGGTTATCTTTTTTTTTTTTGTTTTGTTTTGTTTTGTTTTGTTTTTGAGACAGTCTTGTTATGTAGTCTATGCTAGACTCCAATTTGAAATCTTCCTGCCTCAGCTTCCTGAGGACTGGGATTACAGGCCTGATTTTCCATCATCCTGAATCTCTTTATGTGACCTGACTTCAGGTCTTACTGTCATAGACTCTAATTTACAAAAGTCAGCTCAAATATCCTACAGTAGTCATATGTCTGGCAGAGGCAGGTACCCCAGCACATCGATATGCAAATATATACAGGCTGTGTTCCCAAATCCAAGTGCATGGGATGGCAAGTTTTGGGGAATTCTGAATGTCTTCACACAACTGGTGATATGGGCATCCTTTAGGAATAGAAACTAAGTCTAAATCCAAGCTCACTTACGTTTCAATATATACACATTGTAAACACAACCCGTTGTATGGTGCTATAAACGACTCTTATTCTTTCTTGTTTCATTCTTTCCTGCAATTTTTTGTTTTTGTTTTTCATTTTGTTGTTGTTGTTTTTGAGACATGGTTTCTCTGTGTAGTCTTGGCTGTCCTGGACTCATTTTGCAGACCAGGCTGGCCTTGAACTCACAGAGCTCCTCCTGCCTCTGCCTCTGCCTCCCTGAGTGCTGGGATTTAATGTGTGTGCCACCAAGCCCTGCTTCGTTTCATTCCTATGACACTTTGTTACATCTTTGCTTGTTTGTTTGGTAGTCCTGGGGACTTTGCACTCGGGTAGGCACTTTACCCTGAGCCACATCCCCAGTTGGTATTCTTTGGATACTCTGTGTGCCGGAAGTTATTTCAAGTCATGATGGAAACACATCCTGCAGCATGAAGACAGAGATGCTGGCGAGGGCTGTATGAGATGAGAGTACACACCTGTCCCTGCACAGGGAGATGTAGAGCAGCAGCAGTGGCCCGGCCCCCACGATGGTGGCCAGGGAGGACCTCATCCAGGAGCTGAGCTGGCAGAAGTTACAGTAGTGCACGACAGCCACCAGCACAGCAGAGCCGGTGAACACGGTGAACTGCGGGAGAAGACACCGTCAGGATAGCCTGTCCCCCTCCTCCAACGAGCTCCCATCCCGCCTCTATGCCACACACTACCAGGACCCGCTTGCCCGCACTCCTTCTCAGTATCAAGCATCTCTGGTACCGCTTGTGATGGCTTGAATGTAAGATGTCCCCCACTTGGTCCCTAGCTAGAGGTGCCATTTTGGGAGGGTATGGAATCTTTGGGAAGTAGAGCCTAGCAGCAGGAAGTGGATCTCTGGAGAGCAGAGGGTTGAGGGTTATGGCCTGGTTTGCTTCCGCACCCATCTCTGCTTCCTGTTTAACGGAACTATAAGGAGGTGCAGAGTCCCCGCCTGACCAAGCTCCACTATGGGGTCACACCTTCCCTGCTGAAGGTCACACTCTTTAGCCCTGAGCCAGTCAAGTCTTCATCCCTTGTAACATTCTTCCTCAGGTATCTGGTCACAGTAACAAAAGTGACCATGAAGCATGCAGCAAGGCTTCCTTTGGGTAACCTACTGGTTTTAAAAACAGATCATGTCTCTCGAGGCCACTGTGGGATGCGTCATCTTCCAGATGCTCCCTTCAGCCCTGCTGTGAGCCTCTGAGAAGTGATACTTCCTGGTAGCTCTTGCCACACTCATGCACACACGCACTAGATCTCAGCCTAAGGGTCAAGAAGCAAATGTTTCCCACAACCAGCTCATCCTTTATGGAGCTTAACTCCGGAGTCCCCTTCCGGAGCAGCGGCAGCAGCGGCGGATTCAGGTGCCCGGCAGTGGCCTTCGCAGACTGGCACATTGTCTCTACCGTCTGGACACACGGGGCAGGTACTTCTTGGTAAAGCGTGAGGCAAAGTACAAAGGTTCGAACTGCTGCAGCACTCCACCTCTGTGAGTCCTTACAGATGAACAGGTGGGGACGTGACCGAGTGGCTGAGCACCCGCCTAGCGCAAGAGAGGTCTTGGGTCTGACTGACTACCAGCACCCCAAATTAAAAACAACGGTGTGACGGCTGAAAATGATCATAAATAAAAATGCACTTGGTGCCCTCAGTGTTCCAGACGCCACAGCTCCGTCTGGTTCAGCCACGCTCAGAACACCTACGCGATCCCGCACTTGGGCAGTCACCCAGCACCGAGCCTACTCACTATCTGCTGCTGTTTACTGAGTTCTGAGAGTGAGAATCAGTGACTTCCAGCAAAACCGAGAAAGATGAAAGTGAAGTCAGAGCTGGCATACGGGTATCCTTCTGCACCACTGTGGCCAGAAAGTTGAAAGTTTGAACCATAGAAGCCAAGGATGTCTGTAATTGATCTGAAACTTGGTGGATACTGAGGGAAGTTGGAAAAGCCTGTGCCACTCTTCAGACATAGCCACTGGAAGGTCCACACTGCAGTTTTCGTAGTTGTGGTGTGCGTGTGTGTTTGTGTCTCCGTGTGTATACTTTAAAAAAGGCTGTTGTATAGCCCAGACTGGCTTCAAATCCTACGTAGTTGAGGATGACCTTGAACTCCTGATGTTTCTGTCTCCGCCTTCTAAGTGCTGTGGTATGTGCCAGCATGCCCAGCGCACGCCTCCTGGTTTAAGAGGATGGCTGGGGGCGGTAATAGAGCGCACCTCTTTAAAAACTTGGATTTTGGCTCTCCTCCCCCCCCCCCCCCCCCCGCCACCAGACTGAACGTGAGAGAACCTGGGAAGCATGGAAGGAGGCGGCCTGTGCCACTCACCTGTATGTTTGTCTCAAACTCAGAGGTGATGTGTGAATACACAGCCACGGCGGGGAGAGACACCAAGATGGCCCCAATGCAGTGGCGAGGGAGCCAGCCAGCGATCCATTCCAGCAGCCGCTTAGTGCACGTCATGACGTCCTCTAGGAAGAACACCATTCTGGGGGGCAGAGGGGAGGGGAGGGAGCAGAGGGTCAGCACTGTGCTTCCTCTGCTCCGCACCGCAGCTCCTGATGCCGGCCGGGGGTGCCGGGCAGCCACTGCGCCCCTCCACCTGCCGACAAGTAAGCGAGCTGGCCGCACTCACAGCTTCACACCCAGCTGTAAGGGCACGCTCTCCTTTTGGACAAAATTGCCCTGGTCAAAGACCTCTGTGGGTCTGCGGAGCGTCTGCGGAGCGTCTGCTGTGGGCCAGGGCGTCCTGAAGGGGGCCGGTCTGGAATGCTGTACTGAGCGTTTTGGCCGTCAGGATGGGGGAAGGGTGCTCTCAGTAGCCTTGCCAGGGTCACACAGTGATGCTCTGCCTTGTTCCGCTGGGACCCATAAAACTACCTCCTCAGAAGGCTCAGAGGTAAAAAGACTGCTGATCATACCCCGGCCTGGAGCTCACTGAGCCCTGTGTACAAGCAGGTGGTTTCTGGGGGTGTTAGGTCTTCTGTAGAGGCTGCTGTGGTTGGGACATTTGGAGCCATTCAACCTTTCAGGAAATCAGGTCACATACTGAAGACAGCTCACTGCCACTTGCCCCACCCCTGTTCGTCCAACTGCCTCATTCACAGCCTAGATCATGGGTATGACAGATAGCGTAGACAACTTTTTGTTTGTCGGTTGGTTTTTCGAGAAAGAGTTCCTCTGTATAGCCCTGGCTGTCCTGGAACTAACTGTAGACCAGGATGGCCTTGAACTCACAGAGATCCACCTGTTTCTGCCTACCGAGGGCTAGGACTAAAGGTGTGTGTCACCATCACCCGGCAGCAGACAGCTTTTTTATTTCCTGAGAGGTGTCTTCACAGTCCAGCAACAGCATTCTATGACTCTTAGCATTGTAGACCTGGGTGAGCCACACCTCAGGAAAGTGACAGTAATAGGATAAAGTCCTCCTATGAAGAGCAAGAACTGTGACCAGTAAAGGTTAGGTCTTGTGGAGCCCGGGCTGCCTGGCATAGGGTAGGGTAGGTGGAGGAGAGGACACGGGGACTTTGGGATGGAGACTCACAGAACTTCTCTTAGGCATGTTGCTGGGGACTATGGGCAGGCTCCCTGTCTTTACCTCTGTCAGGAGCCACTGTGGACATTAGTAGCAGCCCTCCTCGAACATGCCCAGAACTTGCACCGTTGGCATTAAACCCTGAAGAGCTGTACTGGCTATGCTCAGCCATGGCCAGCAATTCCCAATCCTCCAGCATTGCCCACAGAGACTCAAGGACACTTTTAGGGTCCTTGGGCTGTTCTGGCTTCCTAACATCTGGGCTGGAACAGAAGGCTTGCCTGCCTTGGGCAGGGCTTGACCCTAAAAGAAGATTTAAGGGATGGTGCAGCCACAGCATTTCATTTAAGGGACAGAGCAATCTCTGCTGCTGAGAGGAAACTGCAGGCCGGTGGGTGAGAAAGAAAGGACGTAGTTATCCCGCACAGCCCACCCCAGAGGGAGAAAAGGTAAATGTGTAAGTCTCAAGGCCAGATCCAAGCTGTATTTTCTGCACTGGGGTGTTGAGTAGAAGCAGCAGTAACCCACAGACAAGGCAGCTCTTGCCATTTCTGTCTTAGTGCTGCTCTTGAGGACCCCAGTTATTAGTGGATGGAACTAGGCTACAGCATGGCAGGTGTGTGGTGCGAGGACCCCTCACAGTAGCCAGGAACCTGGGGGGGGTACATGCAAAGGAAGTGCTCTGGGCACTCACATCTACTACGACGTGGAAAGGACTACGGGCTTCCCAGAACCCAGGGCTGTTCCCTTGTCTGTCTGTCTATCTATCAATCTATTATTTATTGTTTGTTTGTTTGTTTGTTTGTTTTTGAGACAGGGTTTCTCTGTGTAGCTTTGGCTGTCCTGGACATGCTTTGTAGACCAGGCTGGCCTCAAACTTACAGCAATCTAGCTCAACAACCCACCTGCCTTTGCCTCCCTGAGTGCTGGAATTAAAGGTGTGTGCCATCACCCCACTTCTTGTCTATTTTATTTTATCTCTCTATTCTTTATTCTATTCTATTCTATTCTATTCTATTCTATTCTATTCTGTTCTGTTCTATTCTATTCTATTCTATTCTATTCTATTCTATTCTATTCTATTCTATTCTATTCTATTCTATTATCAGTTTTTTTGAGAGCTTTCTTTGTGTAGCCTTGGCTGTCCAGGACTCACAGCTATCCGCCTGCCTTTGCTTCCCTGAGTGCTGGGATCCCTGGGTGCTGGGATGTTCCACCGCCCCTGGTTTCTTATCTATCTATCTATCTATCTATCTATCTATCTATCTATCTATCTATGGTTTTCAAGGTAGGGTTTCTCTGTGTAGCTTTGGCTGTCCTGGACTCACTTTGTAGACAAGGCTGGCCTAGAACTCACAGAGATCTGCCTGCCTCTGCCTCCCTGAGTGCTGGGATTACAGCTACCGATCCCAGCTTCCTGTCTATTTTAAATGGCCATTTTATTCTGCTATCCCCATAGATCATTGTCATGCTCAGCCATCATCAGAGAAGTTTCCTCTGAAGTAGACGGGAACAAAGAGACTTACAACTGGACAACATGAGGAGAGTCAGAGACTTTGAAATACTCAGTCCTGAGTGGGATGTCCATCAAACCCTCCTTTCAGGGCTCAGGGAGGTATGTAGAAAAGGAGGTGGAGATATTCTAAGAGCCAGAGGATATGGATGATTCCAAGAGATCGGTGTGTTCCAGATGGAGCAGGACTCAAAGAGACAGTGGTGTAGAGCTGGATGGGCAGGAGGATCTGAGAGGAGGTGAGGGAGGGGAAACTGTGATCGGAATATATTGTAAGAAAAAGTGCCTTCAGTTTAAAAGTAAAATGGGCTGTCTTTATTCCTGAGATGATTAACTCCACAAGCTGCAGTTAGATCCTCGCCACAGATGTCATCTGTTACCCCTTCCCACTCTCTAGCTTTCTCTTTCTCCATAGTAAGCATTTTCGTTTGAGACAGGGTCTTGTGAAGCCCAGGAGGCCTTGAACTTGCTACATAGCCAAGGTGGCTCTGAACTCCTGACTTTCCTGCCTCCATCTCCCAAGTGCTGGGATTACCTGTGTGCAACCATGCCAGGCTTCAATAGTATTCTTTGCCACACAACATTAAAAACCTTCAGAAAGTCTGGTTTGTCTGCTGTTCCTGTTGCTTGGTGTCATGTCTAAGTGCTGCCTGTTTCTCAGGAGGATGAGGCTGGCTCATGGGTCAGCAGACTTGTTCTCCGCTGCTGCCTGTCATGTATTCCCTCTGCACTTCTTTCTTCCTTCTGAATCTCTCACGCTCCTTTTAATCTCTAATGTAGGAAACCCAGGGCCCATCTGGCATCAGATGGGCTGCATGGGGCACCGACCCTCTCCTGTGCCACCTGTGTGGTGTGAAGGTCAGCGCCTGCAAGGAGGATGCCTCGAAATGGGGTGAGAGGGAGAACATCAAGTTCTGTTCTCTTTAGACTCCTGGCCCCTGTGCTGGTTAATCAGTTTTGCCATTAACCACGGAGCCAGAAGAGGGAGCCAGAGGCTAAACATTGGAGAGCCACTCCTTCTACTGTGACATACCTGATGGACACTACTAGGGACAAAACCTCCAGCAGCAGGTCGGCACCAAAGACGGCCAGGGCAGCCGGTGGGGGAGGAGTGGCGGTCGCCCCATACTTTAGGAAGCAGGTGATGGAGAGAATCAGGAACACCGTGGTGGACAGGAGCACATCCAGGAGGGAGCTGAAGGTGGCGCTGGCGAACGTCTTCACAGGAGAATTCTTTATGACCTGTTTAGTGCAGGGAAGGACAGGGATGAACTGGCCTGTCCAGATGGCAGGACAGTAGCATGGAGGAACAGGTCATCCATCTTACTGAGTGCTCCAGACCAGGAGAAAGCTGTCACGCTTCGCCTGGGCGTCTCCTCGCTACTGCCGCATTTAAAGTTAAGAAACTTGCACCAGACTCCGTCAGTAGACTCTGAAGCACGTTTACATAGAGGCTCTGAGAGATGAGTTACTGACTCGGAGTCCAGGAGTACACATCTTTAAAGGAAGAAGAATGGCAGCAGGTGATGATGGATGTGAAAGCCAGCTTCACCATGAGACAGGCGGGTATTTAAGAAAGCAGTCGAGGAGAGCCTCCATGTGTGAAAGAGAGCATACAGCCTTTACCAAGGGAGCCTTCAAGGCTGGAGACAGGCTCAGGAGTAAAGAGCATCTGTTGTTCCTCCAGAGGACCTGGGCTTGATTTTCAGGTGGTTCAAAACCATCCATAACTCCAGTTCCTAGGGATACAATACCCTCTTCTGTCCTCCATGGGCACCAGACACACATGTGGTGCATATACATATACAGGAAGGCAAAACACACATGTAATTTTTAAAAAAAAGAAATCTAGGGTTTTTAAGGGAGAAAGCCCATGCGGGTGCTGCTCTGGGTTGGCAGGGTACTGGGCGCAGGTCGGACATGAACCAATGCTGAAGAGAACCAGCAGCCTGATCCAGGGAATACAAGAAACAGGGCATTGTATAACGTTTCCTAAAGAGGCACACATGTACTGTTAGGGAATTTAGGAGGAAGAAACTGCTATCACATGCTGTGTCTAAAACATGACCAGTTCCAGACCCTTGTGGGCCCTTTAGAGAGGGGCCACCTCAGTCAGGGCTCCGAACAGCCCACAGAGGAAGAGGTGCCATTGCTCCTCGTGTGTAGATGGAGGTCAAGAATAGCTACCCAAGGTAACACTGGGAATGAGGCGCCAGACTGGGCTACAGCCGGATTAACTGACTCCCAAGGGTTCCCAGGCCTGTCTTGGGATGAAGATGCAGGATGCTGAGCCAGGGGCTATGGTGAAAGAACAACACACTGCTGGCGGGGCTTCGCATCCAGCCTTGGCAACAGGGCTCCGGGACGAAGGGGCTGGAGGTATGTGGGAGCAAGAGGCCTGTGACCGGCCCTCAGCAAGTTCCTTTCAGGTCAAACTGGCTCTGGGTCCTCAGCCTTACAGAGACTCCAGAGATGGGGAAGATGGGAAAAGTCAGGACTTGGCCTTGGGGAATGAGAGGGCTGCTGGCCAGCCCCAATGTCAAGCCTGAACTCACCTGAGCAAAGTGGGCACAGGGCTAGAGTCCTAAAACCCATGGAATTCAGAGGCTTTGAAGATGGCTCTGGAGCTGGTCCTAACTTCTGAGGTTCCCTTAAAAGACCCAACATCTTGGAGGTAAGGCTGCCACAATGACCTCTTTCGCAGAGGTACATGTATGTCATTCTTCTCTTTCTGGGGCCCTAATAATCATTCTAGGGAGTAGCCAGGGCTTGGGCAGAGAAGGCTCAGGACAGCCAGTGCAGGGACTTCATTCTTGCCCAAATGCCCAGCTTCCTCAAAACTGGTCCAGATTGGTAATGCTTAATATTTTTTGCTTTAGGCAATACCTGCATGATTTGTGTTTGGAATGTTCAGTGATATTCACTGTCCAGTGGGGGACTGAGGGGGCAGCAGTTCTAATGACACAAAGCAAAGATTAGCCATCTCTTGTACATCATGGACTCTCTGGGTCATGAGCTGGATATCACAGACATAAAGGTCTGCCCAATAAGCAAGAGAAATCTGAATGGAACTCCTCTTGGTACTGGGTTCAGGTGATGGTTCACTTTGGTTCTGGGCCACTCAGGTCAGGTCGGGGCGAAGGGAAAGAAGGCTGGGATCTGCTCCAACCACGCCCCAGTTCTCCCACTCACTGCTTTCCAGCACCCCTGATGAAGGTGTCTGCTGTGTGGGCTGTGCTGGGATTCAGATAGCATGGAAACAGAGAGCTGAGTGTCAGGTTCAGAAATCAGATGGATGCCAACGTGGGTGTGCACGAAGAGGAAAGAAGACACAGGAAAGTGAAACCCAGCTGGCATCAAGGAAGGGTTCTTAGTGAAAATGGTGTGTGAGCTGAGAGGAAAGTTAACTCCCTTAACTGGATGGAGTTAAGATGGCAGTGTGGTAGGGGGGACGTGAACCCTACATTCTGGATGGAGGTACAGACGTCTGATTCTTTGGTCCCATTTCAGGGGGTGACAGCGCTACGGGGAAAGAAGTGTCACTCAAGAACTCAGAACAGGTGTGACCAGGCATGCTTCCAAGGCTGGAGACAACCATTAGAAGACCAGAAACAGCAGCTATAGAGGAAACAGTCTGGTAGAGATGCAGCTTGGCTTTAAGATAAGGGAGCATAAAAAGCCTTGGGTTTTTCTCCCTGGCACAGATAAATTCACAGGCTTCCTGACTGTGGGAAATCAATGTTAGCCTTTATTTCCCTGTCACTCGGTAAAACACGAATGCACAGTGAACAGGGCTTGTGCCGTGAGGTCGTGAGGTCGTGGTAAGGACGTACCTCCTCCTGGTAGCTGGTTCTGTAGGATCGCTCCAACTCCTCGTCCAGGAAGTTCAGGCTGAACTGATTGATGGGCGGCTTGAAGAAATAATCTTTCATCAGGCTGGAAGACACAACCAATGCACTCCATCAACACCAGCAGCACGGGGCTCAGATGCCTCTCAGCGAGCACATCACCAGAGCCACCTCTGAAAGTCACCATGTGACAGGTGTTGCTTGCACAGACACTGCTCTGGGAAAGTCCTTTGTGTGTTCTAGACACAATCATACGCTGTTTCCCTTCACTAAGGAGTGAGCACTCTCCACGATCACCACACTCCTTGTTAGAGCCTGTTTCTGAACAGGCTCACACACCCAGGATGGGAAGACAATGAGGCAGCCCATCATCCCGTGAGGTGATCTTTCCTGAGAGCCAGCAGATCTTGGTGCTGCGAGGACTTATACTGATTTGGAGACTTCAAATGAAGGCAACTCCAAAGGCTTCCTGTCATCCCGAATACTGACAGTAATTACACCTTAAAGGTAACAAGTTGTTACCGTGAGATGGTGTTTGCAGCTGGCGTAACTGTGGGGCTGCTGTCAAATATTCAGAGTGCAGGTGAGACTTGAAAATGATCGTGCTCAACCTGAGGAATCAAATCTGATTTATGTGACTCTTTTGTTCTTGTACGGACTATCAGCAAATCATGGCATCCTTGTAATGCTTTGGAGAGTTACTATAAATTTCAGGGAATGCTGGTGTGATTTCAGAAGGTACATACAAATATGGTGTGATCTCTCTCCCCCACATATTAGCCACTGGCCAGAAGAAGGAGCCTCAAATGTGCCTGCCACAATGGTGCACTTCCTCCTTTTCTTGCTACAGACTGGATTCTTTTCTGTGACAAATAGGCAATAACTTATGATCGTCTCAGACTCAAATGAGGGGACAGTCTGCTCCTTCATGTTGGCTCTGTACTCCTTTCTAGTGACAGGGGAAAAATGCAAAGCAGTCGCAGGAGGATTCTGGTATCGTCATTCCAGTAGTCTAGTGGCAGCTTCAACTGTGTTGAAGCTATGTGGCTCTTCTGCAGTCAATATTTGGAGTTTCTGCTTCTTGTTCTCACAGAAAATATAAAAGCAACTGCTGGGAGGACAAGACAGTAATCAAGACAGTTGGAAGGAGAGGAGGCATCCTTGGAGGAAGGGAAGAAAGACTTAAATTTCCCATCTTTTACCTTTGTTTTGTTTTCCCTGAAGACAGACATTGGTTAGTGCCATCACTAACCCTCTGATAAAAACCTGTAATCCCAGCATTCCAAAAGCCAAGGCAGGAAGATCATGAGTTTAAAGACCCACGGGCTATAAATATGAGCAGGGTGGGGCAGGAAAAGGGGAGAAGGGAGTAGAGGAAAGGAAGGGGAGTGAGGAAGAAGGAAACTCCTCCAGGTGCTGGGATCTTGGGTTTGCATCACCATGCCTGGCTATTTTAAGCCAGTCTTAATGGCTTAAAATCTAGGTACGAGGGACTGGAGAGATGGCTCAGCTGCCAGGAGTGCTCGTTGTCCCTCTAGAGGACCTAGGTTCCATTACCAGCACCCACATGGTAGCTCACAATCATCCACTATTCCTGTTCCAGAGATCTGATGTCTCCTTCTCACTTGTACACACATGGCATACAACATATACATGCAGAAAATATTCATACAAATAAAATAAAAATTAAAAATTTAAGTTAACACCCAAATATAGAAAATACCGGGTGACTACAGATAAAGAATGAGGTTACAAATCCCAGAAAAGCAAGAGGCAGGAAAGAGAAAGCCCAGGTTCTGCATATAAATTGTTCACACATCTAAGTCACATCTTGAAATTGCATCTTAATTGCACATGACTTGTAGACTCCAAACAGCACAGTTAAAGCAAAAAGAGACCATTTGAATCAGATAAGTGAACTGCTTGCTGAGACAAAATCTTAGTATTCTTCAAAGATAGAGAATGAAAGTCAGATTTTCTAAGTGTCACACACAACGTTGCTAGGCTTCCAAAGAATTTGGAAAACACAATGCCACATAAAAGAAATGCCATCACTGTATGTAGCGCAACTCAAGACAATGGAGAGTCTGGAGTAAGAGGACCGGGACTTACAATTCATGCAGCTGGAACAGTGAGGGCATGAATAAGGGGAGGAGAGCAGCAGGTATACATTGCAAGATTTCATTTAAAATGAAGTGACTTAACACTAACTCTAAGTCAGCAAATAAGGCCTAAGGGTGCTGCCCTAGACAGCTTCAGCTGTCAACTGACAGAACCCAGAGTTACCTGAGGCTGTCTCACCTGGGGGATTCACCAGCTCCGACTGGCCTGGGGTCTTTATTGTTGATTGATGTGGGAGGGCCCAAGGCACTGTGGGGAGTGCCATCCCCAGGTTGTATAAGAAAGACAGCTAAATATGAGCCTGGGAGGAAGCCAATGAGCAGAGTTCTATGGTTTCTGTTCTATATTCCTGCCTTGAGTTCCTTCAACGATGGATTGTGACTTGGAAGCTTAAGATGAAATAAACCCTTTCTTCTCCAAGTTGCTTTGGTCATGATATTTTATCACAGCAACAGACTAGAAACCAGACCAGATGTGTATCTGCGACTCTTGGAGCTACAGCTAGGCTTTGGCCAGGGTAACCAGCTGGAACAATAGAAAAAGAGTGAACACACACATTACTGGAACAAGGCTGTCAACCACCTGGACCTAACTGATGCTTGCAGGTCAGAGCATTCTGCAAAAGGGCAAAATAGTGAAGGACGGAACACCACACCTAGAATACATATTCAAGTATACATATCTCCACAAGAACAAGCCATGTATGAGAACATAAAACAAGCCTCAGTTTATATTAAAGGACTGACATCACACAGAGCATGTGTTTGGACAACAGCATTAGACTAGCTATCAATAACATATCCCAAAACCATTCATCACAAAAAGGAGCCAGGGCACCTTGGAGAAAAGGCTCGTTCCTGACTAGAGCAGGGAAGGTATGAAGAGAGCTTGGACCATCCTGTTGTGCTAAAGAGACTATGTCAAACAAAGGTCAAAAAGACCCCGTCTTAAGGGAGTCAACTGGCCAGATTCAAGCACTCGAGTGTAGTAAGCGTGGATGGAACAGAACAGAAGAGCATGAGCTCAGGTGAACAATGGTGGGTAAGGAGGTAACAGGGAGGGCGCCTCTGTACAGTGGCTGCCGGACACCAGCACGGCAACAGGCTGCAGATACAATCCACCACTTGGACTACCATAGCACAGACGGTTTCAGGCGAGACTCATCAATAGCTGTAACCCGAAGGACGTCTGACAAAGGGGCAACATCTTCCCGCAGATTGCCCATTAGTCATAGTGACAAGATAATAACGATAGTTGGAGAAACTGGTAATACCTCGCCAGTGAAGATGCCTATCACTTAATTAAGGACCAATGGGCATCATTTCCTCTGGATACAATATGGGAAGAAGAACATGATAGACGTCACTCCCATGAGGCCTGGCCAGAGAAGCAGAACCTGTGTTTGACAGGGACATTCACAAAACCCAACATCCAAGCCTTTCTACAAATGAGTCAGCTTGTAAGCTTTTCAAACGTTAACATAAAAGACTACACAAGACAGCCAAGGAACTGTCTCCGATTTGCACGGCTGTACAGGACGGACTGATCAGTAAAGGACACAATGTGTGAGTCTGGGCGGAGGGCGAGAGTGCCGCCAAAGACGTGAGGGGCCGTTTGACAATCTGGAATACGGACTTAAGGCTAGAAAGAACATCCCTAAACTTCCTGAGTTTCATGTACGTAAAACATCCTTATTTTTAGGAAGCGCCATATAAAGGGGCAGTAAGCATCCTGTACCAACATACTCGTCAGGTTCAAGACACAAAAACAGAGAAGAGAGGGAGAGAGGAGGATGGGAGGAGGGCACAGAGGGCAGGAGAGAAAAAAGTGAACGGTAAAATAAATACACACTGGGTGCGGCGGCACACACATATCTGCCAAAGCAGAGGGATTGCTGCAAGTTCAAGCCCACCCTGAGCTACAAAGCAAGTCCCAGGCCTGCCAGGACTGCACATGAGGCCCTGAGCCAACCACTGTTCTCGGAAAAGCTGGGAGGGTGTTAATAAGAACAAAGAACAACAGCAAAAATATCACAAACCACTTCTCTGTACGGTACCCAAAACAAGCGGGGCAGGAATGATGGCTCAGCAGGTAAAACCACTTGCTACCAAGCCTGACAATCTGTGTTTGATCCTCAAACTGACTCTTAGAAATTGTTCCCTGACTTCCAATGCGCACTGTACTTGAAAGCAGGGACACGCACACACTAAAGGAATATAATAAGAATAAAGAAAATAAATAAAATGCCAAAAGTTGGTGTATCAGGCAGAGAATATAGTTCCGAGCTAACCTCAGAATAAAAAGAAAGTGATATAACGACAAGAGAAGGCAGACATGTAGACACGGTGACTCAGAGCGCCCGAAGACTCTGCCACTGTGGCAGGCTGCCAGGGCTTACCTGTCCTCCTTGATGACATCCACAAAGTGGGCATCAGTTTTCTCGCGGATGTTCTTGAACCTCAGAGGGAGGAGGGCTGACTGGTCCAAGCTCACACCTGCCCACCGTCCCTTCTCCTGCAGGATCTCACACAGGGAGGTCTGGCTGTTGGTGAGCTTCTCCTCCGGAGGAGGGCTCAGGAGTCCGTTCTGGGTTTTGGAGCCCGGACCTCCAGAAGCCTGCCTCAAGACAAAGAGGAGGGACCACGGGGAGTGAAGCGGTCGCCAGGAGCACGTGCCCCTTCTCACCCGTCCCCTAGCATGCTGGGGTCCCCAGCATTCCATGTCTCCCCCAGCCCTGCTTCCCTTGAGGCCCTGCTTTGGGACAGGGCATGTCTGGGTGTTCGGCAGCCAGAGGAAAAGAGGTGGTAGAACAGCCATCAAGTGAAGAAGATGAGCTTCACACAGAAGGGGGCTACGGGGAAGGTCGGAGAAGCCCAAGGAAGGGTCCAGGGAAGGAAATCCTAGGCTTATGGATGAAGGGTGAACAGGACTTAGTTGGGGAGCCTCTGGCTATGAGAGTCACCCATCCGAGTCCCCTGCAGATTCTGTAGAATGACAGAGACGGGGCTCCCCAGGAAGCAGGTTCTAAAGCCTCCTTGAAGCTCTCTGCTCAGGCTTTATTCTGCTTTCCACTCCAGGCCTGCCCTGGTCTCAAAGCCTTGACTCCAGGCAGCCCCTAGGCTGTCAGCTCTGCCTCAGGAGTCTCTTGGGTGCATCTCTTACCTGGAGGAGGGCCTTTGTCCCCTTTGTACCTCTGCACTCTGCCATATATAAAGCCCAGCCCATAGCCCTCTAACCCAAGCCTTTTGAGCTGGCTACCTGTGAGGAATCTCACTCAGCTCTACTTCATATGAGTTGGCTCTAACCACCCACCCTGTTTTTCATTTTTCTTTAGTGCTGGGGACCAAATCCAGGGCCTTGTCCATGCAAACCACATGCTCTACCTTCACCATGAGCTACATGCCCAGCCCCACCACCATTTTATTTATTGGTCTATTCAAACCCAAAGCCTAGATGGTGTGGAGCGCTATTACCTAAGAGGAGTTATTCTCAGAACTAAGAAGTTGACGAGACAGGAATGTCACCTTAGGTGGATGCGCCAGGAGAGGTACTGACAGGAACAACAGCCATGAGCTTGTTACCTTGGTGCTGGTCTTAGGCTCGTCTTGACAGCCATTTTGCACAGCTCCTCCTTCTGCACCAGCTTCAGATTTGGGGGCAAATGTGATTCCACAAGAAGGGCAAGTCTGAGAGAAAACACAGGCCATAGGAATACACTTGGAGAGCAGCTCCACGACACATTAGACAATTCAGGGTTGCTGTCACAACCTGCTCTCCCAACAGGAGTGAGGGAACCAGGAAGCCGCATGGAGCCACACTGGTTCGGAAGGCCTGAGAACAAACCGGCAAGAAGAAAAGGGAAAGAGAAACCCGTACATGAACTCAGCGCAGCACAATGGCCAAGAGGTGGTGCAAATGCCTCCTGGATTTGAAGGCTCAACCGACCATGGTCATTCACCAAGGAGAGGTCATTCAGCCATGATGAATCAAAGCCCTGACACCTGCCTTAACACAGACAATCCCTGGACATACAATGCTTTTTAAAACAAGTTAATTTGTTCTTTAACAATTTCATCTCTGTATATAGTACATTCTAATTACTCTCAACCTTGATCTTTTTATCTTCTTTCCACTCCTGTCAACACCCCCTCCTCCCAATCTTTCCCACATTCCTGTCTTTTTGTTTTGTCTTGTGACCCACTGAATTTATCTAGGACCATCTGTGTGGGCATGGGTTTGGAATTATCCACTAGAACTTGGCAGGTTAGCTGGGTGGTGGTGGCACAAACCTTTAATCCCAGCACTACGGGAGAGGTAGAGACAACCAGATCTCTGTAGGTTCAAGGCCAGCCTGGTCTACAGGGCAGCCAAGGACAGCCAAAGCTACACAGAGAACAAAAACAAAGAACCTGGTGGATTTATCAGTAGACAGGCAATTGAAGACGACTCACCCTCTTCCAGAACTTGTCAGTAGCCAATAAACTTAGCAGAGAGGAACAGGGCCTGGTGGCGTATGCCAATAATTCCAGCACTCTGGGAGGCAGAGGCAGGTGGATCTCTATGAGTTTGAAGCCAGTCTGGTCTACAAAGTGAGTCCAGAATAGCCAAGGCTACACAAAGAAACCCTGTCTCGAAAACAAAACAAAACAACAACAACAACAAAAAAAATCAAACAAAGTTTAGCAGAGAGGGATAGAGACCCCGTGAGCCCCACTCCCACCCATTCCTGACTGCTGACAAGGCCAATACTGCCCATGGGATTATTGCCCTTACAAAAGGGAACCAATTAATTCCCTTGTCAGTCCCATTCTGTGAGAAAGGGCCATATAACTATGGACTGGATATCAAATGTACTGGCTTCTAGAACAGTGACTGATTCCTTTAAAAATATACATTTATTTTAAATTATGCATATGTATATTTCTGTGTAGGTATGTGCACATGTGAACAGGTGCCTGAGGAAGTCAGTTACCATCTGCCCAATTCAGATGCTAGGAATTAAATCCAGGTCCTCTGCAAGAACAGCATGTACTAACCACTGAGCCATCTCTCCAGCACAAAGACAAATTTCTTCTGTGTATGTCATCCAGTTGATGGATTTTTTTTGTTACATCACTTAACTGGAGTAAGACAGGCTTTTTTTCTTTTTAAGGGTGATGAAAATGTTCTGGAGTAACATGGTGATGGTCATACAACCCTGCAAATATACTGTAAACTGAATTGTTCGTGATTAAAAGGTTGGTTTCATGAATCACATCTTACAGTGACAAAACAAGTGAGTACAGTGTTCACCACCTTGTTCTTGAGCAACACGGAAGCTGAGGCTCATGAGCTCTATCTCTGTGCTGGGCAGGTGGATTGAAAACTAGGGACATGTACTGGCAGACTCAGGAATTCCAAGCTTGGAGGAATTAACTGACCTAGGATGGCAAAGGTCAGACGCAGTACAGACAGGCGTAGGACAAGAAAGGCTTTCTTTTTAAATATCCAGGAGCTTTGAGCCTCAGCTCAACCACTCACTAACTTGAAGACCCTCCCCCAATAAAATCGATTTACCTCAGGGCCCTCATATGTAAGATGAAAGCAGACACTTTTCTTGGAAAGATGCTTTAAAGATTAAGTGGAATACGTATGTATACAGCCTAACAGTTCCTGGGACTCACAATATCCTGAATAGAGTCATTGCTACTGTTAATGTGACAGAGCAGCCTAGGAATGGCATGGCAATGGCTAGCTGCCAATGAATATGATTTCTGCTCAGTGCAAACTATTAGGCACTAGGGTTAATTATGGAAGACTAGATATAATTGGGAAATTAAAAATATGCAACGCTTCATAACCTAAGGGCAAGAGTATGACGTAGGTTAACATCCAAACTGAGGTCACAGGTCACTGCTGCATGAAATGAAAGCATAAAGACTCTAAAGAGTTACGTAGTTTGGGAATCTGATATAATGCAGACTAAACATACATATTCATTTGAAAGATGAAAGTAACATGCCAAAGCAGCTATTTATCAGCTAGCATATCTGAACAAATACTAGCTCCCAGGTAAAGTCTGCTTATATTCTTTATTTTTAAATTTCAATTCTCTGTGTACACGAGTGTATGTGTGCTGGGTATATGGAAGAACTCAGAGGACAGCTTCACGGAGTTTGTTTTCTCCTTCTATTTTTAAGTGGGTTCTGGGGATCAAATTCAGGTTGTATGGCAAGCACTTTCCCCATGGAGCCATCTCGCCAATGCTGTGCTTACACACTAAAACCGATATCAACAAGACAGAACTCTTCCCACTGCTAAATCAATACATTTTTTGTTTTTTTGAGATGGTATCTCATGTATCTCAGGTTAGTCTTGAACATATGTATCAAAGAACAATCTGATTCTCCTGTCCCTACCCACCTACTGCGGGGCTTGTGGGCGTATCCCGCCATACCCAGCTACAAAGAGAAAAATGTCAAAACATCTTGTGGTATTGACTGAGTTAAAGCTCAAACATTTGCTAATGGACAGGGTTATGAGTCAGGAAAGTATTCACCACACCAGTGTGTGGACTAGTCCATGGGGTTTGTTTCTTTTCTCCTATCTTTCTTTTCTTTTCTTTTCTCCATCCCTCCCTTCAACCCTCTCTCCCTCTTTCTTTCCCAGCACTGGGAAAACAGAGACAGGAGGACCCCTGGGCCTTGCTGTCCAGCCACTATAGATGAACCCAGGATCTCCAGACTCAGCGAGAGGCTTGACTGAGTCTCATTACAATGGACAGTGACTGAAGGAGATGCCTGTCATTGCCCTCTGGCCTACACACATGAACACACGCATGCCTGCATGCACACATCATCCAACATCAAGCACAAAGTGACCCCCTGAGCCCCCAGTGGAAGAATGAGTAAACAGGCCCAAGGTAGGGAAGAGAGCCTGCACTGGTGCGGGTGCAGTGTTTGCCTTCTCCTCCAGAGGGCGCACTCAACATGTCACTAACCAAGAAGTTGACTGCGGCAAGACACAGCCTAGGTAGTGGGGACAGGCTGAAAGACATTTATTTGATTCAACCCCTCGGTGCCACAGATCTTGAAACGGGAGAGTGAAACAGTAAACATTTATTATTTCTCTGACTACTTTTAAACATCAAGACTTTTGCAGAGCCACACAGTTCAGTGGTTAAGGGCATCGACACTGCCACCATTCTGCCACAGTGGTCCCGGTTCCGCAGCTAATCGGCACAGGACCGCTCTAAGCCTCCGTACAAAATGGAGTTATGTCTACATAATGGTGTTACTACAAGGGCAAAATGAGGATGCTCATGTGAAGTGTGGCAGGACACTTCTTTGAATTTTTGAGACAGGGTTTCTCTTTGTAGCCCCGGCTGTCCTGGACTTTCCAGACTGGCCTCAAACTCACAGAGATCCACCTGCCTCTGCTTCGTGAGTGCTGGGATTAAAGGTGTGTCAGAATACTTCAAAAGCAGATTTACCTACCTATGTATCTATCTGTCTGTCTGTCTGTCTGTCTATCAGACCTGGTCTCAGGGCTGCAGAGCTGGCTAGGTTAAGAGCACTGGCTACTCAATCATGAGGACTAGAGTTCAGATCCCCAAACTAATGTCAGGAGGCTCACAAAACACCTGCAACCCTCTCCTGGCCTCCACGGGTACCCACACAAGTGCGCACATATCCTAACACACACCAACATAATTAAAGTAAAATAAACATTGGTCTAACACAGGGTCTCGCTATATAGCCTTGGGGTCCTCAAACTCATCACACAGTTAAGGCTGTCTTTGGAGTTGCAACCATCCTGCTTCCACGCCCGAGTGTTGGGATTACAGACAATGCACCACCACGGACAGCTTCAAAGCACTTTCATTTTGTATGCCAGCTCAACTCACATGGTAGATCTTTCAAGAGAGAAGGGTTTTAGAAGCACATTCTGGCTATATAGAGGGAACTGATCGGTAATGTCTGCCATGGGCAAAAGGCTGGACAAGGGGGAACGTAGCTGCTGTCTCAGGACCTTCTTAGCTGGGAGGCACTGGGGCGGGGGGGGGGACCTAGACCTGTAGCAAATCATTTCACTGAACTCTAAAATGGACTCTATGCTAGCCTTTCTTTCTCAGCTACTTTATTTTGGGGAGATTTTCTTGATTAGAAGTTTAGAACAAATGAAATTTCAAAAAATTTCAGAAAAAGCTACCTTCTTTGGGAGAGATACTCTCCTGTCTCAACACCCTACTCAGCCTGTAAGCCCCTTTGTAGCATGAGGCCTCTACTGAACAATGTGTGTGCCTCTCTTCTTCCTCTACAGCCCCAACAGCAAGTTTCCTTTGACTATTCCTATGGCCTAACTTCAATCTGAATTACAGCATATTATAACCCAGTCTTTGCTGAGCACTGACACATCTGTGAAACCTTCCCCACTCAACAAAAATGTCCATCTCCCCTGCAGCTATTGGTATCTCCACCATTGCCAAGAACCTCCCACCCCAACCCAGACAAGAGCCTTTCCTGTGCACCCTGGGAGGCATGGCTCACTGTGGAGCAAGGCTGACAGGCCTTCACTGTCACAATGACAACAGCCATGGTTTGGAAGTGTTCACGCGCTAACGACAGAGTAACAGCCAGGTCTGAGGGCTTGTCAAACATAAGCTCAGGGAATCCTCTTGACCACGTGGAGCCTTCTGGTGCTAAGAAACAGCAAGAACAGTTGCTGTGCAAACATGATCCCGGCACCTATACTAAAAAGGCCAAGAGCAACCAGCAGTCTTTACCCTGGTGCTGGAGCTGGGGCAGCGGTCGGAGGATCACTGGGGATCCCTGGACAGACAGCCTGGCCAAAAAGCTCCAGGTACAGCTGGGAGGCCCTCAATGTCTCAAGGGAATGAGACGGAAAGTGATAGAGCAGGACAGCCAATGTCGTCTGCTGGTGTCACGTGTGTGCACACAAGAACTCACATTTGTATATACATGTATACACACACAAACCACACACGCACCGCACACGATGCGCGTGTACACAAACTCAAAGAAAAAAAAAGACATAAGCCTTCTCAGGACAGACTGTTTTGTGGACCCTGGGGTTTGACCCGGGAGCTCGTGGTCCCTGACCACCATGGGACTTTACCCTGGCTGCGTTTCCTTCACAAGGAGGGCCTAGGAATAATCCTGACACTGAGCTGCTAGACTCTGATCACCTGAAGTGACCCACGCTGCTGTAAGCGTTATTTTAGCTCTTCTGAGCGGTTCTACTGGCACATACACACTAAAGGGAGCACTACAAACCCCTAAACAGCATACCTACAGGCCAAGGAGTTTGCTGGCTGTTGCCTGGGAAACCTGAGAGTCCTTGGAAACTCACCAAGAGCACACTTCACCTTCCCCTCCCCACCTTGGTGGACATGGGCTTTGAAGGAAAAAAAAATCACAACTATTCCTCTAACATACACGGACCCGTCTTCATTCCTTTCTAACATGTTTCAATGCATGTACCCTAATTATGGTCAGAATACATGGCACAGAGCTATAATGTAGGGTTGCTGGGTCTTCTGTTTGTTTGTTTTTATATAAGGCTGTTTCCCATTGAAGATAAATCATTTTGAAGTCAACACCTGTCCCTTTTCATAACTGCCAGAGGGAAGCCTCTTTGGGGGATGGAAACATCAGTGAGGTCCTGGCCTTGCCTGTTTAGTCTACTGATTACTGACTAGTTAGCAATGTGTCCTGGTACTAGAAGACGCATCCACTGCCATGAAGCTCATGTTGGACCGGGCCGGCTGGGTAAGCAAGACACTGCTGACAGCAAACAGCAGTCACTGAGTTTCCCTCCAAACTCTTTGTGTCTCAGTGTTTTCCTCCCCAGAAACTCCCATAAAACAGGAACAATAAGTTCCATTTTACACAAAAGGAAACCAAGGCAGAGAAGAGGAGGGGCTCACCTATATCGTCACACAGCTAGAAAGGCATGAAGGAAACATGAGCCCAAGCAGAAAAACTCTTGGCCCTAACCACCACTCACTGGGTGCTCCACAGTGAGAGCACGTCACCATGTCGTCTGTGGCCGGGGATCCGGTATGGACAGGAACACTTTCAAAAGAGATGATTTCTGCTAAGAAAATATTAGAGGTAAACAGAAACGAATCCTTAGAGGAAACACAAAGCAGCAATTATCAGAGAAAAGAAAGGCTCCACAGACATGTGAGAACAGGAAACAGACAGTTCAGGAACACTGGAGGCAAAACTATGAATAAACAACTGTAAAACTCAGACACAGATCTCAAAGCCACCTTGTATAGAACCAAGGAACAGTAATTACTGAAGTTTTTTTACTGAATTCCTCAGCCCTACAGGACTTTTGAACTTAAAAGCTAAGGCTGGTTTAAAAAAAAAAAAAAAATCAAGCGAAGGATAGATTAGATTCAGCTGAGCACGATGGTGCAGGCTTGCAATCCTAGGAGCACAGGCCGAGAGGTCAGGAGTTCAGGGACAGCCTGGGCTGCATCAGACCCTATCTTTAAAAAAAGGAAAAAATGTCAAAATTAGTTTCAGTTGACCTTGAGGAAAGAGGATTGTTACTATGTTGTGGGAGTATTCTATCAGAAAAACAAAATAAGGAAAGTATTTAGTATTTTGGGAGACTTCACTTACACATAGCATTGCATAGCCTGTGACATTCATTAAGTGGCACTATGCATATCTTCCCAGTTCAATTAATATGCGTACTTTAGTACATTTTTGTTTACTTATGTTGTATACATGCTGTGGCACGCATGTGGGAATCAGAGCTTGTGGGAGTCTGCTTTCTCCTTCCACCGTGAGGGTCGTGGGGATTGAACTTAGGTTGTCGGGTTTGGTGACAAGCGTCTCAGAGGTTTCAAATTTTCCTTAAACAATATTTTCTGACGTACAATTGTGGGACACGGGGTCAAGTGCACTCTGTCGCCTGCCTTTACTCCCAGCGCTTGCGAGGCTGCGGCAGGATGGCAGTGCGTGTGAGGCTGTCTGGGTTATGCTGCAAGACTGCCTCCCAAACGCCTCTCTGGGTTCTCAGGTTTTGGAACAGGTAGCAATGGCTGCTAATGCAGGCCTGCGACTAGAGACATCCTGTCTGGGCTGCTCGACCCAGAATTTTCACAAGTCAGCCAGACTAGAGTCCCTTTCATACATCACACCTGTGCTCATCCGGAGACTCTGCTGCAAAAGGAAACATGCTTTGAGAGCCACCATGTTTATGCTAAGCCTCCTCAGGGTGTCTAGACATAAACCCACAAGGAGTTTACCTCTTTGATGAAGCGATCCCTGACAAAGGAAAGCACCTCACTGAGGGGAGTAAACAGACCCTGCAAAGGAGTCCAGTGCGTGGAGAAGCTCACACTAGTGCAGACAATATTACCAAGGCAAACAATGTCATGTGTTCATGGTATTGACAGGTGTACTGGAGAAACTGGCACAAAGAATGGAGAGCAGATAACTGGCATTTTACAAAAAGCAGATAGCCCCTTTTACTCAAAAGGGGGTCATACAGGGCTGATGACTATCTTCACTGCCTTAGATGTGGACTCAGTGCCCTACCCCTCCGTGCTACTGAGAACTCAGGACTGGATGCCTGCTCTCTTCCTATGCTGGGGAGACGGGGCTCCTGGCGGCAGCAATCCCATCACGTGGCCTGCCTTTTATCTCTTCAGGTTCTGTGCACCCCAGATGTGGAATCCAAATAATTCCAATGTTCTAGCATAGCTCTAGTCTGAAAAATCCTGATCATGTGGCCAACATATCCACATAGAACTAACTCAACCTTCTCTCCTGAAAAAGACATGAAGATCTTCTTTCCCCTCTCTCACAAATGTCTTGACAGTTCAGTCACCTTGACAGACTCTGTATTCAATTTCCAGGAAACTCATCGTTTGGAAGTATATGCACGGCAGTAGAATATACTAAGTAGCTTTTGCCCTTCAGATCAAAACAGATTTTACAACTAGAAGAAGATGGTTTTCAAGAGGACAGAGATCTGTCTTAAGGCATTTTAGCCTAGAACCCTCGAGGCTAGATCTGCCAGTATGTCATGGGGAACTCAGCCACACATGCCCAACAGGCAGATGAAACAAGTTATTACTTTTGAGTTTTGAATTTCTTAAATAAGGCTCAGTTTGTGGCCTGGGGGAAGCCACTTTTTTCCCCAGGCAAAAGAACACTTTTGGAAAGCCATATTTTTAAATCTTCCCTGCCTGTGTTAAGCCAGTCCATAACACGACAGCCCCTCTTGCTGACGCCATAGAGGACCTGTCTGCATCTCTGAGGCAGGCAGTTGAGGGAAAGGCGTATCCTGACTGCCCTCCATATACAGGGGTCCAGCACTACCATCCTAGGCTGTCACCCAGGACAGGAGCTCAGCATTCTTTTTCCCTCTCTCCCAGGGGATACTGGGCAATGCTGGGGACACATTTTGGGTTAGCGTAACTGGGGAGGGAGTATATGTGGTGGAAGTAGGCAGAGGTCGAAGATGGTGCTGTCCATCTGGCAATCTGCAGGACAGCCCAATAGCCAGGACTACTGGCTCTAAACTGTTAGAATTAAAAATAAACTTCATTAAATTAATAAAGCACACGAGTAAAATGATAAATGAGTGCTTTCAACAACCCTGGACACAACAATGACTAGAAATATATCTTCACATATAAAATAAGATAGGTGCTCCAGCAGATTGCCACATTGTAAAGCTAGTTTTATTTTGTTGTTTGTTGTTGTTTTGTTTTGTTGTTTTTTTTGTTGTTTTTTGTTGTTTTTTTGGAGACAGGGTCTTGCCCTCTAGTTTAGGCTGATCTCAAAATCACAGTAATCCTCCTGTTTCAGCTTCCTGACTGCCGTAATTATAGACATAAGCCACCATACCCAGCCTATAAAAACTCTTAAACTTATGAACATACAGCTTTCAAATATAATAAATGTAGGTAAGTCCTACTAGACAACAGGTGTTACCACAGTCCATCACTCCAAAGAGCAAAGAACTATTAGAGGCATCTTGCTCTCTTTTAAAAAATGGAAACAGTAAATATTTAAACGTGAAAATAAACAGAAGAAGGGGCGAGAAAGCACACACATACACACAGAGAGACAGACAGGCAGAGAGACGAGAGAGACAGAGAGACAGAGACAGACAGAGACACAGAGACAGAAACAAAAAGACAGAGAGACACACACAGACAAAGACATGGAGAATGAGTAAAGTAAAAGTAAAAATATAAATAGAAGGTACCAATAGGGACACTAAATCCAATGTGATAAGGAAAAAAAAAAACAGCTCACAATGAGAAAAATCTCTTATGCCCAAGGTTGGGTATGTTAATTCCTTAGTAGTTTTTTATGATATAATGTCAGTATAGAAGTAGGCACCTCTAGACAGCCATCAGATCTCTGCTCCAATAACAAAATACCAGAATGCTCTCACCAACGCTATTCTGTTCATGGAACTACATTGCAATGTTCACACATACCAACACAACTTAAGATAATTACAAAATTATTGGGGGGGGGTGGACCTTTAGTGGTGGATTTCTGTGAGTTCGAGGCCAGCCTGGTCTACAGACCTAGTTCCAGGACATCCAGGGCTACACAGAGAAACCCTGTCTTGAAAAAAAAAAAGATAATCACAAAATTGTGGATTTAAAGAAACAGGAGAGCATTTAAGGTGGTCTCCAAAATAAAACAGATCCCAGCTCTTCAAGTATGCTGTGAGGAAAATTACCTTAACTGACATTATCATTGTCTCTGAGAGGTCCCCAAAGACACCATAGGTTGCAGAAAAAAAAAAATTAACTAAACTCAAACAAGAAATATCTTTATGCAAAACAGAGAGGAAATGGAGGCATGTAAAAATGTTTAAAATGCAAGATTATTAAAAATGCACAATGTAACTAACTCTATGCTAAATTCTTAAATTATAAAAACTAAACTGATAGGCATCCCAAGTCACTTGCCACAGGGTGTTTATTAGTTCATGTATTCTACCACAGAGTTACTACGAAGTTGTAGAAGAGAGAGAGAGAGAAAAAAAAAAACTAACCTTAAGGTTATCAAAGGTTTTGACAGTCTGCGCCAAGTCACTGACACTCCCTGGCGATGCTGTCCCCTGTCCCCTAGGGCCTGAGGACGCCCGTGAGCCGTCAATGACCTCAAAGCCAGAAAGCAGGGCCTCTGCACAGCTGCAGTGAGACTCCTTGGCTCTCTGACCCGATATCAGGTATGTCTTCAAACCTATGATGGATAAAAATTACAATCAGCACAGATGGAAAGCACGGTTGGCTGAAATACAGCTGGGTCTTATTCTCTGGGTGGAGAACACACCCCTGGAAGGCGGAAGTACCGTGAAAATGTGAACGCCACAGTTTACGATGCCTTCCTCTGTTTTCCCAGGCAGATACAGCCTTAGAGACTGCTTGCCTCCAAGATGCACCATTTATTTCTATCATGTTTGCTCTGAAGAGCGGCTGGCCGCATGCTTTACCTCTGGGAACTAGAATAAATGTTAACCCTTCTTCCACGAAGGCATCTTGTGTCTGCCGTGTGAAGACAGCACGACAGGCTGGTGGCCAGCTCCGTCGTCTACTTGGTTTGGTTCTGGTCTGTAAATACCCATCCCTGAGAACTAATATAAGGAGCCATCCCAATGTGAGGGTGATCTCAACACCAGGCAGGGCCCTTCATCCAGGAAACTGTCCAACCGCACTGCAAGAGAAAATACAGACAGCTTTTCCTGGGGAATGTGGCACCTAAACTAGAGAAAAGGCTGCGCAAGCGCGCCATGTCACTGCCCATTCACCAAGCGCTTCCTTCCTACAGCGTACTATGAGGACCGTAGAGGGAACAAGAGGACACACAAGCTACGGTTGGGACCTGTGTGCCATCGATCGCTTGGAGACCAAGTGGACGATCAGGTGTGACAGTGGTTATGTGACCAACGTGCAGGGTAAGGATAAATGCAGTACTCCAGGAATATGAGACACTACACCTTGGAGAGGCCCTCTCCAAAGCGCAAGGGCTGCTACCGATAGGATTAAGTGGGGTAGGAGGGGGGCTGGGGTTCCTCCCTTGTGATGGGACTGAGGTTCTTAGAAAGGTTTTATGTAGTTCTGGAATGGCTTTTCCTTCCTGTGACGGTGTTTCCTTCCCTCAGAAGGACATACCCTCAAGCAGGCAGCTAACGCAGCCTAATGCCTTGATCTGAGGCTTATAAGCCTTCAGAATTCTGAGAAATAACATTCTCTTCTCCTAAGTCACCCAGTCAGTGGTATTCTGTTATGGCAGCACCATCAGACTAGGACAGAACGGCATGTCCTCAAGTGAGGTCAGCCCAGGCACCCATCCCCAGACGGTGGGTATTTCTAGAATAGTCTGTGGGGATTCCTCCAATAAAAAAGCCTTTGGCAGATGTAGTCAACAGATGGTACTAAGCTTAGTATGGCTGTGTGTTGTGTGTAGTGTGTGTGTGTGTGTGTGTGTGTGTGTGTGTGTGTGTGTGTGTGTGCATGCATATATCATCTGGTCCTGTGAGGGATAGACAAGCCTCCATATTGCCAGTTGTAGTTCAGGCAAAACCTGCATCCAGATAACAAGTGAAGGCACCAGGCTGATTGGCAGTTTTTATTCTAGCACTTTGAATTATGCCTTGTACTGTTTCTAGTGTAAGTCAGCTATTAATCTTTCATGGTTTCCCTTTACAGTTCTCTTGATGCATTCAGATTATCTCTCTGGTTTTTACCATGTTCTAGTGTGTTTTCTGCTGCTGTGATGAGCACCATGACCAAAAGCAATTTAAGGAGGAACTGTTTTATTTCAGCTTACAGGTGATGGTCTCCACTGAAGGAAGCCAGGGCAGGAGTTCAAGGCAGGGCGCTGGAGGCAGGAACTGAAACAGAAGCTGTGGAGGGGTGCTGCTTTCTGGCTTGCTTTCCATGGCTTGCTCATTCTTTTCCTTCTATAATGCAGGGCCACTTGCCCAGGGGTGACACAGCCCAAAGTGAGTTGGGCCCTCCTATCACACCAATCATTAGTCAAGAACGTGCCCCTTACCCCTTGCCCACAGGCCAGTCTGATGGAGGCAATTCCTCAGCTGCCGTTCTCTCTCCTCCCAAGTGACTCCAGTGTGTGTCAAGTTGACAAACATAAAACCAGCACAAGGACGTTTAGCTGAGTGTGTCATGGCTAATCTCTCTGTGTTCATCGTGTGTGTGTGTGTGTGTGTGTGTGTGTGTGTGTGTGTGTGTGTGTGTCGCTGGGACAGCATCTGCCCTGCAGTGCACTCACCTATGGGTGTCGGCACAGTCTGCATCATGGATGGCACAGGGAAGCAGGGAAGAAAGAGTGAAGGAAGGGGCTGGTGGAAAAGGCGGACACAGAGGATGAGAAGGGTGGTAGCGACAGGCAATGCTTCTCTGTCAGGCAGCCAGTACAGGATGGGGGTGTGATGTTTGAAGAGAAGACCCCAGCCTGAGGCTCAGGCTCTACCAAGCTCTTAATTGCAGGAGCCACTTGGCCTTGCGTTCATCTTGTTTTCTGGTGAGGTGAGGCTGAGAAGAGGACCAGCCACGAGACTGGGGTGATACTTGGAGTGTTCGAGAAGACAGCCTTTATGGCAGTGAACATCAGCGCATGCGCACACCTCATCAGCGCACAGTGTGCCTGATGGTGGCAGCTATTACCATCAGCAGGGTGTCTGACCTGCTCTTCGTCAGGGGCCCTTTGCATGCTCCTTCTACACAGGAAAGCAGGTGGACGAAATAAGTATCTTTTTATTTATGCTTTCACGTGGAGAGCTAAGTTCAAAGTGAATCCTGCTGCCCACACTCAACGGACCCTACATGAAACAGAAAGGTAGGATCCTCAGTGAGAAAAGAGCTACAGGGAGTCATGGATCTGTGCACTAAAATAGTGGGGAGCCCCCCTCACAGACGCCCCTTTCTGCTATGCTTTTAGTTCATCTGGGCTGAAAGGCCAAAATCGGAAGACAAAGCATTTATTTTATTGAATGTGCATACATAGGAGAATAATTAGTACTCTTCCCTGAAATCTTTCTGGGCAATCCATTTCTTACCTCTCCAACACTCATCTGTTATCAGCTTCGTCTTCCAGGGCTGCAGAGAGGAGAGGTGATTCCTAACGTGTCCCCACCTCGTGAAAGAACTCGTACGTGCAGCTTCTCCTGGTTCACCCCTTGATTATTTCGCTCCCTCCCTCTTCTCTTCTACACTGGAGACGGCACCCCGACCGAGGACATGCAACTGTTCTAGCACCGGGCCATTCCCAGTCATAGCACTTAGAATTTACTTTATTAGCACACCTTAATCATAGTCAGTGGGTTCTGTTATGACACCCTGAGACATATGTACAATGACCATATTCACCACCATTGCCCTCTCTTGTTGATTCCTTGTATCTTTTATTTTATTGTATTGGATTTTTGATAGTCCAATGAGTTTAATTAGGGTTGTTAACAAGACCACAGATGAAGAGTTATTTTTAGAAGTCTGGCGACTTACCAGTGCCTACACACACACACAAAAGGAAATTTCTTTCCCTCCCCAGGAACCATTAACTTGCCTAAAGATCCCTGGGAAGAAACAGGGCTTTAGAAAACCCTCCTCTTCTTCTTTTTTTTTTCCCCCCCAAATTTTAAGACAAGGTCTTACTAAGTTGCTTAGGTTGAACTCAACCTCACTTTGTAGCCCAGGCTGGCCCTGACTATTTGTTCCTCTTGCCTTCACCTCCTAAGTAGCTAAGATTCTAGACCTGGCTTTCTTTGAGTATTTTGTGTGTGTGTTTGTGTGGTCCATACACAGAGGCCAGAAGGGACACTGGGAATCCTGTTCTATCTCTTTCCATCTGTTCCACTGAGAAAAAGTCTACCATTGACCCTAGATTTAAGGCAGCAGCAAGCAAGCACCAGCAACCCTGACTTGCACCCAACTCAGGCTTTACACCCCTCAGCCTGGGGTTACAGCCACACCTAGCTTATTATGTGGGTGCTAGGGTTCTGGACTCCAGTGTCCATGCTTTCACAGCTAGCTCTCTTACCCACCAAGCCATGGCTCCACCCGCAAATATTCTTAAGTATAGTCAGCCCTCCTCATCCGTGGATTCTTCATCTATGAATTTAATTGTGGCTCAAAAATAGTTTTTCAGAAAATTGTACCTAGGGACCTAGAGAGATGGCTCAGTGGATAAAATGCTTCATTAAGACCAGCGCTCAGATGCCCAGAACCCAGGTAAAAGTGAGGCAGATGTGGCAGTTACCTGTAACTCGGCACTTGGGAGGCAGAGATGGGATCCCCAGAAAGAGTCAGCTAACTAGTCTGGCTGATTGACAGCTCTGGGTTCACTAGCCTCAATAAATAGAGTGGGAGGCTATGGAAAGAGACACCCAAGATCAACTTTAGATCTTCACATGCATGCACACACATGTACTCAGAGAATAATGCACACGTGCAAACACGTAGACACGTGCATATCACATATGTACACATGAAAAACAAAGTAAAATTGTGTCTGTATTGAACACATACAAACATTTTTATTGTCTATGGCTTAGGTAATCCTGTATAGCAAATATTTATACGGCACTTACACTATATTAGGTATTATGAATAATCTAGAGATATTCATAGATTATATGAAAATATTACATTTTACATAAGGGACATGAACATTCTCATAATTTGGTGTCCACAGGGAATCTTCAAGCCAACCCCCCAACAGTACCAAGGGATGCCTGCGTAGCATCAGTTCTT
Organism: Psammomys obesus; assembly: GCF_907164565.1. Lineage (NCBI taxonomy): Eukaryota > Metazoa > Chordata > Mammalia > Rodentia > Muridae > Psammomys > Psammomys obesus. The sequence goes on along the minus strand of NW_026588752.1, from coordinate 4,897,119 downwards.
GAGGACAAAAACTCTGTCTTGTAGACACTAAAGATCAGTTTTAGTGGCTGAGTATATGAACGAACGACAAAGTTCAGTTTAGAAAAGAAGAATGGTTCTAGCATCTTCTGTCCTGCCATTTGTAGTGGGGCTCTTGACTGGAGGGAGAATTTCTCGGTCACCAGGAATCTAAGGACTTGGTGGTCAGAGCACCAGAAAGAGAAGAGATGGAAGGAGAGCCAGGAAACAGTGCTTGAGACAGGACTTGGAGGTTAGAAGAACAACATAACAAATGCCTAGAGGCTGACATCACTAATGAGTTAAAACAATAAACACAAGACAGGCAATTAGCTTAGACTGGCTCATAAACATCCTAAAATGTCTCTTCTCTTTGTCTCCAAGAAAATGAAAATTATTTATTAAGCCAAAGTTCAACTGGTCAAAGGAAAATAAGAATTAAGAGCACTCTTAACCTATTAAATCACCAAGATCTATAAAACACTTTACTTTTATAATGTTTTTGCTTAAGAGCAAAAGTTAGGTAATTTTTTTTTCTATCTTTTTAACAAAAAAAAAAAAAAAAAAAAGATAGGTCAAATTCTTCCACTCCTATGTAAAACAAATGACTGTTGGAACTGACATGTGGGCTCAGTATTTGATGATAAATCATGTTTCATTCAATAGTATATAATAGTATATACAGGGTATACTGGTAAGATTTTATCTGTAAAAAAAAATAAGTCCAAAAAATAAAATCAACCTTCAGCTCTGGTGGTTTAACACCAGGAGTCTTCGCCCAGGCTGCAGGGCTGACGACTCTGGAAGATCGCACTGAGCAGCCCACAGCAGCCCACTCATTCATAACTCCCTTCCCTTACCCAACAAACTTCACTAAGTGCCAGTACCTGGGCTGAGGACTAAAACACAGAAAGGGCTCCAGCTATAGAAACTGAGTCGGACGAAAATGTTGACCTTAGTTTCCTCATCTTTGAAATGGAAATACTATGACACAGTAATGATTCCCCTTCAGAAGGCTGTGGGCGCTAAAGGACTGCTGAGGAGTAAGTCAAGAAAACTGAGGGAGGACGCAAATGACTAAACAGGAGAGTGAGAGGCTTGGCAGAGAAGGGGGGAACAGTAAGCAAGAGTAACACAGTCTTCAAGAAGCGGGAATTCATGGGTCACAGGCTTCTCTGACTACATGCTCAGAAGTCATTACAGCTTTTGAAATGAGTGAGCAACAGAAGAGAAATGGAGGCCCAGGGTAACTACTTGGGAACACTGTGAGACCCCAGGGCACCGTTAGTCAAGCTGATTAGGGGCGAGGTGGTATGTAACTGAGAGAAACAGACAATGAATTTACTGGCCTCTAAGAGGAGGCAAGCCTCCCTCTGCAGCCGCAAAGGCACCTCAGTCCATTTCTGTTCGCAGGGATTTACACACAGAACAGACACATGGGAAATGGATTCCAGAAAGACTAGGCATTAGAAGGGGAGTGAGGCTCTGTGGTAGGATGTTTGTCCTGCGTGCTCGACGCTCTGTTTTCCAGACTTAGCGCTGCAAATGAGTAAGTCAATCTAAGAATATGTACCAGGTAAATAAATAATGAGGAAACCAACTAGGAGAATATCTTGAAAAAAAGAAATAAATCACAGGTTCCTCAGTGTGTGGTGGGAGCCAGTTTCAGAAGGCCACATACAAATGGTTCCATTTCAGTGAAATGTCCCCCAGAATGGGGAAACTGGTAAAGAGAGAAAGCAGCCTGGTGCTGGCTGAGGGCCTGAGGGAGTGACAGGGTGTTCTGAAGGGAGCAAGGCATTTTAACAATGAGTTAAACGAGCATGAGGGGAAAATGGAGGCCCAGGCTAACTACTGTGGAATACCATGAGACAATAGGGCTTAAATGACCAGAAGCAGCTATGAACCAAGCCTGCTCTAGGACAACTGCCAACAGATGGAGGTTTACTTTGTGGAGTAGTGGACATGTCAAATAAAATTGTGGTGATGGTTATACAACTCTTGACTACACTAAAAATCATGGAATTGCAGACTTTAGTGAATCATTCCTCAACAAATCAAAATTATTTAAAACAAAAAGAAATAAAACTATGTGAACTCTAATAAGATGCAAGATCTCTACCATTTCAAGAAGAAATAAAGCCAGGAAGAAATATACATGCCTTGAAGATTCAAAGCAAAGCATGGGCAGTGGCAGGTAAAAGGAAAAAAAAATTTTTTTTAAAGGCACTTAGAAATAGATAGTGTGGAAAAACATGTAAATAAGAAATACGGCTAAATAACCTTGAAGAACTGAAAATTCTACATGGCAAGAATTCAAAAGTCTGTGTGAGATTAAACGCAACAAAACAAAACTTGACCTTCACAAGATATCTCTAAGAATCGCCAGATTTGTGGTTCTCACTTCTGCAGTGTAGCCAGAAAGGTTAGGCCAACACGCAGCTGGGGTGTTAGACAGCTAACACAGCTCCTCACAGCACGTGGGCACCACACAGCCTCCCGGTGCGCCCGCCCACACAGGCAGGAGCTCTGGATGCTGGTTCTCCTTCACCCAGCCTGTGCTCACCAGCCAGGGCAGGCTCTGCTGACACACGGGCCGTGACACCCGCATCCACACCTCTGAGCACCGTCTTGAGCTGGGAAGGATGGTGGCAGAGACCCACAGCCAGAGGTGCCAACCTGTTCCCTAAGCTTTGTAGGATGTTTGCTTGAGTTTCTGGATTTCTTCCAAATCAGACTGCAGTTAGAAGGACGCGCTGCAATTTTCTCACTTTAAAGATCATCGAGGTCTCTCTCTTCCTCTCCCTGACGGCCCCCTCTGTGTGTGTGTGTGTGTGTGTGTGTGTGTGTGTGTGTGTGTGTGTGTGTGTGTGTGCTGGATATTTTGTCTGCAAGAGTGTCTGTGTACTATGTGGGTGCCTGGAAGCTGTGGAGACCAGATGAGGGTGCTGAATTCCCCTCGACTGGAATTATACACAGTAGTGAACCACCCTGTGGGTGCTGAAAATCAAGCCCGGGTCTTCTGGAACAGTGGCCAGTGCTCCTTTTTCTTTTCTTTTTAATATTAATTTATTTATTATTTATACAGCATTCTGCCTGCATGTGTGCCTGCAGGCCAGAAGAGGGCACCAGATCTCACTATAGATGGTTATGAGCCACCATGTGGGTGCTGGCATTTGAACTCAGGACCTTTGGAAGAACAGACGGTGCTCTTAACCGCTAGGCCATCTCTCCAGCCTGTTACTTTTTTTTTTTTTTAATAGCAATTTGTGTCAGGTCTGCGTCAGTGTCTGAAGCAGTTTCTCAGAGTGCATTTCCTTGTGTATGAGGGCACAGGGCAGACTCAAGTCCTCCAACCCTGTATCATCTGTCTGTCTGTCTGTCTGTCTGTCTGTCTAGAGTTCCACGGATTAAACTGACCCTGACTCTATAACTCAGCTATATCCCTAGCCCTCTAATACCTTTTTCACTATTCTCACTGAGTTGCCCAGGCTGCCTTTGAACTCAGTCTGTAGTTGAGGCCTGGAGTGGCAATCCTCCTGATCAGCCTTTCAAGTGGCAGGGATCACAGCCACTGCCTTGTTCCGAAGCCTCTTCCTCGTAAGCACCTTCAAGGTCTCAGATTTCATTTGTGCAGGAGCAGCAAGCAGTCTTTCATTTTCTCTTTTCAGGAGAATCAAAACTGTCTGTGTGGTAGGTTTGCAATAATCTCCTAAATGTTGCTTGTACACGTGTGAAGTTGATGCTCTGGTCTGAGGGAAGGTCAGGGGGTGGGGACAGCACAGGGTAGGACTGTCATGGCTGCTTATGAAGACCACAGCTGTGCTGTAGGCTCATGCACAAGCTGAAAGCAAAAGCAAGTGAGTGAGTGCCCTTGTACGAGACCACAGGACAAGGGGTGTGTAGCAGGCACCTGGCACAGAGACACAGAGACCCGGCTTACAGAAAACATTGACAGGGACAGACCTCACTCAAGGAACAGGCTGGAGGAGCCCTGGGGAGCTCCCCAACCACATGGTGGCAACTGAACTCCACTCCAGACCCTGGAGGAACCACTGCTGTGAGAGAAGAAAATGGGCAGAAGTCCAGGAAGGAAGGCTCCAGAGGTGCTGAGCTCAAAGATGACACAGCACTCAGGGAAGTTAGTGCCACAGGAAAGTAAAGTCTACTTAAAACTACGGTTGGCCTTGTTAGTGCAAACCGCAATGTGTACCAGCATATAACAGGGTCCCAGGATGACAGGAAGCACCTATATTATTTTAGATTAAATATAATACTTAGTATTACATGTTTTGCTTCTCTGTATTATGTTGTAAAAGAACATGAACTCCATGTGGTGGCTTACATCTGAAATCTCAGTACCCCAGACTTAAAGACAGGCAGCTAAAGGTCATCCTTGGCCACACAGTGAAGCTTGACAACTGCCCAGCCTACCCAGGACTGTCCCCAGAAAGGAGGGGGGGAGAGGGCAGAGGAGGAGAGAGGAAGGGAGGGGAAAGGAGGAGCCTGCCTGGGTTACAGTGTTCCAGGCAGTACAATATAAAACCTGGACAAGGAGAAAGATGGAAATCTGAGTTTGTTACAGAATATTTTAGACAAAGAAAATGTGTCAAGAAAAACACACTGGAGAGTTGTGATCCCAGTGACCTAGGACAGAGAAGCCACCCCCACTGCTCAAGCCCCTATTCTCCAGGCTCTTACTATGTACACACCCTAAACAATACACAGGACTAAAGCACTCTTTAAAATTCCCAGGAGGTAGGCGGTGAAATGACTCAGCAGGTAAAAGCCTGAGGACCAGAGTCCATCCCAGGATCACAGCAGGAGAGAAATGACTGTCCTAAAGCTGTCCTCCGACTTCTACAAGGCTGCACTTATACACATACATACACAGAGATATGCATATAGACATGTACTATTACTACTTCATATGGTGGACACTTTCCACACGGCTTTCCATAGTAATTCACATGGGTGACATCGCTTTCTGAGTACTCTTTCCAGAAGCTGCTGTCTTTGCGATTAGTTCACATTGATATACGTAATTCTTGTTCACCAAGTCTCAATATTGTGAGGTTTTCCGTTGAATAAAATGTTCCACAACTTGTGAAAGAACTTGTAGCAACCAACTCTGAGTTCTAGTAAAAATTAAAAAAATAAGGCAAGCATGAAGCATATACACCTACAATCCCAGCATACGGGAGCTGAGGCAGGGGGATTCATAATAAAATCATCTTAAAAAACAGCATATGATAATAGGATTACAATATATATAAAATACCACCGAGAGACTTGCCTGAGCTACATAGTTCTAGGCTAGCACAATATAAGACCTGGAAGACGGTTCAGGCAGAGAGAGCTTGTACTCATAACTGTCGTCTGTTGAAGCAGACGTGTCTGCATCTGCTGTCATTAAGAAATGAGAATTAGCCACAGGAATAACCCAAGACCCGGCTTACTCATGACCGTGGGTCAGAGGTTAAGCATCTGCCGGGTGGGATGGAGTGCCTGAAGTATTGCTGATAAAACACTTCAGCTACATGGAACCAGGCTAAGTGAGGAATCAGAGGAGGAACTTGTAGAAAATGGAGTCCCAGGAAAATGGAGTGGGCTTCTCTTCAAGGTCCTGAACTAATGATTCCTGGGAGGCTGGTGGGACGTAGAGAGTGGCCTCCTGCTGTTGTCTAGCTCAGGAGCCTCTAGCCATATGTAGAGGCTGAGCATTTCAAACAAGGCAAATATGATGGAGAATCTGGATTTGTTGTTGTTGGTGTTTTTTTTTTAATTTTTATTTTTTAACACAATTCAAGCTTTAAGTTGCTACTTAGGGCTGTGGGCTACCATAATGGACAGTAACACTCCGCTCACCTTTATTGCTAGGCTAAAATGAACTGAAGGCATCTCTTCTTACCATTACTAAATAGCCACTGGGTGGTTAAAAACTAAAACAATGAATGGGTGGGCTAAGAAGGAAAATTAGACATTAATGTAAACTCTTCTTATGGACAGCATTCAGGGACCAATACTACAAGGTAGAAATTTTCCTGTGTGGCAACAATAGCCACTTCAGAAGCGGAACAGACTCATCAGAATGGCAGATCACCTAAGAAAAAGGAACTGGAGATACTGGGAACATTTGAACATCTTCAGAAAACCTTCAATTACATGAACATTTGGTTTTAAAATGTAATTCAGAGGCTGGAGATATGGCTCAGCAGTTAAGAGCACTGGCTACTTTTCAAGAGGACCCAGAATCAATTCCCAGCACCTACGTGGCAGCTCCCAACTGTCTGTGACTCCAGTTCCAGGGGATCTGACACCCTTTTCTGGCCTCCTTGAGTACTAGGCACACATGCAGTACACAGACATACATGATGGCAAAATATTCATACACATAAATAGATCTAAAGGATTTTTAACATAATTCAGAATCTGTGTCTACATAGCTTGACCTTAACATGATTGTCTTTTTTGGCATATATTTATAGTACATTTGTAAAATATACTATACTTTCCCCTTTACTACATACTGTAAATTTTACAATTTGAGGTTAAAAATAGTTTGAGAAACACCTGAGTTCACATGCCCATTACAGGTGACACATGTGTTTCAACACACCACTGCACAAATAAGCATGCTGGGGGCCTGAATGCTTGCCTAGGCACATGGCCACAATGCTATCAGGACTGCTCAGAGAACGTGTTCCAGGAAAGGTTTTACCCCCTGTTCCCTGTACTGTGGCTCTACCCCAGCAAATTTAGAAAGCAGATAGAATCCAACTTGGGTCACCCCCGCTCCCCCTGAACTTCAGTGTCTCCAAGGTGACTCTACTGTGCCCCCCTCCTACTGTGTGAGTGGCCAGCAACAGCCACCAGTGAGCACAGTATAATCCCATGGTGAACCACTGAGTCATGATGGGGCACAAAAGATCAGATTCCTGCTCAGCCGCCTCCATGCTCCACCTGGCTGGAATGGCCCCAGTAGGCCCATATATTTGAATGTTTGGTGTCCAGCTGGCAGAACTATTCGGCAGTGGGTGTGGCTTTACTAGAGGAGGCGTCTGTGTTTCTGTCTCACTTTCTCCTTCCCTCCATCTCCGCCTTCCAGCTATGTCCCACCTACTGTTCCAGCTCCATGCCTGCGGCCACGCTCCCCACCATCACAGCCATAGACTCGCCCTCTGAAACTCTGAGACCTCAGCAAACTCTTTCTTCTAAAAGTTACCTTGGTCACGGTGCTCTTCACAGCAATGGAAAAGTAACTACGGCCATACCTACGCAACAGGAATGTGGGTGTCCGGTGCCCTAGCCACGGAGCAGAAGTCCCTACATTCCAACAGCTGGTCAGTTTCTACAGGCCCTGCATGCTGGGTGATGGGCCTCCACAGGAAGAGCCCAGGTAAGGCTCTGCCCTTCTGGGGGGACACCATAAGTTCCCTGTGAGGTCCTCTGGAATATTTTAAATTCCCTTGGGCAGCCATAGTAATACCTCTGGAAGCAAGGTCCTTAGCTCTAGCAGACCCAGGGACTCCTTTTCATTAAACATTTATTATCTTTACCACATACTTAAACTGCAATGTCCTCTTTCTAAACCAGAAATAAAATTAAATTTATGGACAACATAACCTTTAATCACTAAGACCATCAAAAACATTTCTAGCAAATTTCTCAAGTACGTCCTGGGCATAGCCTTCAATCAGCTTCCCTTGGACACAGCAGTGCGTGTGTGTCAGCAGGAGTGGTGCTCTCAAAGTGGCTGAAATGTGGTGACACATGTAATTCTAGCACTTGGGAGGTGGAGGCAGGAGGATCAGGAGTTCAAAGCCAACTACAGCTTCTTGACAACTTCCAGGCCAGCCAGCACTATAATCTGAAGACCCTGTCCCATAGAAACAAAACAAAACAAACACAGACACAAACAACATAGAGAGAGCATTCTACAGTGCCATGCTTGTGTAATGTGTGTAAAAACATGTTTATGATAATATGTCCACATGTGTATATATGTACATACGTATTTACCTGTAGAACATTTTTAAAAGGGGAACATTAACTCTTAACCTTGTTTGTTATTTCAATAAATAATGAGCTCTTAGAACCCATAAATACTGTGATTCTGCCCAAATGAAGGTGCTAACATGGCTGGGAAGCAAAAACCATAGATGTCCATTGTACTCCCTCAGAGTTCGGACAAAATGGCCCCAAAGAAGTGTGACATTAGAAACGACAAGGGAGGTGGATTTGGCAGTGGGTCTAAGGGGCAACAAGCGGGACAGGTAGAAGCAGAAACAGAGCAGTCAAAGCGGCCAGGAGAGTGGAGAAAGCCAAGATGGGAATGTTGGGTCCAACGCTTCCACAGAGAATGGGGCCATCGAAAAATGCCTATGGACAACCTGGAAGTCTGTCAGGGGCAATGTTGAGGAGAGACCGCTGAGCAGGAAAGGGCACAGACTGACAGGCCAGGCCAGCCTGTTGAGGGGGACCATGGAAAATCAGTGTGGCCATGATGCATGGCAGCTTGGGAGGACAGATCAATGTGGGAGAAGGCCCAAGGGAAGGAGAGGTTACAGATGCAAGGAGACACCTGGGGGGTAACGTCAAATAGAGGAGAGAGTGTGACATTCTGATGAAGGCTGAGCAGCAGCAGGATTACATAAACCCCATGAAGAAGTAAAGAAGAAAGAAAAACCAGACACCACACCCACTTACAGGCTTTAGGAAGAGGGTGCACTTAGCGTCACTAGAGTGTGACAAGAAATTCCTACCACTGAGGTATGGCTACAGCAGCAGTTGCTTCTAACTAAACAAGAACTATCTCAGGGAGATTTTAGTTTGCATTTCTGAATGACTGATACAAGATATTCCACAGTTCCCACTGGAATAAAGGTTCTCAAGAGAAGGAATCTAGAATCTTCCAGATGAATATGCTGCTAGCAGAAGACAGTTCCCACTGTAATTTCTAAACTACCCAGCAGGCAAAGAGATAGCAAAGGCAGTGAGTGAGTGCATATGCAACTGAATAACTGGACAAATCGATGTGTCAAGAAATTGGCTCATAGTCTGTTTCAAAGGTAAAATAGCGAGGGCAGGGAGTAGGGTGACAGTATGAAAATATCTCCTACAATAAGAGGTCTAACAACGCCATTTTAAAAATTCCTCAAAGAAGACGCACCTTTGGCCAAATGCACATGCATGTGAAAAGTTGTTCAATATCATTTGATCATCAAGTCATCAAGAATATACAAAGCAAAACTACAATGAGCTGGTATGAGAAACCTAGCCAACTGCTCGGGGCTAGGAAGTCATGGACATTAGAGGAGAACCTACAACCACTAATAAATCATCCTAATCCCTAAGAACAATCTAAACATTTGTCTCTCTACCCACATATAAATGTAGTCTTTAACCCCTTACCAAGGAAACTTCTTTTTGAGACATCTGGAAATTACTACAGAAAGCCACAGAGTTGTGGAGCATAGTCCCAGTGAACTCATCTACAAAACACACTGCACAGGGACCATTGTGGAAAAGGCGGCAGAAAGCCAGAGGATCAAAGAGTTTGCTGGGAGACCGTGTCTCCTAGGAATGTCAGGAGCTACTCCCATCAAGTCTCACCAACATAGCTGCTTAAACACGAGCTGCACGAAAATGACATCAGTGAGCATTCCACAGTGAATGAGGAAAAGCCCACAAGGCCTCTGCCCTAACAAGGAGCTACAGACAACTAAGGATGCCGAGAGCCGGACAAACAGTCTTCTTCGGGGAAACACACACCGTCTGGTTATCTAATACAAAGGTCTGTCCTGAAAACATGTAGAAGTAATATTATACGGACTGAGCAGGCTATATTAGGGATATATATGTATATACATATATGCATATAACAACAGTGAGAAAAGAGGTCATGAGTTTAAAAGAACAAATGGAGGTACATGGGGAGGAGTAGAGGGAGGAAAGGGAAGGGGAAACTGTACTTACATCTTAATTTCAAACATTTAAAAAGACAAAACTCCACTGTCGAGCTGGAAAGTGGGAAAGCTGCCCACGTCTACCTGACCTGAGTTCAGCTCGCAGCATCTACACTGCAGGACACTGACTCTCACAGGTTATCCCCGACTTCCGCGTGTAACGTGTCTCTCTCACAAAAATAAACTGGGGAATAAAGAAAAGGTTCAGCGGTTAACAGCACGTGTTGCTTTTACAGAGGACCTAGTTTGGTTTCCAGCACCCACGTGGTGGTTTACAGGCATCCGTTAAGTCCAGTCCTAGGGGATCTGATGCTCCCTTTGGACCCCTGACAGCGTGAGGCACACGTGCAATGCACAGGCAAACATGCGGGCAAAGTCCTCGCACACATATAAAGTAAATCTTCCAAAAAATTAAAAATAATTAATGAATAAATGAATGTCCCTACCTACTAAGAGGAGGACAACCAAAGCCAAAGACTGTAGTAAGTGCTAGTGAGGGTGAGGACGAAATAGACGCCTCGTACTTTGCTGCTGAGGCTGTAGAATGATGCAGCCCCCACTGAACGCAGTCTGGCGGGCCTTCAAAACGCTGAAGAGATGGGATGTCACCTAGAATTCTACTCTGAGAAGCTACAGCCCTCATCCAGAGAAAAACGTGTAAAACTATGTCCCCATTATTCACTACAGACAGAAGTGACCCAGCAGCCCGCCAAACAGCAGCACATCCACACGTGAAACACTGCTCAGCCAGAGAAAGGGCTGAAACACCGACACTTGTTACAACACAGTGAACCTTGAAAACAGGCCCGAAAGGTCACACAGGGTATGGTTCCGTTTATGTAAACATCCTGAAGAACAGTGGGGGAGACTTTTATAGACTTCCAGTACCTCTCACAAATATGCAGTGATTATGACAGTGGAGTATAGACAAAAAGACAAACAAATGTTTGTCTATTGTGGGTGGACAGCTGACTCACAATGAAACTTCCCTCGTGGGGCCAGGAAGGGTCGGCCCTGAGAACAGCGTCCGATCGGATGGACGGCTGCCGGTTGTGGTGCTGGTTCCAAGATGCACATTCTACGCCCTGCACCAATCATCCCAGAGATGCAAATTAAGACTACATGAGCTTCACTGTGCACTTATCAGTATGATTTTAATTAAAAAAAAAAAAAAAGACATCAAGTCCTTATGAGCCTCTGGAGTAACAGAAACTGTCACAGAAATGAGGGGTGGCAATGTAAAATGGGACAATCACTATGGGGACCCCAGAGCCCTGCAACTCAGTGACCTCAACCCTGGATAATTGCCCTTGAGAAGTTAAGCCTTGTATTATTAACACAAAACATTATACACCGATGTTTATCGCAACTCTATTCCCAGCTGCTCAAACCTGGAAACAAATCTACCAGTACTCCAGTGGGTGGGCAGAATGCTATGGCCGTCCATCCACACAACGCAGCCCTGTTCGGCAGAACAAGGAGTGTTACAGATAGACAGAACAATTAGGAGAATCTCATGGGGAAGGAGCTCAGTCATAAAGTCTACACACCAGTCCTTCTCAATGGTGTGTCCTTAACGGAAGTGGCCTACAACTTGCCTAGAAAGGGCCATTATAAGGACAGCATTATTGGGGAGAGGCAGAACTGCGTGGTACCCTGATTGAATTTGCACCATAAAGTCTATACATCTGTTAAAACCCACATAGCTGCTTTCCAAGATAAAACAAAGCCACTTTACAAAAGATAATTAGAAAAACAAAGTTATATGACCACGGCCATACAAGTTGCTACTTACGAAAAGCTAAAGTAGCTACACAAACCAGGCCCTGTGTGATGTTCAGAGTAGCTCCATTTGTTGAGCCAAGACGTGGAAGCAGTCCAAATGCGCAGCAGCTGGTGAACAGATAAACTGTGGTACAGCCACACCATGATCTGACTCAGTAGGAAGGAACTAGACACTTGATCCATGCCCAGCACGGATGAACCTCACACTCCAAATGCAAAGTAAAAGAAGTCAGCAAAAGGCCACTCAGCACATCACTCTCATCACAGGAAATGCCTAGAAAAGACACATGTATAGACACAAAGTAGATTTGAGGCTTGGCATTAGGGGCAGGCACTACCTGAAGACAAAGAGGAAGAGCCGGATGGGTAATGGGAATGTTTTTAAACACTTCAAATAGGTACACTGCACACTTTTTTTTTTTAACGGTCAGATTTTATGGTGTGCAGATGACGCCTTAACAAAACTGTCAGAAATAGTGCTGAGGTACATGGATAGCTTTGCTTGTCTTAATGCAAACTCAGTCCCTACCTCACAGTACACACACTCACACACAAGTCAGTGTCACATGGATTACAGACATACATGTGAAAAAGCTAAACATAAGAACATTTGAGAAACATAAGAAACAACTTTTTTTTTTTTTTTAATCTCAGATGTAGGTAGGGAAATAAGGCACAGAAAATACACACCCATGGTAAAAAGAGTAATAAACTCTCCGCTAGGTTAAATTTTACGCTGATTGTCAACATTTGACCAAATGGCCCATAAAAACAGCAATTTCATAGTTAGAGGGAAAGGTCAGTATGAGAGAATAATTATGGTTTACATATAACTCAATCTAAATATAAAGAACTCGCCAGGCACAGTGGTTTCATGCCTGTAATCCCAGCACTGGGGAAAAACAGAGGCAGGCGGATCTCTGTGAGTTCTAGGACAACCTAGTCTACAAAGTGAGTCCAGGACAGCCAAGGCTACACAGAGAAACCCTGTCTCAAACAAAACAAAACAAAAACTAAATATAAAGAACCCCTAAAAAAAAAAATCAACAAGAAAACAAAGGCAGACCACTGTGGAGAAATGTGCAACAAACCTGAGCAGCTGCAAGGGAGCAAACCCAGGCACAAAGGCCAACTGTCCCTGAAAAGGCACTCAACCAAAGAGGTGCCATGCCAGAGTGGCTGGATCTAGAAGCCGGTGCAGCCATGGAGGCCTAAAAGGCTTGTGGCTGAGCATATCAATGATAAAGCGCCTGGTAGAACGCTCTGACTCTCACGACTGGAGTGGAAGATCCCCATGCTGTGAGCCAACCACTCCTCTTCTGGCCATTTACTTTCCAACTGAAATGCAGGGCAGGGTACTAAAAATGAGCGTTCATGGGAACTGCAAAAGCCGACGGCGGACAGAACCCAAACATCCACACAGCCTGAGGTAGGCTGATTGCGCTGTGGCCAGGGAATGTACTGCAGTGTGGAAATGAAATGACAGCCACAGCCATAGGAATGATCTCACCAACACAGTGGGAGGGACCACAGAAACATACAAACTTCAGAGTCCATTTATATGAAACTCAAACACAGGCAAAAGCAGTCCATGGTGCCAGGAGTCAGGGCACAGGTTCCCACGGGGAGGAGGAAGTAGACAGTGATGGTGGTGGTGGGGATGGGATATTCTGCTTTACCTGGATGATGGCTATGGCTCTGCAGTTCAATTTGTGATCGGTCTCAAGCATTTTTATGAATGGACATTGTACTTACATGTAAACAAACAAACAAACAAACAAACATCCCAGTAAGTACAGCCCTTGCCACCTAAGAGTGAGGACCTGAGTTCAGATCCCAGAAACCACGGGGAACTGGACACAGCACTGTTTGCCTGGAATCCCAGGGCTCCTACTGCAAGATGGGAGGTGGAGACAGGAGAATCCCAGGACGCTCGCAGGCCAGCAGGCCTGGCGTAAGCAGCCAGGAACAAGTCATAGAAACAGGAAATGACTAATACCAGGGCTGTCCCCAGACCTCCACATGCATGCTACGGCATGCACTCACCTGCATTCATACATACGGACGCACACACACATGGAGCTAAAAATAAAAGCAAGCATTCAAATGCTGCTAAGGCACTATTTCGATCAACCAGGTATGATGACTAAATGCAACAGATTAGCCTTCACCTGCTCCTGGAGAGGACAATATAGGCTCTAAAAGGACACCACTGGACGGGGGCATGTGTGAACATAAATACTCGATGAGAACTTTGCTGGTGTTTGAACTCTTTTTTCACGGTGTTTTGGATTAAACACAGGGCCACACACATGCTAGGCAAGTTGCTCTACCACCAAGCGACATCCTTAGACTTTTGGTTTTTAAATTTTGCTGGGTGTGTGTGTGTGAGAGAGAGAGTGTGTGTGTGTGTGAGAGAGAGAGAGAGTGTGTGTGTGTGTGTGTGTGTGTGTTATGAGTATGTCGAGTGTGGGGTGGACACGCCTTGGCACATACATGTGTGGCACTCAGAAAACAACTTTGGGAGTTGGTTCTCCTCTTTCACTGTGGGATCTGAGGAAAGAAGTCAGGACATTAGGCTTGCAGGACAAGTATTTTACCAGCTGAGTCACTGTGCTAGGACTGTTTGCTTGTTTGTTGTTAAGGTCTCACCGTGTAGCCCAGGCTGGCCTCAACCTCACAATCCTCCTGTCTCGGTCTCCCGACTGCTGGAACTGCAGGTGTGCACTGCCATGCCTCACGGTGATCTGTTTTGTCTATGCAGAAATGTCCTTGCTGTCACAAGGTATGTGCTAAAGACTTTGAGAGTGCAGCTCCACAATGCCTACAATTCACTCTGTCATGGTGAAAAGGCTCCAAAAGAAAACGTGTAGCCACACACAACAGTGTGCATCTGGACTCCCAGCAACTCAGGAGGCCAAGACAGAAGGATCGCATGGACTTGGGAGTTGGAAAACCAGCGAGGGTGGCACAAGCACATATGTGTGCATGTACACACATATACGGGAAATACATCTGTACATACGCTCATAGCGTGCACACGTTTGGCAGGTGTTAACAACTAGTAAATCGAAGTAAAGTGACATATCATGTCTGTCAAACTTCATGTCTCTCAACTTCTTTAGGTCTGAAATTTGTCAAAATAAAAAGCTGGTGGCAAAAACCAAAAGCAGGAGCAAACCAAAGAGCAGGCACAACTGAAGGGCAAAGCTCCATGTTACAGGCACACACTTGAGTAAGAAAACCAGGAAGTAGAGCAAGCACAGGACCACCGGAAACAGTAAGAATGTGGCCACCCCAGGTAGGGAGGTGACAGAAGGGACAGTTGCTCTTTGCACTGTCTGGTAGACTCTGGCAGTCACCTTCTTATGATCAGACTGCATCATTATACAGTCCGTATCTGTGTCACGTTTCGCAATTACTGTAAGACTTCTTTTTGTTAGTTGTAATTATGTGTAGGTATGTGTGTTGGCATGTGAATACGTACATGTGGGTGCAGGTGCCTGAGAAGGCCAGAGGCATAGAATCCCCTGGAGCAGAAGGTACAGGCAGTTGTCAGCCGCCTGCTGTGGGTGCTGAGAACCGAACGTGAATGCTCAGGAAGAGCAGCAAGCAATCTTAACTGCTGAGCCATCTCTCTGATTCCATGTTTCAGGTTTGTTTGTTGTTTGTTTGTTTGTTTGTTTGTTTGTTTGTTTTTTAAGAAATTTGCAAAAGCACAGACTGAGCAACAAGAATTGCCTATGGGGTATGAGAGGCAAGTCAGAGTCTGGATGCAAGGAAAAGCACGCCAGCCCCTCAGCTTCATGCTGCTAAAGGTTTGGGGTCCATTATCCACCTTCCCACAGCATAGCTACACAGTCAAGATGCACCAGCCACCAGCATCAATGTGTCTGCAAGCCTTCTTGCTGTTGGATTGCTACGCAAATATACCTAATTTAGGCTGCAAACTTTCAGATTAAAGGTCCTGGGTGGTGGTAATTCTTTGTGAAACAAAATCATTTTCCAGGAAGTTATTTTCCCACAAGTAACATATTTTCGCCAAAAGACATTTAAAAACATCTATAGGTTTTGGTCCTTAGTTATTTTCTAATGCTATTGCTGTGACATTAGCAGAGGTAAACAATTCATTGCCTACAGCACATTCCAGTTGAGCTGGTTAACTGCTTTATTCTCAAGGCTAACTCTGCCAGATTTTAAGCTGAGGGCAAGTCCTCTTCACATGAAGGGTAGGTGAACCGCCTACCTTCCTCACTGAAGGCCCTTGACAGGCAAGCATCAGCCTTACTGCTGCCCTGCAGCTCCTGAATTCCAGATCCAAACTGCCTGGGTTCCGATCCCAATGCTACAGACAACCTGCACAGCTGGAAGCAGCTACTTGTCCTCTCTAGGCCTCAGTTTCTCAGTCTGGCAGGGTATGCTAACACCAACTGCCTAACAGACCTGACAAACACTAAGTGAGTAAATATTTGTAACGCACTTACAAATGCAGCTGATAGGCACAAGCACTGACTCTTAAAAAATGTTATGATGACAGGCAGTGGTGGCACACACCTTTAATCCCAGCACTGGGGAGGCAGAGGCAGGTGGATCCCTGAGTCTGAGGCCAGCCTGGTCTACAGACTGAGTTCTGGGACAGAGAGGGCTACATGGACAAACTCTATCTCAAAAAATAAAAACAAAACAAAATAAAGGTTATGATCATTTGGTCACAAATGTGACAGACAGAACAGCTAGATTCCTGGCACCAGGAGCTTCAGGTGTAACAGCTCTGTGCCAGCCAGGCGAGCTGGCACATCAAGGCCATGCACAGCAGACACAGTCCCTCCTGCTTCCAGCACTGACTCTGCGAAGGTGGAGATAATGTGGTGGCTGCTCCCATTTGGAGCCCATGCCAATTGTCTCTGTAGTCTGGGACATCCTCTGAGACCTTGGCATATACATATACCCAGCTTTCTTTAGAAACATTATTTTTCCTAATTTATTTTTATGTATATGAGTGTTCTGCTTGCCTGTATGTCTGTGTGCCACATGTGTTCCTGTACCTGCAGAGTCCAGAGGAGGACAACAGATCTCCTAGGCCTGGAGATACAGACAGTTGAGAGCTGCCTGTGGGTACTGGGAATTGAAAGGGTAACCGGTCCTCTTCTGTGCTGAGCCATCTGTCCAGCCCTTTACCACTGTTCTCAACATCTAAACACAGGCAGCAGAAACCCGATTCCACCCACAAAAATGCAGTACCCTTTTTACAATTCAAAATACGCTAACCCTCTATCCAAGAGAGAGTCCTGAACCCTCCTCTATTCAGTTCTCTTAGCTACCATGTGGGATCCAAGCTATAGGACATGCTGGCTAGAAATAGAAAGTTAATCACACCCGAAGGTACAGCTCAGAAAGGTTCCCTGTGGCTGGAGTCAAATGCTCTGGGAGTTTTTATTATCAGGCATAGAAAACAACACAGCCACGGGGACTCTCTGGTTTGCTCCAGCCTCAGGGTCACAACTGGCACAGTCGCTGCAAAGGAACCACCACCTCGTTACATCTATGACAACCCAGGGTCATTCTCTAAAATCCACCGTCTTCTGTACAAGGCCTCTTGTATGTTTACTGTGGACTGAATGGAGATGTGGCAGGAACCACCACCATCGCACCTTTTTGGTCTTTCATAGTGACGCTAGCTTCTACCATCCTGGCGATGTGCTACACGGCTTTTGACTTACTATTTAGGAGAGCAGAGGAAATCCTGGCGGTTCCACTTACCACTACAGGCATCCAAAGACAAGTGCTGCCAGTTACTCCATTTATGACTTCCAGAACGAGAGAACAGAACAGGCAGCTCAGTCTTTCTAATTACTTAGTATAAAGTATGCACTAAAGTGTAAGTATTACCCTGTATTTGTTGTCTCTAAGTTGAAATCTAGTATGAGTACAGTTGACAGGTTAAGTGACCATGCATGCCCACAACCATTCATTATTCAAAAATAAAAACATATGCAGACACAGTCTGGCCCCAAAGCATGTGTGCATGTCACTCCAATATGTGCAGGGAGGGCAAGATGTCTGGTAGCTGCATGGTTGTACTGTCTCAGGAAACCTCTTCTCCTTTGGGATAGTTTTACTTTTCCCAGTGTTTGTTCCCCCCCCCCCTCTTTCTCTGCCTGCCTGCCTTCTTTCCTTTCTTCCTTCCTCCCTTTTCTGATTTGTCTTCCTGACTATATCTCTAAACCTCCAACCTCCAACCTCCCAGCTCCTAGGCTTACGGACTCCAGTGGCTCTGTCCCCATTCTTTATCAAAGACAAGCCCATTCCTTAGAATCTTTGCCGTGAGAATACAGCTTCCACCTCCGCTCCGCTCCGCAGACAGACACAGCACCTTGCATCGTCCACACCCCGTTTGTTTTGACTAACTCATAGGAAAGTCTAGCCCCTCCAACACAAGCCACACGTCCTTGGGAAGCTTGTCTGCAGAGCCGCTGGCTGGCCTCAGCCGTGCTGTGCACTCTCTAGAGCGATACTGCACTACAGAGCCCTGAATAAGCCTGGCGAGGGAACCCTGGAATGCAGTGCAAAATGGTGCTGCGACCCCAGTCACCCACAAGAAAGCCTCCTAGCACGTCCCTCTAGTCCTCCCTATGCCCCCGCCCTTCAGGCCCCCCTGTTGACACGGTCATCTTTTCTCCATTCCCACTGCTTGCCCCTTAATATCCCCTGGGTCTACATAAATACTTTCTATCTAATTTACTGGTTTGTATTGCTCCTCTTCCAAACTGTCTTGTATGTTGTCAGTTAACAAACAAGCCTCTAAAATCTATTTGGTTGTTTCTTATTTGGAAAAAAAAAAAAAAAAAAGCCAGGTGTGATGGCACACATCTTTCATCCATGAGATGCAGAGGCAGGCAGATCTCTATGAGTTTGAGGCCAGCCTGGTCTACACAGTGAGTCCCAGGACAGCCAGGGTTATGTAAAAGATCCCATCTCGATAGATAGATAGATAGATAGATAGATAGATAGATAGATAGATAGATGATAGATAGATACGTATGTGCGTGTACATATACATACGTACGTATATACAACAAGCCCACTATCACTAACAGAAGCAATGTCTCAGTCAAGAATGGTAGCACACACCTTCAATCCTAGCACTCAGAAGACTGTTGTCTCAGCTACTGGAGAAACTGAGGCAAGAGGATTGCTGCCCAGAAGGTTGAGGCCAGCCTGAGAATAGAGCAAAACTTTATCTTAGAAACTTAAGATAAAGTTAATTTAGAAGTTAATTTAGGCTGGTGATGATGGCACACCTTTAATCCCAGCACTCAGAAGGCAGAGGCAGGCAGATCTCTGAGTTCAAGGCCAGAGGAGTCTACAGAGTGAGTTCCAGGACAGCCAGGGCTACACAGAGAGACCCTGTCTTGAAAAACTTTTTTTTTTTAAGTTAAGAATAATGGCAACAACAACTACGACAAGAAGCCTTTGGGCAACACGTGTGTCGCTGTGCAGTGCACTCATCCAGCTCACAGCACCCTCAACAGGTGCCGCCACAGAGCCCGCCGGCAATACAAAGCACAGGCTCCAGTATGGCTCACAAAGCCGTTCACGGCCCAGCCTGAGCAGCCTTTCCATCCGACCTCCCGTGCCCACCATCTGCTGTGTCCTCTGGTATGTGAGGTGCTGTTTCTCACGAGGCCTGTACATTTACATCACCCCCTGCTTGCCTTCTTAAGGGTTTTAAGTGGTTCTTTTTTCCTCAAAGAACTAAATTTAACATATTCTTCCACATAAAAAAAATCCCAGTAACACCCCAAAGAAGTCTGAAATGCTGGACTCTGTGACTACAATCTGGCCCACATTTGGTGGTTTTGGTCCACCCAGACAGAGCTCCCAGACTGCTTAAAGAGCTAGTTTCACCTGTCTTGACTGTGATGATGCCGTTGAAGTCTCTCCTCCCCAAACCCCCCTTCTCTCACACATAGACACAGACACACACACAGACACACACACAGACACACACACACGCACACACATACACACACATTAACCAATGAAGCCTACCTAGCAGGAAGGAAGTCATTAAAATAATACACCCAGGACATCTGTTTTGCTTGCAAATGACTGTTTTTCAGAAGGCTATGAACAGAATCACATTTTCTGGTTTTTACCTGACTTAAAAAGGAACCACCCCTAAAGATGACATCCCATAACGAGCACTTTAGAAGTGTCCTCTTTGTGTCAGACATCGATTCCAAGGAGAGGTGTTAAAGCAGGTATTTTGGTCTGCTGACTGAGCCGTAATTAATAATGGCGCCTAGTGGCACGTCACATCCCCATTACCTCATGTGATTTTCCGATGAGGCAGGTAAGACATCTCTGCCCCACACAGCAAGGGGCCTGGAAACCACAGGGCGCACCTCCCCCAGGGGATGCTTCTACGTCACAGGTGACTCCCACCTACCAATCCAGGATGGGAAGTACAGCACAAGACAGACAGAACCTACACTCCTTGGCAGCGTCATTCAGGGGAGCAGGGAGGACAACAGTCCCACGGCTTTCCCACAGAGGCAGAGGCCGAGCGAGGGCACTGTCAGCTGGGAGCCGCTCTGTTCATGATGCACTGCTTTCTCTTACTTTTATCTTCGGAAAGATCCCTTTCTAAATGTTTCCTATATTTTTAGACCCACCGCCAAATACAAGGGATACCTGACTCTGATAATACACAAGTCTGGAATCAAAAATAAAAGACAGTGAATTCCATCCTTATAAGCTATTCATGGCAGTGCTAGAGTGAAAAGAGAAAACAGCCTGTAGAGATGTAGCTGGGAGTGGTGGAACACACCAGAACTCTGATCTCTCTGGTTTACAAAGTGAGTCCAGGACAGCCAAGAGACACCCTATCTCAGAAAAAAAAAGAATATGATGCCTTATAAGTTCCAGATAAAACCTTCTTTTTGTTTTTATTTTAAAAAGAAAAGGAAGCAAATAAGTAGGGGATGGCTGACCTGAGTTTCCATCCTCAGAACCCATGTCTAATGCTGGAGGTAGAGCTGGGCTTGGTGGCACACCCCTTTAATCCCAGCAATTAGGAGGCAAAGGCAGGTGGATCTCTGAGTTCAAGGCCAGACTGGTCTACAGGGTGAGTTCCAGGACAAGCCAGGGCTACAGAGAGAAACCCTGTCTCGGGGTGGGGATGGGGGAAGCTGGAGGCAGGAGCACACACACTCTGTAAACTCCGGGCATCCTACTAGGGAGCAGGAGGTGGCAATAAGAAGTTTTCAGGATAGCTAGTTTAGCAAAGAAGACCCGGCTTCAAACAAAGTAGAGGTGAGGAGTGACACAAAAACTGTGCTCTGAGACAGGGTCTCTCTGTGTAGCCCTGGCTGTCCTGGAACTTCCAAATTTCCTTTTTATTTATGTATCTGGTAGTGGGAAAGGGAGGTTGAGACAGGTCTAATACAGCTGAGGATGGACTTGAACTTCTGATCTTCCTGCCTATGCTTCCTGCGTGCTGGGGTTACAGATGTGTTACAACACAGTTGGCCTTTTTTTTTTTTTTTTTTTTCTTTTGAGACACCTTCTTACTGTGTATCTCGGAGTGGCATAGAACTCAAGCCTCAATCTCCTAAGTGCTGGGATATAGGTATGCATTGGCATGCCAGTACCTTCCATGTTTCTTGATCCATCTAAGAATTCAAGATTTTAGATAACCAGTTTTGAAACTTTATATACATTTGTTGGTTATATGGATGATTAAGAATCTGAGGCTTCAAGAAGCTGCCCGAGGTCACAGAAGTCGTGGCTGCTATGTGGTATGAAAGGATCAGCACTGAAACACAGGCTGCAGCATCTACCCCACACCCTACAGCTTATGTCAACGACATTTTACACAGCTCTGGGCTGAAAAGGCAGCTACGATCCTTGAATTAGTTTAATCAATAAGGAAAAAGAGCACCAGCCAGCAAATGCTGCTTGTCTATTGTTGTAAGCTATTTAATGGTGTCGCCGAAGAGCCAACATTTGTACTCGGCCTAGAGAAAGCACAACTTCTAAATGAATGAATTAGCAGAATTTTCCAAAGCAACATTAAATGTGTATCTTTCACAAGAAGTATTGAAGCTGTTTTACAAGCATTTAATCTAAACCTAGTAATTGTAACAGGTCACCAGACCATAGCAAAACTGACTCCATAATAGAAGTGCCATTCAGGCTGTAAAACTCAACATATAGACAGTACTACCTGACTAAATGAAAACAAAGGCCTAATCCACCAAAGTCCATAGCTCTGGGAAATGTTCTAACCTTGCTTTCTGGCTTCTGTAGTTCTGCTTCTGGCTAACTGGTCTTGTTTAACTGCCCAGAACATGGTATTTGTGCTTAAAACCTCATTCTGAGAAGGGCTCAGGGCTACACTGGGATCCTGAATGCCCAGTGTAGTTGCTGGCTGGCTAACAAAAACTTTCTATTGGCTTAAACCCATGTCTGTCTGAGCAGTCTTCTCTGGTGAATACCCCACAACATTTCCGGAGGTCCCACTGAGATCCTAGACACCAGACCTCACGACACCAGGAGTCTCAGAGCCCCTTGGAGTGAGGAAGAGTGCGGTGGTCAGGGAATTCCTAGGAGGGACACAACCTGAGATTTTTTTTCTCCCCAGGGCTCCCTTCGATCAATCCCTGCCTAATGCTTCAGAGTGGTATGGCACCTCCATCCAAGAGGAAGCAAATTAGAGGGCCTCCTGCTCCGACACCTCTGGAGGTTAAGTCTGGTTAGGGTGCCTGCTGTTTGGACACAGATGTTGCTGCTGATCCAGTGTCTGGGATCCAGGTGAGATGTCACTAGATTCCCCTGTCTGCTCAGGTGTATGAATGTGTGGTGGCCACCCCTGGTTGTCTTTACTGGGACTCTGTGTGTGTGCCTGTGGGTCTTTCTATGCGTTTCTGTCGGTTCTGTTTCCCTCTATTGAGCAGTAGCTTGCTGTGGTGTGTGAACCGCTGGCTCGAGACCTGTGCCTCCTCCTGTTGGGGACCAGAATCCTTTCATCTCTGCCAGGTTGCCCAGAGAAGCCCCAAAAGAAAACAAACAAACAAGCTCTCCACCTGTCTGTTCCACTTGGGAAGCAGGAGCACTGGCTTGTCTTGTTTACCTCCAGCTCATGGTCAGGACTGGCCCCTGTGTGGAGGTGGGAGGAGCTAGGCCTCTCATCCAGGGCCCCTGCCCTCTGAGGGGAGGGCACACAGGGAGAGGGAATCGGTTTCCCCAGGTGAGCATTTCCTTTGCTCTAAGCAACCCCAGGAATGGGGAATAGTGGAAACATCTTTTTTTTTTTTTCAATTTTAATTTTAATTTATGTTCATTAGTGTAAACATGCCAGGTCCCTTGGAATTGGGTGCTGGTAACTGAACCGAGGTCCTTTGGGAGAGCAGACGGTGCTCTTAACCGCTGAGCCATCTCTCCAGCCCAAACATTTCCTTTTTTTTAATCTCCTTTTGTTTGTTTTGTTTTTCAAGACAGGGCTTTTCTGTGTTCTAGAACTGGCTCTGTAGACCAGGCTGGCCTTTAACTCACAGAGATCCACCTGCCTCTGCCTTCTGAGCGCTGAAATTAAAGGTACATGCCACTACTTCCTGGCTTATGTCTCTTTTTCAATGAGTGAGAATTAGAAAACTCAAAACTCTACCATTCTCTGAAAAAAAAAAAAATAGAAAAACCATCCCTGGGCCAGGCAGGGAATTGCTCCCAGACAGTGTAACCTGGATGAAAGAGATTTTCCCTTCTATCCAATACTGAACAAGGAAACTATAAACTTTTTTTTCTTTTTTTTGGGGGGGGGCTAGGTCCTTTTGAAAAGGATTAAAGATATCTGCTAAAAAGATTTTCTGTCACCCATTCAGCCCCAGATATTAGAAGAAAGTTATGAAAGCTAAAGGTATAAGCAGGTCCCACTTGCTGGAGGTAGCTCAAAAGGTATTTAATAAGGGAGAACTGACTGGGATGAGACCTTTTGCACAAACTGAGGGTGCTACCACCACCCTCTCTAAGACACAACTAGATCTAGAGATACCCAGCAAAATGTCGGTATCTTACTCTCTATCACAGAGTATCTCTTAGCTGAAAGTTCTGCCCCCAATCAAAAGACAGATAGTCTCTCAGATTAAATGATACACAATGACCCTGGAAACAAGAGGAGAAAGTGTAGTTCCTGTTGCCTGGCTTGGAGAGGCAGGCATCCTGGAGTATGCCTCTCCTGCCTGCCTCTGATTCTCACGAGGTTGATTCTTCCCGAGAAACAGGTGTTCACTGTCTTGGACCTGAAAGGTGCATTCTCCAGCCTCCCACTGGCAGAGGTGAATCAACCCATCTTTGCTTTTAAATGAACAGACCCAGAGAGAGGTTAATGTGGGACACTTACCTGGACTGGGTTGCCCCAAGAATTTAAAAGCTCTCCAACCCTGTGTGGTGAGACACTAAACCGTTGACCTCCTGCCCTTCCGCTAGAGGTTTCCTGGGAAAACAGCTTATAAAAGGGCCACTGTGGGACTCCTGCAAGTTACAGAACTAGCGCTACAGAATGTCCGCTAAGAGGCCCAACTTTGTACCATGGCTCCCTATTTTGTCTACCAGCAGAGGGGAGGCAAAAGCAGCCTGCCTCAGAGGAAGAGTTGCCGTCCTTCAGATCCCAACTCCAAAGACCAAGAGACAAGTTTGTGAGTTCCTAGGTGCAGCGAGGTGTTGCTGCCTCTACCAGAGTCTGTGGAAACAGCAAGGCACAGAGGGGGGCCCTGAAAACAAATGACATTTTAGGCTTCAAAAACAACTCTGACTTGGGCTCCAGCCCTAGCACTTTCCATCTGATTACCCATGAAACAAAAGATGTTACAACAGGGGTTTTAGCCCACACTTTGGGGCCATGGAAACACCCCCTGACATGTCTGTTCAAATGACTGGACCCTGTAGCCTGTCTAAGAGCTGTGGTGACTCCTGCTAGTCTACTGAAAAACAAAAACACACATGTTAACCCTGGCTAAGAGCTTATACTCAGCACCCCAAGACTTTGTTGAGGCCCTCCTCCAAGGCATATCACAACAACACTGGCTGTCTAATGACTGTGTGACCCCGTACCAGGCCCTACTCCTGGTCCATCCTTGAGTCCTGTTTGAGAAACCCACTGTCACCACCAATCTTGCTATCCTCTTGCCTAATGCCAACCCACAAACGCTCATCCATGACTGCCACGGGATGTAATATGAAACCAGATGCATGAGAGCTGCAGTACTTACTCTAACTGAAATGATCTGGGCCCAAGCCAGGTACTTTAGCTCACAGAGCAGAACTGACCAATCTGACCCAGGCTCTCAGATGGGTGTTGGGAACTGCTGGTCTACCAGCTTGCTTTGATATTTAGATCTCAGTGGAAAGACTGCTTTCACCATGGCCTTCACTGGAGTCAGTGATAAATTTCCAAGTCAATCCCCTTTTGTTTGAGACAGCAGGTAAGATACCTTGTCAAAATCACACCTTTTGTTTGACCTCCTTGTGAACTTACCCATTGTGCTGAGGTGCTTTTGCTCTGGCTTAAAAAGGAGGCATCTAGCTTCCACTAGAGCCTCTCAGAAAGGCCCCATGTGTTGTGTGTCGGTTTATTAAATTTAATCCTCACTCCCGTTCGACTCTGCTGGCGGGCTCCGGCAGATGGGGAAGAGGAACGTCCACAGACCACGCACACAGTCACCCTGCTTTTACTGCTGGGCGTGCCCACGGTCTGACTGACAGAGAGAGAGGACTTTGTTGATTGTTTTCAAGAGTCTTGTGCTTGACCAACTGAGCTGGTGGCCGTGCTTGTTTTTAAACTCTATTCGATTTGGGGAATTTAAGCCTCTACCTCCTTCTACCAACCCTTTCACCCTAGCTAAGAGATAAAAGGTTAGTGGGAAGAGAGGCTTTACTTCTCCAAGCTATTTAGGGTTGATGGGTCTTTGGGGGCTATACCAATCTCCGTCAACATCAAAGGCAGCAAGCGGCCTCCTCCAAGCCGCCACACCATCCTTCTCTGGTCTCTCCAAACTGCCACCCCTTCTCTTTCTGGGCTCTGTTATTTATATCCCTCAGGGTCCTAGACCACACCCCTCTCTGTGCTGCACGAGGCAGGCTATTACCAGCTGGCAGAGACCACGCCCCATAGGAGCCAAGTATCAGCTATTCACAAACTAAAGCCCAAACTAAAATCCCACCCTTGGTATTAAAACAAAAACATATTTACATAACATAACTGAGTTCTTAAAGAAACCAAAACTACCATCATAGAACTTTTTATCAGTAGGGAAAAGGTCACTAAAAACAAAGAAAAGCCTTGGCCCTCCCAATGGCTATTTGACTTCCCCTGCAAACTGCTATGCTCTACTGCTCAACTGCTGACTCAACTGCCCAACAAACAACCCCAAGACCAGTGGGGCCTATTGATAATTCTGATGGTATACCCCAACATGGTGCTGCCTGAGACTCCATGGTAAACACGGAACTGAGAGCTCACACCCACAGGTTGGTGGAGGACACAGAGGGAGAGATCATCTGCCAGAAACAACTGGTAAGGTTCTGACAACTCACCTTCACCAGCTGCTAATCTGGAGTCCACAAAATGTCTGAGCTGACAGACCAATGTATGTTCCACCGAGGCTGGACAGCCTAGTGCAGGGTGCCTCAGCCATATGCCAGGGTTGTACCGAAGCAAATCCGAAATAGAGATCCCTTACCCAGGAAGCAGTTCGAGTATGAGGCCAATATCTCAAGAGAACTCTGAAAACTGACTTCACTGAGATCCGCCCTGCCAGGAAAGGATACAAGTACTTGCTGGTTTTTATAGATACCTTTTTCCGGGTGGGCAGAAGTGTTCCCCACCCAGACTAAAACTGCTCAAATAGAAGTTAGAAAGCTCCTCTAGGAACTGGTCTCCTGACTTGGCCTCTCCCTAGCAATGGAGTCCCTCAATGGCTTTTATAGCTTTTATAGCTCAAACCTTTCAATTAATAGCTAAATCTTTAGACACACATGGAAAACTTCATTGTGCCTATGAACCTCAGAGCTCTGGCCAGGTTAAAAAATAAATAAACAGGACATTAAAAGAAAACTCTAACAAAACTCTCATTAGAGACCAGCAAAAGATGGATAGGTCTCCTTCCTTGGCTTTGCTCTGTCCCAACACACCCCATATCAGGATTTACCCGTTATGAACTTATGTTTAAAAGACCTGCCCCACTGCTTCCCAGGCTCAGAGACCAGCAGTTGACAGAACCCTGTAACCTTTCCTTTCTTAAATCACGACAGGTTCTCCGGTTCTCCAAACAGGCTATTTTTCAGACTTAAAGACCCAGCTGCCACCACCAGTTTCTGCTTGTTCAAGTCTGATACTGTCTATGTGGAACAGGTAGCAAGGGGCACTGGAACCAACTTGGAAAGGACCCTACATGGTGATTCTCTCCACTCCTATGGCTCTGAAGGTAGCTGGATCCACCAGACCCAGGTCAGGAAAGCAGAAGTGTGGATGCTGCTGCCAAAGAGACTGGACAAGGGAAACTGTGGCTTCGGAGCCCCTGGGCCATTCTACCCCCTGCCACTCTACCACCCCCTGAGTCTTGTGTTTTATACCATGTGTGTGGGGGGTATAAATACAGGTCATGGCCCACCACCCACCACCCTCAGGCCTAGACTGGAAACTGAGGAAGGCAGATTCAGGGAAGGCATTAATCATGACTGTCACAAGATGAAAGATGAAACCAGCTCTACTCTGACTACAAACCATCAACCTATATTCCATACTGACCTTTACGTTTTCTGGTTATATGGAGAAAAGGAAAGCTATGAGAATTTATCTTTTGAGCCGGAAATACAGAATTTACAATTCTATGTATTCCCTGCGGCTTCCCCTGCCCCTTAGTTGCCAGAAACAAGAGAGTTTCCATTGCAAAAATTGAGGTTGTAAAACTGAGGCTTCCTGAAAAATTCCTTTAAAAAGATTCTGGCCTTTACGAAACAGGAAAAACCTGGGGATCAGGCTCGATGCCACAGGAAGGGACCCTGAGGACAGAGTCAATCATTCCCAGCCAGAAACCAGCCAGGATTGCTCCTTATGCTTCACCCACCTGGGTCTTCGCTACATAGAGACAGGAACTAAGCAGACTGCCAGCCCACTGACTGAAAAGTCACTCGGGCAGCTAGGCTTAACATTAGAGGCGTATAACTTACAAGGGGCTAAACTTTGTCTAATATCCAAAACCTTTAACCTAGGCACTTCCCCTTATCCTGAAGCCTGCTCTTCTGCCTAATGGGTTAATTCATCTCAGTAACAGCAATATTACCAAGCCTCTGAGACTACACGGGCATATGCGAAAGGTTTGACTAAGTGTGCCTCTTCTGATGCTTTCCAAACTAAGCAGACAGGTTGATCAGGGCCTAGAAGTATTCAAACAGTTAGACCGCCTAGCAGGAACGGTCCTACAAAATTGGAGAGGCTTAGACTTACTTCTCATGAGATACAGGAAGTGATGTCTGGCTTTGGGGAAAAAATTGTTAGTTCTATGCTAGTTGATCAGGAGTAACAAAAAAACAAACAAAAAACCCTCTTACTATGGTTGGGAAAACACACACACACACACACACACACACACACACACACATACAGAGAGAGACAAAGAGAGATCAGATAATTGGTTCCAGTCTCTGTTCTCTCGGCCCCTGGCTAACTGCTCTGCTCTTAGCATTGACTCGTTCTGACTGTGTTACTAGTGGGACCCCTGCATCTTAACCTACATGCACTTAGACTGACCTCAGAATTATACCTCCTGCCTCAGCTTCCCCAGTCCTGGAATTACAGCCATGGAGCACCTTACTTGACTTATAATCTCAAACCAAAAGCTTTCACATGCTTTACTTCTCAAGATAGCATTCCTCTTTCAACGATGAGATGAGCCACTGGTTTCTTACAAAGTCATTATGTTAAAAATTAAAAAAAAAAAAAAAACAAACCCACAAAACTTTATTTAAGCCAGGTGTGGTGACACATGTCTTTAAACCCAGCACTCAGGGAGGCAGAGGCAGGCGGACTACTGTGAG
This sequence comes from Psammomys obesus, assembly GCF_907164565.1. NCBI lineage: Eukaryota > Metazoa > Chordata > Mammalia > Rodentia > Muridae > Psammomys > Psammomys obesus. Next base: position 4,868,272 of record NW_026588752.1, on the reverse strand, counting down.
TTGGAAGCCAGCCTGCTCTGCAAAGTGAGTTTGGGTCAGCCAAGGGTACGCAGAAAAGCCCTGCCTCAAAAACCCAAAAGAACTCTTACCTTCTCTTTGAGGGGCAAAAAGATTAACAAAGTGGTTCCTGTGTCACATGCTGCTATTTGTTCAGGACAGAAAGTGAAAGGTCATGGACATCTACAATGGTTCCTCATGGCCTCACCTGCATGGACTCCAGACTTTTGGCTGAAGAGTTTTGATTCCTCAGCAGCTACATGATCAGTCTGCCTAGCCACACCTCTCACTTAAGACAGATAAATGGAATAGCTCCGTCCCATGCTCCTGACACTGGGTACATGTTGGCCTGAGAACAAGCAAAGAGCATAGTTTTCCTCCATAGTAAGGGTGTTCATTCCCCAATGATGAGGTTTTTCAGTGGGTGGATTATTTTCCAAAAATACTCAAATGCTGAGTCAATCTCAAGGACAGAGGGACACAGGTGACCAAGGCTGAGAGGAGCTGATGATGTGGTGGAGGTCTGGGAATACTGAGAACCTCACTCTTGGGCTCTATTGGCCTGGGCGGCAGGTGGCCCAGCAGAGGCAGTGTGCTGTAGCAGTGTGGCCAGGGCTCAGACCAGAGACTGCTCCTGGGCTAGACTTGAAAGTCAGACTTTACTACCTACGCCAGACTCCCCTGCCTGGAAATCTCAGACCGAATTCCAAAAACACAGTAAGAAGAAAGAAAGACCTCTTCTTGAGCACACTGCTCAAGTGTGCACGTGACGTTTCTCCAGAACCTACTCTGGTCCTTTGGGGAACGTGATTTGTATGGACACAAGAACCCAGTTCTGCCCTGCATGCACCCTGGACAAAACAGGTCTGAGTTAGAGAAGATGCCAAAAATAGAGCTTCTCATTGGTTTCTGGACTCTGCCACTGAGGAGGGATACAGAAATGAATACAGAGGAGATACAGGAGTGAAAAAGAAATGCCCAGTAATCAGAGCTGTCAAAGAAACATCAAGCAAATCTAATGAATTGTAAGTACTGTTTTAAAGCTGTATTTGCACTGCAATTTAAAATTAGGAAACATTAATAACATTAGAGTAACTCTCAGTTAAAAGAAATTGACTGTGCATTGTTCAAATTTCAGTTAATTATTTGACAGTGAAAAAAATCCTCCTAAATTAGTTTCATACACTAGCTGTGAAGCACAACAACTTATTCCTTTGTCGTGGCTTCCTCTTCTGTGGTTTGTGTGACTCTTCTTTGTTCAACAAACAGCAGGACAATGTCAAAACAGAGTTTGAAAATTGAGCTATTCAAGCCTAAATGAGCCTAATACAACTGTATAGCCCCTGTCCCTGAGAAGGGGTATGGGGTCAGGTGGAACAAAACATCAGTGCCCTTGCAAGAACTGGGCAGATGGATGGGCATTCATCCAGGCTCAAAAGTGAGGCCAAATGGTAAGCCACAGATAACAGACTGGTGCCAACTCCTGCTTTCCCCAGAGGAGCCAGCTCTGCCCCTCCAGGTGAGGATAGGAGGTGCACAGGAATCCTTTCCCCTTTCCCAGGACTTGTTGTGACGTCTTGTCCGCAGGGAGTGAACAGCAGATGTTGGCCTAGACAACGCAATAGCCTCATGTTCCGGCTGAGCCCACTCTAGCAAACTGCCTGGTTCTCTGGCCGTTCCTAAGCCTGGGGGGTCTCCAAGAAGCACCTGGGCAGGACATCCAGCCACTCATTGGAGAAAACCCAATCATGTCTCCAACAACCAACCTCCCCCCGATTTGTATACCACAACTCAAGCAGCTGACCAGAGTTCCCGGAGCCACCACGATCTGAAGTGGCCAAGAATCACTCCTGAATTCAGTGAGGAAATAGTAATTCCTGAGCAGACATGTTCTAAACACGAAGCAGCAGACGGCTGGAGCAACAAAACTCACTGCAACTGACTCACAGCAGCACAGCTGGAAGACGTAGCGGAGAGGAATTTCAAGCTCACTAGGAAACGGTGGAAAACCTACACCCTGCCACCTGCTTGTTCGTGAGTCCACAAATAACTGAAGAGAATGAGCTCCTGCCTTGCAGAGCTGTATAGACCCTAGCCTGGGATCACATAAACCATTAAGAAAAGCAAGAGAAAAAGTTGTACCAGAGCAGCTGGCCACAGATAACCCAACACTGACACCCCCGACACCCCACCACCACCGACCCCTAACCAGGGCAAAAACGATTCTCCTGAATGTGCCTGACCAGCTCAGACCTAGGCTAGCCCTGCCCCAGGATCTTCAGCCAGATCACTTGAAAAGAAGTGCTGACTTGAAAATGGATAGTTCTCCCAGCTACAAAGCAAAGCAAACGCTAGCACCACTCTGATGAGAGACACAGCCACAAATGCCTGTGCTTCTGACCTAGCACCCCCACATCTGTGCTCCCTTTACCAAGAGTCAGCCACTCTCCACAGCCAAAACCTTCCCTTTTGACTTAGAGGTGCTGAGGAGGAAGATCTTTTCTTCACCTTTTGCTGAAGGTCAGCTGTTCTGTTTAGACTGTTACTACAAAGACCTACCCCTAGATTAGCAGGATCACCCTTTAAGGGAAAAGCATAAATTTTCTAAATGGTTGTAAGGGTTGTGCACAAGATTGTTGATTGTTGATTGTCCACAGGATTTAGAATCTTCATGGAAGCAAAGTTCTGGGCACGGCTGTAAGGGACTTTTTAGGTCACATTAGTAGATGGCCTAGCTATCCTCAATATGGGTGGCACCGTTCTCTGGGCTGTCTTCTAAACGAAATGAAATGGAGAAAAACAGCCAGGCACCGGCACTGATCTCTCACTCTGCTTCCTGACTGTGGACACAACTTGACCGGCTGCCCCACGCTCCTGCCTTTAAGCCACAGTGGACCATATCCTTGAACTGTGAGGCCAAACGAACTCTTCCTGACTTAAGTGGCTTTGGTCAGGTATTTTTATCATAGCACTGAGAAAAGCAACTAATATACTTTATGCTTGCCAGCACAGGCTGACCCGAGTTTGTCTGCTGTGACCTTACTGAGGCTTTGTGGCTGCCACTCTCCTGCACCCGGTGACAAGGCCCAGGGATAAATGGCCTAGAGGTCAGGAGACTGGTTACATACGAGGCTACTGATCAAACCAAAGTAGCAAAGACAATAAGAAGCATCTGCTTCTCTTAGCACTGAAGAGAAACAGCCAAAGAATGGGATAAAGCTGAAATGACCTACCCATGTGATGTAGACTATACTTGTTTCTTACAGCTGGCTAGGTGGGTAGATACAGGGCTCTAAGTTTGTGTCCAGCTGCCCATACACATGAGCAAATGTGTGCATATAGGCGTTATATGCTTATGTCTAGCAGTTAGTAGCGATGGACAATGGTGTTTACCACTGTTTGTTAAAAGAGACCAAGGCTTATCGGAGAAGAGGACAATTCCAGTGCTGGAGCAAGGAAACATTCATGAAGAACCCGAAAGGATTTTGTCAAAATGTAAAGGAGCACTGAATGGATGGTAAGGACACAGGAGCCAGCCTGAAGGAAGGCCCACAAGGACAATTGGAGTATCAAAGCAAATGTTGATAGTAATGGATTACATAAACCCAAGGAGCACAAATGGATGGAGGAGCAGGTGGAAGGAGGCAGGGGGGAAGGCAGGCAGGCAGACAGGGAGGCACACTAACTCTCTAACGATGGAACAGCAAGTAACAAATATAGAAGAAATGCTGCAATTAGAAAATCACCATTTGGTGGCCACCACACTAATTGATTCAGGCAAGAATCCTCAAAGGATACAAGCAATAATGGGTAAAAGTTTAACAAGAAACAGAACACTAACAGTTACAAAATGTTTCCCTTATAAAACACTGCTTTTTAACTAAATTACAGAATGATAACCAACTAACCAATTCTGCCTGAAATAATGAAACTTGACAGATCCAGAAATGGGACAAATCCAAACAGTGCATGTAGCATCAGAAGCGCTAGAATCGTGCGGCCTTTCTGCAGTACCCTTCTCCAAAATACACATCCCAAATCTAGTCACGAGCACACCTAAACTACTGGCCATCCTGCAAAATAACTAGCCAATTGTCTTTTAAAAGGTCAAGGTCATGAAGGGACAAAGATGAAGGAAGAAGCTGCCAAAGACTGAAGGAAGCCAAGAGCTGTGACAACTGGCGGGCGTGTGGTGGCGGGCTCTGACGGACATTCCTCAAAAGAACAACTGGCAAAGAATGAGGGGCCCGTGGATTAGGTGCTGCATGATGGCATGTTCATTTCCTGACGTGGGGGGTGGGCGGTTGTTGGACATGTGGAGAGCACACTTGGTTTTAGGAAATACTCAGGAATATGCAGGGTGCTGCCTGACACCTAGTTCCCAAGTGGCTTGGGAAAGAAAAGGGAGGTGCACATGTTTATGGCACATGCACATGTCTGTGTCTATGTCCACGTCACAGCGAGTGCTGGGAAGATGCAGGGAATAGTACAAGGCCTCAGAGCGAAGATATATTCGGAAATTCTTTGGGTATTCGGAAGCTCTCTCAGCTGGAGCATGAGAGCATTGGAATACAGCAGGGCAAACTCTCCATGGCACAACATTCTCACAGACCACTCAGAAAGGACTCATTATTCACTGCGCACGCACCACGTTAAGTTACAAAGCTTGCTGTCCCAAACCCCTCCACACTAGCATAATCCTCTTCAATTCACCGAAGGGAAAAAAAAGAAGGTCACAGAGTCTGACCTTACGGTCATATCAAGAGACCACGGCCCGGCCTGTTTCTATCAAGGACAATGACTCCAGAGATTTTGGTCACCGTCCTTTTGACTCCTGGCGGGCAAATGAATGTGGTTTTAATTCTCAAAGAGAATGTTCTTTACTTCCAAACTGTGACTGATCTGACACTATGAACAAAGCTAGGAGGTAAGGGAAGAAATAAAAGGCAAGAGCTGGGGGGGGGGGGGGGCAAGGAGGCGAGGTGCTGAGTCCTCTAGTGGCCAGGTCCCTCAGACTCCAGCACACCTGTCATGGTCACAGCAAGTAACAGCTCTTTGACAGGACATGTGTGCAAATGCGTGTTGGGTTAAATACTCTCCTACTTTAAATACTAAGTGGCGTCTGAGGAAGAATGGGACAAGGGACACTCTAAGCCTGTCAAAGAAAGGACCATATAGCTTTCTTGGCATCGCCACCCCACCTCCAAGGCACATTCAGTACTTCATGAAAACTCAGATGAAGGTGTTCAGCAAACAAGTACCTGATACAAGCTCATATGTCAGCTGAATCTCCCAAAATTCAAGCCTCCAGCCCCCGGACTGTGACTTCATCTACCAACAGTGTCTTTGCAAGTGTGATTTAAGGACAGACATGAGATCCTACTAGATTAGAACAGGCCCTAAATCCAGAGGGAGTGTCCTTGCTAGATAAGCACACAGAAAGAGATACAGCAGAGGCTGTGTGTGAAGAGGCAGAGACTGGAGAGATGCAGTCCCAAGCCGAGGAGGGAAACAAGCCACCAGACCAAGGAAGAGAGGATGGGCTTTCTTCAGGGCTCCAGAACCAACCCTGCCCACCTTCACTTCCTTCTGTTGTTTTCCGTGCTCAGTTTCGGAGGTTTTGTTACATTAGCAAGAGGAAGCTAATACACAAGTCAAAGAGTATTTAACAGGACTTCTGCTACACGAAAACCTCCCTTAACGCGTTAACTGCAAAGGTTAGCCACTTCAACATACCCCTCCTTCAGCCAAATGCACCCGTCCTCGTATCGCAAGACTACACAATCACAGCTTCTCTTTGATACTGCACTGCTGTCCAACTAATCCAAAAACAATGAGACGTTGTTTCAAGACTCAGAGTGCCACACTGTACTTTTTTTTTCCCTAAGAGACAAACTGGTTTGTAAATTACTGACTACCATCCATATGAATAGCACCCTGTTAAGATGTTTTGACATGCCACACAGAAACTACAATACAAGTTTCTTGGAATAGGGGCTAAAATATGAAAAGAACATATTTACCAGGCACCCATTTCCAGCCATGAACCATACCACATATGTAAACACATTATCCGTAAATCTACTGTTTAAAAGCAAACCATACACAATTTTAAATGCAAAGACATGAGCAATCAGGCAAGCATCACTAAGTAAGCACCAGGTCTACTATGCGGAATAAAGTAAAGAGAGGAGAAGCACTTGGTCCAGAACAGTGGAAACAGTTAACTTAGGCAGCCCTTTCACAGTTGTTTTTTTTTAAATTCAGCCAGTGAAACAAAAAATAATATTGATCTTTGAGAAGGGCTTTCGACAAGAACAGCAGTTGGCATTCATCCCCAGCGCACTTGCCCTTCATCTGGGGTGTTCTGCACGCGAGCCTCCATCTATTTATAACAGCTCATGTCACTACAACAGTGGATTGTAGCTCGCAGCTGTACGTGTGTCTCTAGACGCACAGGGAGGGACAGCCTGCACTTTCATGTTTCCCTTTTTCGGAGATTTAAGATAACATTCAAAAAACTGCCAACCAGCAAGGTCACAAAATATTTTTGGATGGCACAGGGAAGGTTTGCAAAGCTGTGGTTCACATCAGATGTGGAGGCTGGGGTGCAGCCAGCAAGCCCAGTTGCACAATATCCTGCCAATGCCAACTTCAAAAGTTCTTTGCTTCAGCAAGCTCACAAATGACTCTTTCCTGGGAATAAACAGAGCCTCATAAACTTGCAAAAGTCTGCACAATAGGGAATGCCCAGAGGAGCAAGAGTAAGGACTTCCCTGGCCACTCATCATGGCCATCACCACCAGGGTTTAACTGCCCTCACCCTTCCAAGGTCATGCCCTTTCTTGCTCAAAGTCTGAACTACTTTTCTAGTATATACTAGTTTCCAAGTCTATGCCCAGAGGAGGGATATGTCATAGCACATATTCTTCCCCGAGCTGTCAACTGTTGGACTTGCTTATTCTATGGGTCCCACAGAGACGTGGAGCTTAGCGTCTCTTTTGTTGACTGACGTATCTACGGAGCTGAAAATACTTCCCAGCACATATTTATTGGGTACAGACTTGTGGAGTTAACACAGACAATGTTATCAGGAAACATGTAAATCCTGATGACTGGTACACAGAGACTGCAGTTTTTGTTTTTCTAGTTTTCTTGAGACAGCCTTGTTATGTAGCCCTGGCTGATGGAACACTCAACATGCAGTCAAGATTAAGTTTGAACTCCCAGCAATCCTCCTGTTTCAGCCTCCTAAGTACTGGGGTTACAAATATACACTGCCATTCCTGTGATTATTTAAATTTTGTTTCCAAATTTATAGCCTGTGAAAATGAAAGTGGACTAAACAAATACGCAGTGAATGGTTTATTTATGAAATAATTTTCATTCAAATTATGTCACTAGCTTACCTCAATCAAGATGATCTTTTCTAGTTTCCACCATTTGCCTGCAAACTTCATGATTTCCTTTTTTTTTTTTTTTTATTATTTCCTTGTTTTAATAGCTGAGTAGTATTCCATTGTGTAAATGTACTACAATTTCTGTATCCATTCCTCCATTGAGGGGCATCTGGGCTGTTTCCAGATTCTGGCTACTACAAATAGAGCTGCTACAAACATGGTTGAGCAAATGTCCTTATTGTATACTTGCACATATTTTGGATATATGCCTAGGAGTGGTATAGCTGGATCTTGAGGTAGCACTATTCCTAGTTGTCTGAGAAAGTGCCAGACTGATTTCCAAAATGGCTGTACAAGTTTACATTCCCAGACACACATGGTATATATTCACTCATAAGTGGTTATTAGACATATAATATAGGATAAACATACTAAAATCTACATTCCTAAAGAAGGTAAACAACAAGGAAGACCCTAGGGAAGATGCTCAATCCTCATTCAGAAGGACAAATGAGATAGACATTGGAAGCAGGAGAAGACAGGGAACAGAGAGCCTCTGAAAGACACTACTGATTGAGGTATGGAAACAGAGGCTGAGACTCATAGCCAAACCTTGGGCAGAGAGCATGGAATTTTATGAAAGAAAGGGGAGATAGACCTGGAGGAGATAGGAGCTCCAAAAGGAGACCAACAGAGCCAAAAAAAAAAAAAAAACCACACACACACACAAAACAAAACAAAACAAACAAACAACAACAAAAAAAAAACCTGGACCCTAGGGGTCCTGCAGAGACTGATACCCCAATCAAGGACCATGTATGGAGAGGACCTAAAACCCCTGCTCAGATGTAGCCTATAGAGTCAGTCTCCAAGTTGGTTCCCTAGTAATGGAAACAGGGGCTGTCTCTGACATGAACTCAGTGACAGGCTCTCTGATCACCTCCCCCTGGTGGGTGCAGCCTTACCAGGCCACAAAGGAAGAAGATACAGTCAGTCCTGATGAGTCCTGATAGGCTAGGGTCAGATAGAAGGGGAGGAGGATCTCCCCTATCAGTGGACTAGGAAAGGGGCATAGGGGGAGAAGAGGGAGGGAGGGTGGAATTGGGATGAGACAAGGTAGGGGGCCAAAACAGAGATACAAAGTGAATAAATTGTAATAAATAATAATAATTAAAATTTAAAAATATCTAACAAAAAGAAAACAAATTATGTTATTCACTATTCAAGATTCCATTGTTCACATGACAAACCTTCTTGCTAGAGATATTAGACACTGGAAGTACCCTACTAATGAAAACATATATCCCTACTCAAATGACTTCCTATAAAATCACCAAGCTATGCAGAAGCACTCCACAAGTCATTCAACAACTCTTGAGAGTGTCGTCATCTTTCTTACATCAATACATCATCAACCCCAATAAATGACTTTGGTAGATGGAATACAATACATCCCTGAATCTCAAAGCTCTAGAGATTCAGAAAGAAGCATATCAGGGCCTCAAAGGAAGAGCAGGAATACCAGGCAGAGAAAGGCAGAACTCAAGTGGGCCAGGGAACCAGGGCTGTCATGGTGTTTGTATGAGGCTGTTTCTCCAACACTGAAGAGACCAAGTCTGAAAAGGTGGTTCTACTGAACACACTACACAAGAGGAGCCCTCAGCTTGCTTTGTGGAACAACTGATAAGCCAAGCAAAGGGATCTTTCCCATCTGAGGAACACCCCATAAAATGTATTGAATGAGGGAAAAAAAAAAAAAAAAAAAAAAAAAAAAAAAAAAAAAAAAAACTCCCAAGGAAACAGGGTCCCACCCCTGTGTCATTCAGTGCCTCTGGCAAGTGATTTTGTTTTGTTTTTGAGACATAACCCAGGCAAACCTCAAAGCTTCTGTGTAGCTGTGGATGACCTCGAACTCCCAATCTTCACGCTTCTACCTCTCAAGTGCTGGGATTACAGGTAAGTGTAAACCATGCCAGGCTCAAAAATTTTTCTTCATGGACACGGTGAGAGTGCTGGCCTATCACACACTGGCCCTGGTCTAATGATTTTAAACAAACAGAGAGCAAAGATGATTAGTAACCCCAACTGGATCACACTGGGCTTCAGAACACAGAATAAGCAGAGTACAAAATGTACACCAATATTATCATCAAGTATTGTTAATTAAGTTTCTCCCCTTGAAAGGAGGAAGCTCAAAGAAGTCTCTGGATTAAGTGGCTCTGTGGTTGTGAGAACACAGTTAAAGAAACAATGGGCAGAATGCTTCTTGAGTCACACTCAGTGAACGCGCTATTTCCACAAGATGGAATTAATAAAGAATTTCACTTCTATTTTATACATTTTTTAATTGTAGAGCTTTCACCATGAACTAATAATACTCAAAAAGTTGGGGAAATAACCCCAATTATGTAGCTAGGAGGCTTGGAGTAGGGTAGAACTTCTTGGGTAACAGAATAAAAACTTGGCAAAACTTCTGCTCAAAAAATAATTACAAACTGGACGAGTTTGTCAAAACAACTGTTTCAGGGCTGGATATCTACCAAAGACAAACAACACATTGAGAAGTGTTTGTTCTGAAGTACTGCGCCTTGTGTTGGGACCGTACTGCCTGTGGGCTCTGCCTCTCAGGATGCCCTTCCCTAACCTAGCTATTTCATGTCAGAGACCAACCAGGGCAGGTCGGGCTCTGAAAACTTCTGCCCACTGCCAGAGGGGTGGCTTGACTTGGAGCAGGGCACATGCCCAAGGGCATTGTCACAAACAACAGTGGTCATGGAAAACTGTAGAAGGTCAACACCTCGGCCAACGTGAGGCTGCAATACCGGTGTGGCAAGACCAGTACGCCAGCCAGAAGAGAAAGTGCGAGAGGTTCTGTGGGCAGGGGTGAACTCCCACATGACCCCAGGTTGCTGGAAGGCTGCATATGCACAGGAGACACTGGAGAGGACCCTGGGTATAGACTCATCCCTGGCTAAGGCAAAAACTTAAGTGTGTGCCCTGAAGAAATGGGGGAAGGCCTGGCAAAGGCCAAGGCTGAATGTTAAACGTGGCCCCCAACCTACTTGCAGATTCTCTGTCATTTGTAGAAACCACACTGCCTCAAGGTACTGTCTCTACAGAGTCAACCCAGACAACTAACGAGAAAAACCCAAACAACAAAAACCATGGATTTTGTCAAAGGTAATGATTATAGTCTAGAGTTGTTACATATTACCTAAAGTTCCTGTATTAAAAAATCAATAATAAAACACAAAAAAATCAGCCAGGTATGTTGATACACACCTATAATGCCAACACTTCGAGGGCAGAGGCAAGAGGATTACTGTAAGTTCAAGGCCAGCCTTATCTATATATCTACTTCCAAGCCAGCCCAGGTGAAATATTAAGACTTTGTCTAAAAGGGGAGGGGGAGGTATCACTGGAAATTCTGAAAAGGGCCAACACTGGCCATAGCAAAAAAGAGACAATCTGAATGCATCAAGAGAAACTGTAAAGGTGAACCGAGAAAGGTTAATAGCTGACTTACACAGAAACAATGCAAGGCATATTCAAAGTGCTAAAATAAAAACTGCCAACCAGCCTGGTGCCTTCACTGTTATCTGGATGCAGGTTTTGCCTGAACTACAACTGGCAATATGGAGGCTTGTCTATCCCTCACAGGACCAAATGATTCCCTGATTATGGTTCTGAAAGCAGGGTGTTCAAGGTAGGAGCACATGCAAAGCTCACCATGGTTGAGAACACCGCAGCCCGTGTGAGTTACCAACGGAAGATCAAGGCACTTCTAAGAAACATCTCTCTCCATACATAAGAATATAACTCTAGACATGGAGGAGATGGAAAGTTCATGCTGCTATCCAAGAGGACCAGTCTATAAGAAGAAACCCGAGGGAGAAGTTAAAGAAGAGGTGGAACCTTCCCCAAACCTCCCTTGCTAGGAACAAAGGTGGGTTTGTTCATAAGAAGGCAAGCTTCCTCTGAGGCCAGCAACAGGCTGCTGACAGCTAAAGCATTTTTCTATGAAGATTTTTCATAAAGACAACAAACGTATTGGCAAAGCCATAGCAGGAAAACCAGTTAAACCAACAACTGGTTCTTTGGTCAGGTACAAGGCACCATGGTACAAGAGGTCCTAGCCAGTGCAATAAGGCAGGAAAGTGGAATTAAAGTAGATGTCAGAAAAGAAGTAAAACAAGTAAAAACTTGTTATATTCAAATATAACAAGGCTGAGGATGTCCTACGTAAAAAAATATCCGAATGACTCTACAAAAACATTACTAAAGCTAACAAGCAAATTTAGAGTGATCATAAGTATCAATATGGGAAAACTGACTTGATAATCTATATAATATCAATAAAGAATCTAAAAATGAAGTTAAGAAATAATTCCAGAAGTTGAAGAGATGGCTCGGAGGTTAACATATTGGCTGCTTTTCCAGAGGACTCGGATTTGATTCCTAGCACGCACATGGCAGCTCTCAACTGTCTATAACTCCAATTCCAAGGGATTCAATCTTCTCTCTGGTATCTGTGGGCACCAGGCACACATATGGTACACAAACATACAAGAGGCAAAACATCCATACACATAACATAAGAATAAATAAATCTCCAAAAATTTAAAGCAAGAATTCCATCTATGATAGCATCCAAATTAATAGCTGCTTAGGCCAGGCAGTGGTGGTGGTACGCACCTTTATTTCTAGCACTCAGGAAGCAGAGGCAGCAGATTCCTGTAAGTTCAATGCCAGTCTGATCTACGTAGTGAGGTCTAGGACACCCAGAACTTCCTAGAGAGACCCTGTGTCAAACAAACAAAAAACAAAAAAACCAAAACTACTCAGAAAAAAATTTAATAAAAGAAGTGCAAATCTATACATTTTCAACCAACATTTAAATATCAAACAATCATAAAACACGTTTGATATTTAAATAAATAAATGTTCCTGATCTGCAGAACTTGGTGCTGTAAGGATGGCTTCTCAAATCAACTCTGCTAACTCAACACAATCTTAAAAACACTTTATAGAAACAAACTCTAATTTGACAGTTACTATTCTCTTCACTTTCATATGCTTGAATTTATCCATAATCAAGAGGTTTTGTTTGCTAAAAACAGCAGTGCAAAGAAGAAAATTAACAGCTACCCTGAGGGCTGCCATAACGGCCCTCAGCCTTCATCCTCGCCCTGCGCTCTTACCTAAGGCTAGTCCTGGCTTGCAGTCTACTTTAGCACACATGGGTAGTGAACAAGCACCAGCAAAGGGTTAGGACGGCACTGACACGCACAGGAAGGCAAGGAGAGGCTACAGCTCACAGACATTAGCCAACGGCCGCAGGACTACCCACCACCAGGCTTCAGCCTCAGCTGATAGCAACTCCACCCTGCACGTGTCAGTCTCTGACCACACACCACGCTGGAAGCCATGGGAGAATCTGCCACACCTGCAGGGTAATTGTCTGAGATCTGAGCTGAAAGGGCTGGTGCTTGCAGAGATCTTCTAATACTGCCAAATCCACTTCCTCCACACACACTCCCACCCGGCCTGTCCCACGTCCCCACACGTCCCCACACATCCCCGTGCTCCTCTCACTTTCAGTTCCCAAGCACGCACTCTAAAGCCAGGCAGGGAGGGAAAGTAAGCCTTCTTTTTGCTTCCCCGCCAAGTGCTGCTACTTTCTTCCTGAACGGAGTTATACTTTATGTTTGTAAAGTATCATCCGTCCATGCCTGTCCAGATCCCCAGGGAGCCATTGTGACCTGGCAGGGCACCGTCAAGCTTGAACAGAAGGGTATGAGTCTTACGTCATCAATGGCGGCATCCAGCCTCCCATGCAGGCCAATGTTCTAAGCAAATAAGACATGTCTTCCACCTCCTGCTGCTGCATCATAAGGCCAGGGATAGCCTCTAGCAACAAAGGAGACACCAGGCCAGGAACGGGCACAGAATACAAATTTGCCTGGGAACTCCTCAAACCTTATGAAACCAGGTGATTCTTAAGTTGTTGTTTTTAGTTTGTCGTTGTGGGTTTTTTTGTCTGGTTGTTTTATTTTGTTTTGTTTAAACAGGGTTTCATTATATATCCCTGGCTGTCCTGGAAGTTGCTAGGTAGACTAGGCTGGCCTTGAACTCACAGAGATTCACATGCTTCTACCTCCCAAGTGCTGGGATTAAAGGTGTGCATCATCATGCTATAGTTTTTTATTTTCTTAAGATTTTTTTAAAATTATGTGTATGCTCCTGGGCATATACCCAAAAGATGCCCCACCATTCAATAAGGACATTTGCTCAGCTATGTTCATAGCAGCTTTATTTGTAATAGCCAGAATACGGAAACAACCCAGATGTCCTCAAGGGAGGAATGGATACAGAAATTGTGGTACATCGACACAATGGAATACTACTCAGCTATAAAGAAAAGAAAAGAAAAGAAAAGAAAAGAAAAGAAAAGAAAAGAAAAGAAAAGAAAAGAAAAGAAAAGAAATCCTGAGTGAAGTAACCCAGAAACAGAAAGACAGGCTTGGTATACACTCACTTATAAGTGGATATTGGCTGTATAATATAGGACAGCCATCTACAGACCTAAAGAAGCTAAACACTAAGGAGGACCCTAGGGAGAATGTTTAAATCTCATTCAGAATGGCAAAGAGGATAGACACCAGAAGTGGTAGAAGAGAGGAAACAGGATGGGAGCCTACTATAGACGGTCCTCTGAAAGGCCCCACCCAACAGGGGGTGGAAGCAGATGCTGAGACTCAGAGTCAAACTTTGGGCAGAATTCAGGGAGTCTCATGGAAGAAGAGAGGGGTGGGAATAGAGCCACATGGAGGGGACAGGAGCCCCACAGGAGACCAATGAAGCTGAGCCCAGGGGGTCCTGCAGAGACTGATGCACCAATGGAGGATCATGCATGGAGAGGACCTAGACCCCCTGCTCAGATGTGGCTGGTTGGCAGTTCAGTCTCCATATGGATCTCTGAGGGAGGGGAGCAGGGGCTGCCTCTATCATGAACTCAGTTGACTACTCTCTGATCCCTTGCCCCTGGTAATGCAGCCTTTACAGGCCATGGAGAAAGAAGATCCAGGCAGTCCTGATGAGAATTAATAAACTATGGGCTGACAGCAATAGTGGAGAACTCCCCCTTTCAGTGGACTAGGGGAAGGGGATGGGGGAAGGAGGGAGAGTGGGTGGGACTGGGGGGAGCTGAGGGAGGGGGCTTCAATCGGGATATATAATGAAAAAATTGTGAAGAAAAAATAAAAATTAAAAAAAAGACCAAAAAAGTTATGTATATGTCTGCATGAAGGCATGTGTATGTGAGTATCAGTGCCTGAGGAGGCCAGACACACCAGATCCCCTGGAGCTGGAGTGACAGTTGAGATCTGCCTGATGTAGATGCTGGGAGTCAACCCAGATCCTCGGGAACAGCAACACGTGCTACCAACGGCTAAATCATCTTTCTAGTCCCCTGCTGTAATTCTTAAGTTTTAAGAAGAGTTAAATAGTTTTTTTTTGTGTGTTGTTTGAGTCTCCTGTATCCCAGACTGCCTTTGATCGTGTTATTTTGCTAAGGATGGCCTTGAACTTCTGATTCTCCTGTCTCTACCTCTCAAGTACTGGGGTAACAGGCATATGCCACTATAATATATATATAATTTGTACGTAATTATATTTATATATAATTTATATGGTGCTGGGATGGAACCCAGGGCCTCACACATGCTAGGCAGACGCTCTACCCACTAAGCTACAACTTTGGGCCCCTTAACAACTGCTGATACACATTTCCCTGGAGACCTCGGACGGTTACAAATGCACACGGCATGGGTGTCCACGAAAAAGTGACTATAACTATTTAAAATAACACATAATCCTTAAAACACAAAAAACAAAAATCCTTGGTTTTAAAAGAGCCTGACTGGCAGGAGCCCTCTGAACTCAGAAGAAGCTAGGTCAAACACAACCTTGTGTGTTCCAACATTCTCATTTACATACAAAGACTTCACTGTGCTGTGAGTGTCAGGTGTCTTTTGGATGACAGAGATAGAGAGAGCCCTCCTTACAACATCAAAGCATATGCACTTTCACCATCTGATTCTCTTACCTTTTATACAATTAAACTGTAAGTCACCATCTGAGACAGATTTTGAGAAAACCGCTACTGATGTCTAGCTGTCACGGAAGAGAGTCAGCCTTAAGAACTAAAATGACAGGTTTAAAAGCCATTAAAGTAATGAGGTTAGCAGGAGGAGAATAAAAATATATATATAGAAATAAGAATTTCCTGTCCAAAATGCAGGTTTAAAAAACAATGGACTTATAAAACTTGATTGCACTCATGTATTTATAGCCGACGCTGTTATCACAAGATAGTAAAATATTCGCTCCTTAAATCCTTCCTCTTGTACCCTAGCTATTTTTGTTTTGGCCAAAAGAGTCACTTCCTTTCCTTGGGCTAACAGTGAAGATCACCTCACAGCGCCACACACACCGTAACTCCACCGCAGACCACCGTGGTCCTGGGTCAACCCTGAGACTTCCGGGTAAAGGAGAGTTACCAGATTAAGACGGTGCAGGTTCAGCACAACCACCCTACACAAGCAGTTGAGTCTATTTCAAAGCCAAATGCAGGCTTTGGGGTAACCCTCCATTCCCCTAGAAGGCTGCGTTTTAGGGTCTTCCTAACAAGAGAACCTCCCAAGACAGCAGAGCCTGCAGGAGCAGCGGCCACTGGCCGAGGGGACGGATGGCAGCCACCAGTAAGTGAACCGGCACTTCCTCCCTGGACACACCTCCTGCGGCCAGCCGTGCATGAAAATATCTGCCGCTTGAGTTTGCGCACCCTCACCAAGTCTGCAGACACAAATCTCAGCCTTGTTTTGTGGCCAAACTAATGATACGGCTCCACTTTTGGTGGAAAAGGAACTTTGTTTTTAAACAGGTAAGGGCTAAACTCCTACAAGAGGCATTTTTGTTTGGCTGGGTTTTGTTTCCTCTTTCACTCTTGAGCTTCAGGGTTTTAAACAAGGAGTTTTTTCCTATGAGGGAAAGAGTCTTAATATTATGGATTATACTTTTATTATCTTAGGAAATAACAGAGAGAACACCCATCGCTCACACTAGGACAGGCTCACACCTGGTCAGTGTCCAGCATATCATCAAGGTAATTTTACATCACTTTTCTCACAATGCCTTAAATGTGCAATGTCACCAATTAGGATAACTCCTATGATGAATTATTAAAAATAAGTCACGGGGCAGGGCTGCAAGATGGTGGAGAGATGCTCAGTGGGTAAGAGCACTGGCTGCTCTTCCAGAGGACCTGATCTCAGTTCCCAGCAACCACATGGTGGCTCACAATCATCTATCGTGGGATCTGATGCCCTCCTCTGTCATGCAGGCACACCGCAAACAGTGCACTCATATACATAAAAATACATAAGTAAATACATTTTAAGGAGCAAAAAAAAAAAAAAAAAAAAAAGCGCAAATCATTCTTTAAGGTAAAAAAATAAGTCATGGGTCAGTCAGATGGCTCAGAATGTAAAGCCTGCGCCTGAGGACCTGAGTTCAATCCCTAGGACTTACACAGTGGAAGGAGAGAGCTGACTCCCCACAAGTGCCCCCTGATCTTCACATGCATGCTGTGACACACAGCCATGTATGCACAAATAAATAAATATAAAAAAGTAATCAGTTTTAAACTGAGGAAAACGGAAAAAAATGCACACTTGTGTAAACATAAATAAAAATGTTTAAAATAAAATGCAGAAGGTTTTTTTAATAGTGACGAATAAAAAATCCTGTTTGTGATTTTAGAAGGAAAACAAAACTTCAAAGTAAACCCAGCAGGTATATAAGCCCATCCATCTAAAACTCAACAGGCAGGAGATCTGGAGAAGAGCTCTGATCTACCTCCCGTTCGCTGTAGAGTTTAGTTCTTGCCATAAAAGAGCAATAACTTCCCTGAAGAAGAGGTATGTCCAGGCTTTTGCCTTTAGGGTCTACGTGGATCTTACAATGATGAAAATGAAGAGGGCACCTGAGGAGTTAACAACACCTGGAACGGAGCTGGACATGGGGCACACACCTGTAACCCCAGCACATAAGAGGCTGGGGCACTAGAAAGATCACAGGTTCAAGGCCAGGCTAGGGGTGGAAGGGATGAACAAAAAGAATGACTTGAATGGTACAAAAAAAATGAGAAGAGACATCCATCCACCTCACTAACAAAACATGTGCTGACAAATTAGAAGCATTTATTTACTTGTGTATTTGTGTGTATAGTACAGTGTAGGTATGCATGTGAAATTCATGTATGTGCATGTTAGTGTGTGGGTTCATGTGTAGAGGCCAGCAGCCAAGGTTAGGTGTTATTCCACATTTTTTGAGACACGATCTCGAACTAAACACAGAGCTCCCCGTTGTCCAGAAAGGCTACCCAGAAAGCTCTGGGGGCTTGCCTGACTCCGCCCACCCCGTGCCAAGCACTAGGGTTACAGGCACGCCCCATCATGTCTGGTGTTTCTGTGGGGGATGGGGATCTGAGCTCAGATGCTGGTGTGGCATATTGCTAACTGACCCACCTTCCCAGCCCCTAAAGGCACTTACTGGTAATGTTTCAAAGAGACTAGGACTGATGCTGCAGCCTCTGTCCTACTGTGCGCTCCACAGCCAGCTGCAGGCAGGCTACTCCAATTACTCCTACTCCTTAGCTGGGCAGTAGTGGCGTGTACCTTTAATCCCAGCACTCGGGAGGCAGAGGCAGGTGGATCTCTAAGTTTAAGGCCAGCCTGGTCTACTGAGCAAGTTCCAGGACAGCCAGGGCTACACAGAGAAACCCCGTCTCCGAAAACAAACAAATGAACAAAAAAGCCGAGCCTTATTTGGAGGAGACTCACCCTCATGGACAGTGGCTGGAGGTCACTGCTTAATCAAACATCTCAGCCTCCTCTATCCCAGTACAGTTTCTCATGACCTCTGAGTGCAAGAGAGAGCATGAACACGGGGCAGGGAACATTTTTTGTGGTGTTTTCAGCAGTGAAGAGATCAAATGCCCTTCTCTAAAGCCAACAAGTTATCTGGAGAAGAAAAAAATACACGCACAAGTATATAAATGAGTCCAGTATCATTACAACTCTTAAGAGAAAAGGTATGTTATAAGCCTTTACATTTCATTTCAACAAAAAGAAATGAGACTAAATATTGAAGGGAGGAAGGGTTGGAGAGCTGGCCCAGAGGTCAAGACCACTGGGTATTCTTCCGAAGAACACAGGTTCGGTTCTGGGTGCCCACATTTGTTCGCAGCTGTCTGTAACTCCAGTTTCACTTACATAGATCTGGGGGAAAAACTCACACACATGAAACAAAAATAAATCTTTTAAAAAAAAGATTAAAAGGGATTTAAATTTTATATGCTTTTTTTTATCTCAAGAATATAAAGAACTCATTTTAAAATTCAAGCTAGTTTTAGTTGTTAACGCTTGCAATCTCAGCACTGGAGGCAGAAACAGGGTAACAACCACTAAGAACAGCCTGATTTATACAGTGAACTCCAGTTAATCAAAAACTACACAGTGAAACACTGTGTCAAAAAGCAAAATCAGACCCAGTAAGCACTCAATTAAGTGACCAATAACAACACCAAAATAACATTATCAGCTCTATTGTTTCTTAAGAAGTTAAAGACACCACAGGTTCACTCACTGTTTAACCTAAAAGATAAAAATACATGTACACCAAACACATCTGCATGTTTACAACAGCTTGATTTACAGTATCCAAGAGCTGGAGGCAACCAAATGTCCACGGACTGATAAACACCCTGAGTAAAAACTGTGGGACACCTAAACAAATGAACACTTCAAGAAAGAACGAACAGCCAGCTGTTCAATAATAGGAGGACTCTCAAAAGCGTCATTCCAAGAGAAAGAAACTAGTCACCAAAGAAGATACACCATATAATCCCATTTCCTTTTTATTAAGAATGTAATTTATTTCATGTACAGGTGTTTTGCCTGCATCTGTCTGTCCATCGCATGTGTACGGAGGACAGAAGAGGGCATCAGCTCCCGTGGGATAGGGATTACAGATCTGTGAGGCACCATGTGGGTTCTGGGAATTGAACCCGGGTCCTCTGAAACAGCAACCATCTTAATAACTGAGCCATCTCTCCAGCCTTATAATCTCGTTTCTTTGACAATCTGCAAAGGGTGAAAAAAAGAAAGAAACCACAGCGAAAGAAAGCAGGTCAGGGTCAGCTGCAGAGAATGCCTTCAGGTACGGTGCTAATGTGTGCATCTAATATGTACGGTGCCAACGTGTAGGTCTCGTGTGTACGGTACTGATGTGTGCACCTAGTATGTGCCAGTGGTTAACAAACTGCAGGTGTTTATTAAAATCCATCCAACTGCGGATTTCAGTGCGTGCAAATGACAGAAACTGGAAATTTCCCCAAACACTAACCACATCTTGCTAGGAAGTAAAATGGGCGAAAGTCCTACTTGTAGTCACAATGAAAAACAGTAAAACCTAAGGATAAACTTAAGAAGCAAGTAAAAGCAGACAGGCATAGCGGCGAATGCCTTACACCCAGCACTCAGGAGGCAGAGGCAGCGGCAGGGGGTCCCTGCAACTTCAAGGCTACTCTAGTCTATAAAGTGAATTCTAGGACAACCAGAGTTACACAGAGAGATCCTGTCTCAAAGTAAACAAACCAACCAATAAACAAAAATAAGTTCAAGGCTGGGGATGCACACTGAGCTACAGCCTGGAAGATGAATGCACCGGCAGGTCCGAGGCCCAGGGCTGGGACCAACACTAGAGATAGGAGGATGAAATGTGCAAAACCCCTTTAAACAGACTACTGAAGGAACTAGCCACCGTACAATTCTCACCCTCCCAACGCTGCCGCCCTTTAGTACAGGTCCGCATGCTGTGCTGACTCCTAACCACGAAGTTATTTCCAGTGCTACTTTGTAACTATAATTTTGCTACTGTTATGAATTGTAACATAAAGATCTGCTATGCGATTCCTGCGGAAGGGTCCTTCAGCCCCCAAAGGGGTTGCAACCCACAGGTTGAGAACCGCTGCTCTAAATTCACACTATCAATTAATCTCTGACAGAACTTGGATAGAAATGCCATTGGGAATTTACGAGAAAACAGGAATACTGAGGTTTATCTGGAAGAACAAATGTATAAAAACAAACAACTAAAAAGACCGATAAAAGATTTATATAAAACAGAATTATATATAATTCTGGTATATATCAATGGTGCATATATAAATGGCATCTATTATCTGCCTAGCCGGTTAGAACAGTCATACACCCATGCTCCACAGCAACACAAATGTTAGCTAGAGTTAAGATTTGAATATGAGAAAAAGCATAATCAGCCAGGCATAGTGGTGCATGCCTTTAATGCCAGCCCTAAGGAAGTAGAGGCAGGCAGATCTCTTTGAGTTCAAGGCCAGCTTGGTCTACAGAACAAGTTCCAGGACAGCCAGAGTTACATGGAGAAACTGTCAAAAAAAAAAAAAAAAAAAAAAGAATAGAGAAAAGAAAAAAATATAATCATTAGAAGAAAATACAAGTACATATTTTACATAATTCTGAAGTGAAGAAAATGTTTTTATTCATGTCATCAATAAAAAAAAACAAAACAGTGATAGGTTAGACTAAGACAAAAAAATATTTCAATATGTTGAAAAATATGATTGAAAGGCAAATTTCAATCACTTGAAGTTTGAAAAGAAATTGAAGATATTTATATGAAGAGCTATTCTGAGCACACACCTGTAATCCCAGCATTCTGGGAGGCAGAGGTAGGCGGATCTCTGCAAGTTCGAGGCCAGCTGGTCTACAAAGTGAGTCCAGGACAGCAGGGCTACACATAGAAACCGTGTCTCTGTGTAAAAGACCAAACAAACAAAAAACAAAAAAGAAAGGGAGGGCACCTTTGGTTCCACTGGTAGTTGGTGTGGCTGAGGACATGGCTAGCAAGGTTCATGGTTATGCCATTGGCACTTACAGCCCTGTGGCTGACATGCCAGTGATCACAGATGATGCTCCATTGTGTCCCACTGTGAATGGAACCAAAATGTTGCCAAATAAACATGGCAAGCTATCAAGACACAGCCTGGTTTGAGAAGTGTCTGGAAGCAACCACAAGTTCTAACAAGGTAGATTTTCCAGGATAAATATCCCTATAATAAAATAAATCACTTAAAGTGAAAATATAGACACATAAATGAACAATAAAAGGAAAAAGAAGCCTTTGGTCTATTTATATAAAAATAAGGTTACAAAATAGCATGCTTACAACAATAATATTTCTCAAAATATAATTATTGATACATATGGATAATTATTGAGAGCTGCATTGGAAAAAAAATTCAAAGCCTTATATTAAAACAATAATAAGGTTACATCTGGTGGTAATTTTTTTTTAAAGTTTTTTTTTTTCTCCTGAACAGGACATCCATGTCATCCCCTCCAGAAATAAGGGCACATCAGGGGGAAGGTGCCGAAAGAACACAAGAGCCAAAGGAAGGAGCCAGAGAGGTCCAGGGGCTGACTTGCAGGCATGGCCGTTGCTCCTGAACTCACAGCAGCCCGGCCTGCCTACATGGGATCTGAAGAGGATGATCCAAATGTATTATGTACATGTATGAAATGTCAAAACAAACCCATTAGTGTATATAATATATAAAAATAAAAACATTTCAAACCTTCCTCTCATGTCTTTTCTAAAACTTAAGACTATAAACATGTTTCCCCTTATAACCGGAAAGTATGTACACCACCTCTGCCATGTGCAGTTTGAAAGTCATGAACTCCTTAGAGCTACAATTGCAGAGTGAGAGAAAAAAAAACCCTCAAAACCATCTAAAAGCTCAAAAAGGAAACGTCTGATTCTCCTTATAAATAGAAATGCATGGACTACATAGGTGTCATGGTAGCACGTGCCTGTGAGTCCAGTACTCAGGAGCCTGATGCAGGAGGATCACTGCAAGCTTGAGGCTATTTTTGGCAAAATATTAAGTTCAAGGCAGAATTAAGCTACATAGTAAGACCCAGTCTTGAAACAGCAACAAAAAAAAACACATGAAATGGCAATAGAAATTTAAGAGAACTTGGTTGATACCACTTTTTAAGTATTTATTTTTATTGTTTTTAATTTTGTGTGCGTGTGATCCCCCTGGCTGGGCGTTACCTGGAGTGGACTGGGCACCGGACATGTGTGCCAGGGACAGAACCTGGGTGCTACGCTAGTGCGGAATGTGCTCGTACCTGTTAAACCGTCTCTTCAGCTCAGCCGGGATCACTTTTAACCAAGAAATAATGACTGTCTAGATACAGGAATAAGTTACACAGCCTTATACAAAGGTCATTTTTTGATAAGAGGAGTCAAATTATATACTTTGACTTCATTAATTTTTTCATTCAAAACTGATGCAACCGAAGTGATTTAAGCACACGCCTCCAGAACCAGTGCAGTCGTCCCCAGGCCTCTAATTAAGCTTTTTTTTTTTTTTGGCATGCTCCCATGTCAATCTTAAACTCAAAAACCTATCCACAGCACAACAAACGGCCAATCAAAAGCTCATTTTCCCTTTTGTGTCTCATCTAACGCCTGTCTTAATTCACAATTTTGGTTTTCAGCCAGAGGCTTAATAAAAAGAAAACCTGCTCACAGAGATGCACACTGCTGGGAAATGCAGCAAGGAGACCATTCATCTCTGTGCTGCCTTTTCTTTCTTTCCTTTCTTTATTCTATTTTCTGGTTAAGGAAAGCATCTCCAAGTTCATAAAAACAAGGAACTAAAATTAGACAGAAGAGCTGAGCCTACTCACGGCAGGCAAACATTATTTTTAAACTGAAGAGTATTTATAGGAATGAGCTTTAAGAAGAAGGAAGAGCTTACATACACGCACAGTGCGACCTGGGAGGGACTAGGGCTGGGGGGAGAATCCTCGAGGAATATTTATGTTTATGTTCCTGGAACTGCAGGCACCTGGCCTGGGTCTTGTCTTGTGGGCCACTGATTAGGGCTAGGAATGACGGAGTGCCCGAGAAACTGTCCACTTCAGTCACAGGAAAGACTGTGCACCCCTCACACTGTACCACAGTCCAGCTGCCTCCTCCTCAGGCCCAAGACAGAAGAGCTGGCCCCATGGGAGATACTTTTTCCCAAGAACAAGTGACACTTCTCAGTGATCCAGGCCAAAGTTGAGAATTATGCTTGTTATAACGTTTTCTGAAAAGACGCATCAGTAAAATGGAAGACACTTCACAGGTGACTGTCAAAAGAATAAATCTCTTCACACATTAAAACCACATTCATCTTGACACAGCTCTTCTCACAACCTTCCAGAGGACTTTGCCGCCCACCATATCACATCACACCCACAAGCTCTCCATCACAGTGTGCAAGATGGGAAGGTAAGAGCTGAAAAGCCCAGAGGGGAGGGGGCTGTCTTCCAGGGACTGTGCACTGTGGGGAGAGGAAGAGTCCCCCATCTAGTGTTTTGCAGACGGTTGGCAGCATTCTCTGTGCTACAGGACAAGGAAGGGTCCACTTAACAGGGATGTTCCCAGGATTTTAGTGAAAGAAACAGCAGCCTCATCTCAGGCAACCTCTGAAGACAAAGGACCCCGGTGGCTTCTGAAGAACACCAGCACCTGCAAAGAACCCCCTGGGGCCAGAGGTCAGGCCACAGAATAATGCCTCTGCTTAAGGGCAGATTTCACTCTCAGTACTAGTGCAGGGCGCACACTTAGCCACACCCACACGCGTCTCTAAAACACATGAAGGCGCTCCTCTCCGTCAGTGGTGAATTCTGGTGAAAGGTCATGTTTCAAAATGTGACCAGGAAGGATTGAGGAAATTTAAAATTTCCAGTTCCAACATGGCATACAAGGAAAGGAGACCCAGCCCT
Source organism: Psammomys obesus (assembly GCF_907164565.1). Classification (NCBI taxonomy): domain Eukaryota; kingdom Metazoa; phylum Chordata; class Mammalia; order Rodentia; family Muridae; genus Psammomys; species Psammomys obesus. The sequence continues at coordinate 4,843,926 of NW_026588752.1, read as the reverse complement.
GCTCCCCCACCCCCACTCACAGCAGCGAGTCACAGTCACCTGTGGGGTGTCCGTTCAGCCAGGGTGCAGCGCTGTGTCCAGCTAGCCACTGGCCCGCACTGGAGCTGCCCCATAATGGCTGTCAGTATCTGCCCATCTTGTTCCTGCCTATTGCCTGAGTAAGTCCCGAGCGACTCAAGCAGAGGCTCCTTAGGGGTCTACTCTTCTGTACTTCCCAGATGCATGACCAGTCCCTTCATCAGCATGTACAATTAGCAGACCCATCTCTGAAGAAACCCCTTTCTTTGTTCTCCCCAGTCAACATCCCCGCCTTAGGAAAGGGTCCCACCAGGCTGAGGAATCTGCCTGTCCACGCTCCACAGCGGATTCCCTTCTTCTGCGCCCTGCTGATCTAAAACCACCTTGCCTTGACCTGCAAGCAACTGGACACATTTGCATACCTTTTAAAGAGGTTTTGTTTTGCACACGGACTTGTCTCTCGCATCGTCTCTCTTACGGAGAGCAAGGGAAAGAGCTTGCAGTGCTCACCCTGCACAGCTCAGGAAGACGCCCACGCTCTCAGCCTGCGATCAGTAAGCTGAGTTCATGGAGGAGTAACACAGCTCTCCGCTCTGTAAGTAGACATATTGCCACCAGACGCCCTGATATCACGGAGGGAGAGCCCCAGGCAGTAGGTAGGAATATTCTCTACACTGGAAAAGTACATGCTATTCCCCAAGGTAACTTAATACACTGGCGCCTCACTTACAGACGGTCTCACGGTTAACCCGGATCAGGCCTCCAAAATTACACAACTCTGAACACACAAACGAAGACACTGAGCCTGCTAAACTGCGACCTGACTCAAACTAAGCTCTCTGTCTCTCCCAAAAGCACCATCCATCGCATACCCCGCTGTTCCATGTCTACATAAACCATTATTTCTTTTGTGGAATGGTGGTTAAAGACAGGGTCACAATTGTGTAGGCCTAGCTTTTCTGGAACTCAATATGTGGAACAGTTTAGCCTCAAGTTCCCAGAGACGCTGCTGCCTCAGTGACTCAAGTCTCCTGCGTGCTGGGATTACAGATGTACACTACCGATCTACACTTGCCTTGTGCTAGTGTGCTTTTGTGTCTAATGAGCTGGTAACATTACTGTTATTCAGTAATGGCTGCATTTAAATACAACTCATAAGCCATGTACCTCATTTAAGTATAACATCCAATGATCTTTACAACAGCTGGCAGCCATCGCCTAAGCAGTTTCAGATCTCTCTCTCCCTTCCTCCTTACCTCTCCCCTCCCCCAGGTTTCTGTAGCCCAGGTTGGCTATGAACTCATAGCCAAAGAGGCTCCTTCCTGAGACAACAGGTGTGTACCAGCCTGACTTCGGAATCCTGCTCATCATCCTAAGAAAACCTTGTTCCCACTAAGAAAGCAGGTCCCCTTTCTAACAAACCATTCATCTACTTTCTCGCTCTATGATTCCCCTATTCTGGACATTTCTTTTCAGTGGACTCTGTCTGGCATCTTTCACTTAGCACATTTCTAAGGTTCATCCATCTTGTAGCATGCCTCAGTGTGCCGTTCGCTTTTATGACTGAATGATATTCAACCATGTGGCCTCCGTTCACCCACTGACAGACCCTTAGCTGCTCTGCGCTCTTTGGCTGCCATGAACATCTGTGTGCCAGTTTTTGGCCGATTACGTCTTCAGAGCTTCTGGGCGCACACTTGAGCGTGGAACTGTTGCGACTTGCAGTAACTCTGTGTCTCCCCTCTGAGGAGATGCCACACTGCTGTCTACAAGAGCTACACAATCTCACAGTCCCCGCCAACAGCCTCCAGAAGTCTGGGAGATCTTGAGATAGTGACCTCATATCTTTATCTATAGCAGGACTAAAAACCTGTGCTCAACCAATGGATGTTCACAAAGGTGCCTTTAAAAACCGTAGCAGGTGGTGGTGTTAGCTGGTACCATGTATAAAATTCTCAAAACAACAACAACAAAATAGCGTTAGAAAAAAATCAGCAACTGGAAGTGGCCATGCATACCTGCTCTCACCACTTGGAAAGCAGAAGCGGGAAGACTGCCGTGAGTTTGAAGCCAGCCTGGTCTATATGGTGAGTTTCCAGGCTACCCAGCAAAACTCTGTCCCAAATACAACATGACGAGGCAAAATGAAGCCTGACTCCACAGCACTGGTCACCTTCCAGCACATTCTCTGCCTGACAGCCATTCTGGCTCCCCTATCTCTTGAGGAAGCTCCACTCGCCCTGAACAATTTTATCTGTGGGCATCGGTTACACCCCTGCTAACAGTATACTTTCTTGGGACTCTGACTGAGGGCTGTCAAAAAGCTTTTGAGGCCACCACAGTGTGCAGGGGTGGGGGGTGGACGCGACGCCCGGGCTGCTCTGTGACCCGTTCTGAGCTGGCTCACAGAGTCGTATTTTCAGGTGGAGAGTTAATGCCGCTGGCTGGGGAGGGAATCCGGCCCAGGGCAGTGTCAGGGCACACTCACACCCTCCCGCCTTCTCAGCAAGGCCTTGTTGACCTCCTACGTCACCTGTTCAGCAGCAGGGGGACTTCGCCATTTCCTCTACCGACTCAAAATTCCATTTTCTCCCTTTCCACTGTAAGCCATGCTGACGCTCAGTTACACTGACAAGTTTACATATTACCCCTTGTTTTAACTACATGAAAACAAAATAAAATGAACTATGAACCCATGACCATGTTTGGGAGCAGAGCTTGCTGGTAGCCAGTGTTTCTTTTGAAAATGTTCTATATTAAGGAAGTGTGTGGGAAAGAGGCCGGCTATGGAAAGTATCTGTGTCCCAGGCTCCCAGGGCAGCTGGCATGAGAAGTGCACCCCAGCTGGGCACAGGAGCTCATGAACCAGAGGGGAAGACTCATTTCACCACACTTCAAGTTCATTTGAACAAGGAAGTTCCTAGACTTGTTTGGGATATTCTGTATTCATAAGGCGTTTTTAAAGCTTGCCCTAGGTACTGTTGGCCACATAATCTCAAAGTGGTCACGCTTATACATTAAAAACAAAAAAAAGTCTCTGTACTATAACTGCAACTTAATCTCAACATTACTTCAGTTTACAGTCAACAAAGTAATTCCATGCAGATTACATCATTCAAAGCTGAGTGTGAGGTACCTACAGCTGCAGCACTCGAGAGGCTGAGAAAAGGGGTAGAAAGTTTGAGGCCACTCTGGGCCATACACTGAGGACGTGTCTCAAAAAGCCAATGAACAAGCTGAGCACACCGTTAGTCCCAGCGCTAGGGAGGCAGAAGCAGGAGGGTATCTGTGAGTTCGTGGCCACAGAACTCAGACTATATAGCAAGCTCTTGTCTGCCAGGGTTATTCAATGAGACCCTGTCTCAAAAAACAATAACAACAAAACCACAAAGCAAACAAAGAGATTATATGATTCATAGAACTGGAGCTTCACTCCAAACCTTTGCGATGTTCCCTGAAGCACCGAGGTGGCTGTTGTGACTTTCACTGTCCTTTCATAGCTTACCTATTTAAAATGGGAAGACTGCTGTCAAAAAGCTACTCCAGGAAACCCAGCACTTCCACACTTCCGTTCCATGGCATAAACACACACGAGCTGAAAACACATACTCTCACAAAAACCTGTGCCTAAATATCAGAGCTGCACTGACCACGGAGCCAAAAGGTGGAAACCACCAACGTGTCCGTTAACAAATGGACGGATGATCAAAACGTGGTTCCCACTCCCAATGAAGCTTTGCATCACCATAAAAAAGAATGACGTGGTTGATGATGCACACCTGTGATCCCAGCACTCTGGGAAGGGCAGAGGCAGGCAGATCTCTGTGAGTTTGAGGCCAGCCTGGTCTACACAGAGAGTCCAGGACAGCCAACACTACGCAGAGAAACTCTACCTTGAAAAAAAGAGAGAGAGAGAAAGAGAGAATGAAGTGATGACTTGGACTACAGCATAGATAAACCTTGAAAATATACAAGCAGAAAAAGCCAGGTACAGAGGCCACATGCTGTAGGAAACATGAAATGTCTAGAATATGTGACTCCCACAAAGATGAGTGGCTGACAGGCGTTGGTTTTGGGGAAATGAGGAGTGACTGCTTCCTGGGGACAAGGCATTTCTTGGGGTGACGAACACGTGCCGGAGCTGCACAGAAATGACAGCAGCACGATGAAGGCAGTGAAGGCAGCCAGCATCACGGAACCGGCTGCTTGAAACAGATGGTTTCATGTTTCACTTTGATGCTTTAAAAGGGGAACAGAGCATGGAGAACCCAAAAAGTAACAGCAAGGCCTGGGGGCGTGGCAGACTGTGAGCCCCTGAGAAGGCCGCCTGTAACAGTGCATGAGCTGCAGGAGACGGTTTGGTTTTGTTTTCCTCCAGACCAGGCCTCCCTCCGTACCTCCCTCTGACCGGCTTTGAACCCCCAGCCATCCTCCTACCTTACAGTCCCAGCAGCTAGGGTTCTAAGCATGAACCACGGTGCCCAGCTTCATTTTGTTTTGTTCTGTTTTTTGAGACAGGGTGTTACTCTTGGCCAGGCTGGCCTAGAATATGTGGTACCCTCCTGCCTCACTCCCCTGGGTTCCCGGATGACAGGCAGGAACCACCCCCATTACCGCGCACTCAGCCTAGTACCAGCCTCGGAGCTGCTGAGTATCTCCTGGAGACTGAAGCAACATCTGCACATCTGCACACTCATGCCAGCATCTGAGCCCCACATCAGCACTGGACAGTGTCCAGCTGACCTCACATCAGTCTATCCTGGTCTCCCCTTACCTCAGGGTAAGTTCCCTCAGGCGGGCGCGGGTGAAGACACTGACGCCAGCTGCAATCGTTGAGTACGTTTTCTGAGCTGCAGTCACAGCACGCTGCCCTGCACACAGGTCATGATGCTGGTACTCTGAGATTATGGCTTAAGGAAGCCACAGGAAGGACACAGTTCTGCTGGACACCAAGGGACCAGCCCAGAAAGTCAGAATGAGTGCAGCCATGCTCCCTCTGGCCAGCACATCTGATGTGAGATACAGGCATATTCTGAGCCTTATAAGCAGGGTAGCATCAAATACGTGGGTTGGAGAGAGGGCAGTAGGGTAAAAAAATCAATGTTCCCTAACATCCAAGAGGACCAATAACTCTGTATGTGACCTCATCAGCCCTAATCCACACCACTCAAGCTCAGCGCGTCTCTTTTCCAAGGAGAAAATAGATACTCAAGTTGCCTAAGTAACTACATATCATTTCAAAATGACAGACTGCATCGAAAACCAAGGCACGGACAGCCTGCACTGGGCAAGTCAGCCGTGCACAGCGCCCGTCCACAAGCACAGACCTTCCCAGCATACGTGACAAGCCAGCAGTGCCAGTACTACTGAACACCAGGTGACAAGATTTCCAGGACAAAAACTCCACATACACCTTCGATTTGAACCAAAGAAGAAGAAAGGGAGCCAATTCTCCTTGGCAGTGTGTCAGAGAGCACACAAAACTGCTCTATGTGCAACAGTCTCTACAGTTTTCCAGATGTTTCTTGTGAAGTTCTGCAAAACACTGTTACAAAATTCTGGTACACTTTAATAAAAATCATCTTTTCTATAAACTCGCATTTAAGGTTTGTAATACAACTAATTATGGAGCTCATTATTAACTCTAATTAACAATTATAGAATCTTGCCTAGAATTTATTTTTACATACACAAAAGAAGCCTTTTTGTTCTCATGAAAAACATGCTGTCTTGACTTGGATACGAATTCCAATGAAATTTCTTTTTCTCCCCCTTTAAAAATATTCAAAAATGCCAGGTAATGGTGGCACATGCCTTAAATCCCAGCCCTCAGGAGAAAGCAGGCAGATCTCTGAGTTCGAGGCAGGCCTGGTCTACAGAGCAAGTTTCAGGACAGCAAAGGCTACACAGAGAAACCCTGTCTTGAAAAACAGAAAGAGAGAGAGAAACAAACAAACAAACATGGTAGGACATGCCTGTAACCCTAGCTCTGGAGAGGTAGAAATAGGAAGGAATTTAAGGACAGCCTTGCAAGATAGTATGTTTGAGTCAAGACTAGACTATAGCTAGATAGCTGTCTCAAAAAAAAAAAAAAGCTAAAAAAATTTCTGTAGTAATATACTCATTCTGAACTCACTTGCAACTTCATTAATTCAGAATGTCTGGGTTGTTAGTTTAAATGTTTTGGGACAGGGCCTTGTGTAGTCCAGGCTGGCCCTGAACTCCCTATGTAACCAAGGATGACCCTGGACTCCTGATATTCCTTCTGTCTTCAGACCACCAGAGTTATAGGCCAGTCCAGCAAGCCTAGCTCACACCCCAGTCTTTTCAATCACACCATCCCAACAGGATTAATGCGCTGGAGTGTTTTTTTGTTTTGTTTTTATGAAACAAAGTAAAAGACAGAAGAAAACACACTAACAGTTATGTAAGAGTTGACAGAAAGAGCGCAAGCAGAAAAATTAATTTTTAAAATGTAAGGACTTGGAAAAGCACAGCAATCTTCATTTTCTTAAAGCAAAGCAAAAAAAAAAATCCTATTTTTAAAAGGAAATTGCTATATTAGTAAAGGCTGAAGAACAAGTAGTAAAAATAACTGAGTCATCAAGAAAATTACATTTTATTTGGCATATTAGATTTTTATGAAACTGTTTCATACACTGCAAAAATGTAGAACCAGATGTTTAAATTGGTTAAAACAGGAAAACTTTTCCTGGGCTGGCATGGTAGCTCATGCCTGAAATCCCAACACTTGGGAGGTTGAGGCAGGAAGCTTGCCAAGAATCCAAGGCCAGCCTGAGCTACAAAGTGAGAACCTGTCTCCAAAATAAATTAAAAAAGGATTTTTTTTTTTATTGACTAATGGATGAAATCTTCAGCTCTTCAGAGAACTCAGCCATCCAGAAAGACTTACTATAATTGGTACTTACATCTACAAAATGCCAAATGAGAGTGGTTTCATACTCAACCACATGCTTCCCCTAAAACCTTCCATTAAGGAACCGGCTGGAAGAAAGGAAAAGGCCTCGAGAACTTCATGTTTAATCAACCTGGAATAAGCCTAAAAGAGAGGCGCGCTATTAAAAAGAACTAAACTAGTTATATAAAACATCCAATATTAATTCTCACTTCAACCTATCTTTCAGGAAAACTTATAAACACTGGCAAAAAATAAAAAAGCTCATCTCAGTCACCGTATTAAGTAATAAAAGTTCCTTATCGTTCAACTTATTTTAATCAGCTTGGTTGCTGATTTCGGAAACGAATATCTTTTCCATCTACTGACATGGATGGACAAAGAAAACAAAGTTTGCCCTTACACTGCTGTGACGTGCTGAGCCCTGTTAGGATGTCCCGAGCTCAGAAGGCACCAGGCTGAGGCTACAGACACACGCCCCGTGCTTGCCCAGCACTTGGAAGCTCTGTTTTGACCGGCAGAATGTGCAGCCGGCTCACATGAGCTCTAGAAAAAGACACCACACAACAAAGGGCCGATGGTTCCATTTGTATGAAATGTCTGCAGGCTTTGCTCCATCAAACAGAGGCTGGAAGTTTGGAAGAATGGGAAGTGAGAGATAATGAGTAATAAAAATTCCAAAAATTGATGGTAATAATGAACACACAGCTCCATTTTTTTTTAAGCCCGGACTGCTCAGCGGGTGAAGTGTATGCGGCAAGCCTGACAACCCGAGTTCAACCCAACCCCCAGGACTCGGAAGGTGAAAGGACAGAGGAGACTCACACACATCATCCTCTGACCTTCACAGGCACGCTTTGGCTCACATGCACCCACATACATACACACAAATAAGTGCAGGTAGTGCAAGAACCATTTTACTGAATGCTTTACATAAGTAAATTGTATGCCATGTAAGCTGTAGCTCAAAAAAAAAAAAAAAAACTGATATGAAAAAGTAAATTTAAAATTTATCACCCAAGCTGAGACTGGCTGACAGTCCACACACCTCAGCCAAGGCTGCTGAAGAGACAGAAATCTTACTGCAAGGAGGGACTCCTCCAGGGGAGGCATCAGAAACTCAACTGCTACTAAATAAAGTAACAGCAAGGAAAGCAGACATTTCCACTTGAGCTCCTACGGCAGAGGGACCCAGCTGACATCTTAGAACCATCAGCTCTCAAAGCGCTCATGATAAAAAATTCCCTCCTGAGCCAGAAAGAACACTGTGCTAAGTTATTCCGGCTGAAAACTTCTCGGGGATGTGTGTGTGTAAAAGTCGACGAACTTGACGCTGGAGACAAGTGTCTCAGGCTGGCAGGCTGCACGCAGCTGCACTGTCAGGGCAGCCACAGTCTCACTACCTGGGCCTCTGTGGGGGTTAAATTCACCCATAGGTCCTGGGACACAGGTACTCAATGACAATCCTGTATTTCAAAACAAATCAGAGCATTTCCCTCTTGCTACTTTATTTCACCAGCCCTGCAAACCACAGCAAATGTTACATTCCCTGCCAAGTGCCCTCACTATTCCTTAGAAAGGAAAAGAAACGCACTGAAGAGAAAGACAAGCTTCAAGTCACCGCAGAGCAGAGGGTGGTACCTAGTGGCATGCTCAAGGCTCAATGTTCCCTCCCTAGTGCATTCTCCCCACTGAGTGTGTAGACGGTCAGAGGTGTAGGGGGTCAGAGGTTCTATAAAGTGAAGCAAAATAGAGAGAGAAAATCATAAAAAATCTTTATAACACCCAGAGCTCAAGGATATCCGGGGACTCACAGGAAGACCACCAGGTCTCTGACACACTATTAGTGGCAGCCAAACTGGGGGAGAAAGAGAAGCAGGTACCTTACAAATGACACACTTAGTAATAACCTTATTAATCTAACATTTGCTCAGTCCTACTAATGAGAAACTTGTCAATACCATGAAATTCATTTTATTGACAACGAATCTTCTGACCTAATGTTCAGGACCTCACACACAGGCTAGGGAGAACTTGTGTAACCGTGGACGTGGTAGCATGCACGGGGAACCCCAGTGCTCCTATGGCAAGATGGGTGGCAGAGACTCTTCAGCCAGCCAGCCTGGTGCCAAACAGCAGCAACCAACAGAGAGGTCCTGTTTCAAACAAGGACCAACACCCTAGGCTACCCCTGACCTCCCCATGCACCCCACACATACCCCTACCTACTCCCCACCACAGAGAGAGAGAGAGAGAGAGAGAGAGAGAGCTAGAAACACATCTTTTAAATAATCGTATTCACTTCTCATTTCCCCCAAGCTATTTCAAAAGCTGTTCTCAAACTTTCAAAGCCAAGTGGGGGTCCTCATGGGATAGTTTTGTTTTGTATAACAAATGTGATCCTGAAAACCCATGTGTAAATTTATACTTTTAGAATTCAAGCTTACTTATACTTAAAGGAGGCAAAGAACCCTCTATGAAGTTAAGAATCTCAAACATACCCCATAATTTAGTGGTTCTGTAAATCTGAGTTTCCCTATGCTAAATTTGTCTAAATGAGGGTTCATAGTTTAAACAAATGGACAAAGGGAAAACCACTTCTCTGTATTAAGAAAAGTACTATTTTCCAATCACGAGAGAATCTCAGCTATTCCTAGAGGACAGTGGGGATCGTACGGCTCAGCCACTTCAACGTTTACATTTCATAAACGAGAGAAATCTGAAAGCCAGCAAGACTGAGCAGGCATGGGGGAGTTCTGCCAAATGTGCTGAACTTGGGGGCGGAGGACGCTTCTTAAGAGGCACAGCTAATCTACAAGAGCAAATCCATTCCACAACCGCGATAATTCTGCAACAGCGCTCCCCTCCACACACCAGCCCCTCAGTGTTCAGCTTCTTCACAAGACAAAAAGGAACAGCAATGACGGTAAGAAACAGCTCCTCATGAGGCTAAAAACTCAGTTACACAGTCACAAAACACAGTCAGTACCACCCACACTTTCAAGCAGTCACACTCAATAGGGTAAAAGTAACTGGGTAGATACTAAACAACATTTACCTAAAACGACATAGCTTTCACAACACAACGCATTTTAATATCTGTATACAAAAAAAAAAAAAAAAAATTGATCAGAGGCCTATGGGTTTCTTCCTCTCTCTGTACTAGACTATTAAAAAAAAAAGTAAGCTAGTATTCCCCAAATAAATCAAACATTGAAGCAGAATGACTGAAAAGCCGATTTCCGTATCACATTTTTTCCTTTGAAAGAAAAAATAAACTGAACAGAATTTAATAGCATTACATAAAAATCCTGGGAATTATGTGCAGCAAATAACCTGAAGCTCTGTTCCCCAACAGGGGGTTAGGTAAGTGGCTAATGCTGGTTTTCCACGTATATAAATGACAAACAGGAATTATCATGAATAAACAAATTCGAGATAACACTTCCTGAAGCCTCCATTTTAAAGCTGATAAATCGCCTGAGCAAACTAAGACCACCAACCTTACATTTTCTCTACTTCCTCACGCTGCGCTTTCCTACGGCCAGGCTGCTCTCCTTGCCCTCCAGCATAAGAACACACCAGGCCAGAAGCTATCAGCTCTGGTGCTCAAGGCCTCCTTTCACAGCCTCGGGCTCAGAGTCCTGACTGGCTCTCTCCTCCATTGCTCATCCTAGCTCCTGTCAAGCCCCTCTGTGCCAAGACTTACCTCAGTAGTGGAGACGGTTTCTCACCAGACTATACCCCAAACCTACACGGAGAAAGCAGCCAGCCTTTACTTGGAATGGCTGGGTAACTAACTCCATGGCTGAAGAGAGGCTCCAGGTGGGCTATTGTTTGGTTCTTTGTGGTGAGACCTGAGCCCAGGTCTTCTGAGACTTGCTCAGTACCTAACAGTGTCCACAAGGTTGAATGTAAGAAGCTGTAATATTTCCTCCACTAGACAGAAGCAAGGTGGCAGATGAGGACTCGTACCCAAGGCTGCCTGTGACACACACACACAGACATACATGCAGAGAGACAGAGTCAGAGATTGTTTTTTAAACAACTATATTCAATTTCCATTTTCTCTGAGACATTTCGAAAGCGGTTATCAAACTTTCATAACCAAGTGGGGGGCCCCTTAGTACCTGTGGAGTGGTAGGGAGACTGCTTCCAAGAGCTCCATGGACATTAGCGTCCATTCATAAATTCTCCAGTCCTTTCTATGCAAAGGCACAGCATCTGCACATAATGAATGCATATCCTCCTGGTTGGCCCCAGATTACTTACAATGCCTAATATAATAGAAGTGATATTTAAATGTACATTGTACTGGATTGTTTTAGGAATGCAGACAAGACGGAAAAGACTGTACTTATTCAGTACAATTTTTCTCAGAGTATTTCCTACCTGAGGTTGATTGAATATACAAATGTGTAACCCAAAAGACAGAGGGCTGCGGTGTGACCACTGAGCAGCGACAATACGTCAGCAGTGCTTAAACTATGGCAAGCTCTCATCTGAAGACACTGCAGCAGAGAGGAGAAAAGCCACCCAGGAGTAAGTCAAACACAGAGTGCCTGAGAGCAGTGAGCGCCAGTGCTCCCTCCCTGGAGGCGCCGTCCAGAACAAGGCTCTCAGGAAGGAATGGCTGGAGTTGCCTTCTGGAGCCTTCCACAGCTATACTGAGCATGCTCCTTAGCCCACAAAGAGGCCATCTCTGTCATGGTGTAGGGTTTTTTCTTCTTGCTGTTCTTTGCTGCTATTTATCTATATTCACAGATACATGTCCTTCAGAAGACCTTAGTGGGAAGATACTGTAAGAAATAAATGCCACATTGCTTCATAATTGCCAATTGCGAGAATGCAAATTAGAGCTTCCCAAGAGCCTGGAGATGCACATGGCTTTCTTCCGCGGTTTGTACTTCATGTAAATATGCATATGCTATTAATTTTCTTTTCAAAACAGGAGAGGGTAAACTTTAGCTGTCTGTCTGTATAAACATATCAGAAAAACTGAATTAATGAGATTTCAATACCTATAATTTCTCTGCTACTTAAAAACGCTACTGAGAAGAAAATCTACCAAAAGTCACTGGGGTTGGATGAAAAGGATATGACAGCCAAGCTGTGAGGACCTCCGCATGCTTAAGATGACACAGATTGGGGATCAAATGAGATATTCCGTAATGGGTAGTGAGGTAGCTCAGCAGTTATCAGTACTTGTTGTTCTTCAAGAGGACCTGAAGTTTGGTTCCTAGCCCCTACATTGGTTGACTCAAAACTGCCTGTAATTCCAGTACCAGGGGATTGACGCCCTCTTCTAGATTCCACAGGAAACAGAACTCACACGCACATATGCCCCACACAGACACACACGCACACACACGCACATAATTAAATTAAAAAATAAAAATATTGGCCAGGTACGGTAGTACACAGCTTTAATCCCAAGACTCAGGAGACAGATCTATAATGGGATACAGTATCAACTAACACAAATCAAATAAAATCCAAGAGAAGCCTATCTGTGGGAAAAGCCACTGTTTCCTTGAAAAGTTGCTAGGACACTAACGGGGCCTGGAGAGATGGCTCATAGGTTGAGAGCACCAGAGGACCTGACTTTGGTTCCCAGCGCCTGCATCAGGCGGCCCACAGCCACCTACAACTCCAGCTCCTGGGGAACCTAACACCTCTGGCCTCCTCAGGCAACCCCCCTCACACATGTCTAAGTACAAATCTCTTCTTAAGAAAACCAATGTGAAACGGGGCTGGCAAGACGTCTTAGTGGTAAAGCACGGCTGCACAAGCCTAAGGACCTGGGTTCAAGCCCTGCATCCCACGCTGAAAGAAAAGACCCAATTCTTAAAAGTTCTCCTCTGACCGCCACATTCCACGTATGCACGTGTGTGTGTGTGTGTGTGTGTGTGTGTGTGTGTGTGTATGCACACACAGAGTGAGCACGGTGATATGATTTCACAGCAGCTGAAAGGACCAGTAAAAATGCTGTGAGAACTGGAAAGAAATCGAGAAAGGTACGGTGGCTCTGGATGCTGCGGAGAAAGAATCGCCCCTTTCAACAGCGTCAGCTGGTCTCTGATGAGCTACTGTGTGCACACGCGTCCTTTCTAAAGCACTTGACATGCACTTAACATTTAATCCCCACAACTCCTGGAGGTGGGCACTCCTGTTTTCTGATACATTCCTTTGGATTTAAGTACTGGATTAACCACTTAGTAACTACTTCTGGCTGCTTCAACGTTACAAATTACTGAACCTTTCCCTACTTCACTTCCCTCACTTACAAAATGGAGATAATCAGAGTCTCTCCTGCACAGCTTTATTCTTAATCTATAATTGGCAAGTTTGGTGCACATCTGTTGGGTGGTCATTTGACTGGTGCCTCCTCGGGCATCCAGGTCGTATGTTCCAGGAGAGGCCCATAATCTGTCTCAGGTCTTTGTCCATGCCTCAGCAATGGCAGGAACTCAGTCAATATTTAGTAAATAAATAAAAGAGTTTACAGTAGAATAACAGCTTCTGCTTAAACTTCAGCCATATCTCCAGGCTCCCAAAGCTAAGGATTTTCCCATAATTCCTCAATTATCTAGGGCCACATCACTATAAGTACCTCAAGGCTGTAGGGACTTGAACCTGCCCAAAAACAATATTGCTGAGCTCCCAGGGGTTTGCAGCCAGGAAGCAGCCAAGCTCAGCTGCTACAGTGTAACTGGAGCGAGCTTTCAGGGGCTTGCAGTTGGACACTTGCCCTTTTTAATTCAAGAAACTGTCACAGTCCCAGTCCCTAGTGTGTTCTGGGTTTCAGTGTCCACCAAACAGAGTACAGCAAAGGAAAAGTATCTGTGAAGACAAAACATAACCTGCCCCAGAGGGGAGACTTGGTTCTTGGTGACTGAATGGCCATTGCCACTATGCCAACAAGTCACTATTCGAATCCCTGTTTCACGTGAATCATCTCATCTGAGACTCCCTTCTTGAAAGAGAACCTCTGTCAGGGGATCTGTCACCACATGCACTGTAGAGCTCCTAGGTAGCGTATCTAGGTCCTATAGTAAAAAAAAAAAGCACAGAACACAGGACATGATCCAAGAAGGAGAGAAAGCAAGCACCGAACCACTAAATCACATGCCAAGTGCAAAACACTCATGCGCTCACAGAGGCGTTTCTAAGAAAAGCAAAAGTTTTTAAGGAAAATTCTGAGCCACTCCCTACTTCCACAATGTATATAAAATGCCTGTCACGTCTAAGCCAATGTCTATTTGGCCCCTGTACACTAGCGCTTTTCTTTCTTTTAGTTTCTTTGCGTGTGACAGGGCTTCACCTAAATTCAGGCTGCCCTCAGACTCATTATATAACCGAGGATGGCCCTGAACCTCCCGTCTTGCTGCCACCTCCTGCAACGCTGAGGCTACAAGTAGGAGCACCGCACAGTGTTGCAGATCAAGCCCACGTATCGTGCACGGCAGATCCGAACACTGCCAGCTGTGGTCTGTTTGATCTCGCAGAGGGGCATCTGTGAGGGCGAAACTGTCTTCGCAAAGACCTCATTTGCCTTTTCAGCACGGGTGTGCTTTCGCCACGCACGGCTCAAAGCACTCTTAACCACCCCACGCATGCTGAGGAAAACAGTTTCACTCAAGAATGTCCTTGATGGAGCAGTAAAAATTAATGACTATCCCATCTCAGCCTTGAGTATGTGTCTTTTTAATAGTCTGTGTGATAAAATGGGAAACACGCCCTCAGCACTATGTCACACACCAAGGTCCAAGGCTGTCAGGAGAGCCCTGTGCAGCTAAACTGGTGGCCTTTCTCCATCAGCTGCACTTGACCTGCAGACAAACCAGTGCTGACTGCTGGCCTGCGCCAGACACTGTAACGTCAGCATCTGCCCAGTGTCTGTAGACAGACTGTCCTGATGTAAGCCCTGAGAATATCTACATAATTGGAAGATTCGGCATGACTGATGATGTGCGTGGTACGACAAATGACCAACGGGTGTTGCTCTAAAGTCAAACCTGATGAGAAAATTCATTTAAAAACCCAGTGAAACTTTCTGTGACAGCAAGAAATTGAGAGCAAGGCCTCGGCGCCCATGTTATCGCGAAACTTGAAGAAACTCCTGTTTGTTAGTGCTGGCATGAAGTCAAAGAAAAATACCCACAGTGATCTCAATAAAATGCTCCTTCACTTCCCAAGGACTCATCTGCATACAGACAGATGCGACCTTCACTCCAGGGACAGACTGCGCACCGAGGCAGTTAAGGCAAACGCAGCTGACACACTCAAAAAAGGCTAACGGGGCGGGTTTCCACCATAGCGAGCCTGTAATTTTAAATTAACTTTTGATTAGCACAAACACTAAACAGGCATGCAAAACAGACTTCCTCTTCTCACCAATACTTTATGTCTGAAAAGTTGGATTTTATATTTGTTTTTATTTTCATTAAAATGTTGCTTAGCCGGGCAGTGGTGACACACACCTTTAGTTCCAGCACTCAGCGGGCAGAGGCAGGCAGATCCCTGTGAGTTCAAGGCCAGCCTGGTCTACAGAGTGAGTTCCAGGACAGCCAAGACTTCACAGAGAAGCCCTGTCTCGGAAATAAAAATGTTGTTTATAGTAATGTGATGGTGTGGGTTTATTATTTTGAAATGAATTTAAAATAGATGTTTAAATGTCTCTATTTTGGTTTCTAATGTGGTAAAAGAAAAATCTACAGATAAACAGTGACCTCAATAATTTAGGAGTGTAAAAGGACCCTGAGAGCAAACACTCTGAGCTACCGGCTGGTAGAAAGTCTCCTATGGCTGATAAGACCAGGCCACGGATGTCAGGCTACCTAGGCCCCACAGTCTGCAGCCACTGCTCATGCCCCCACTGCTACTGCCAGCATGAAGGAGAAGCTACGTTCTCCTCTCCTCCAGGGGGCTGAGCCTCTCCACTCCACTCAGCACACAGGGCACCGGACACTCCAGGAGCACAACACGAGTGAATGCTACAGTAAACACCCTGGCTTCCAAAGGCACGAAAGTCAAGTACAGCTCCCTTCCCGGACTCCGAGTCAAGCTGAGGCAGGGGTTGGCCTGTCGGGCACAGTGTGCCATGTTCATCGGTATCTCAGCTCTTCCTCCGGCCCCCGGCCCAGCCCAGCCCTCCTTCTGTGCGGCCAGGCACTGCTGCCTGCGACGAGGACTCCCCTAGCTGCTCAGTGCCTTCCCTTTGTTTCCAGGCAACTGGTGGTCCCCACATCTACAGCTCACTTATCAATTCCTTCCCACTTCAGAACACACACCCTGTATAAAATCCCTGTGATGCCAGATGCCGTTAGGAAGGTCCTAAGCATCTCCAAAGCAGACTGCGAGAGCATGCCAGAGCCGGGCAGTGACATTCAGTCCCCCTCTTTTGTGGCCAACAGCTTCTTGTCACCACCAAAAGAGTAGACTTGTAGATAAATGGTGACTGGCCAGACAAGTACACAAAAATCCGAGCAGAAACACCAAAACCATGATCACCACCCAACAGGCTTTCGTTCACAATGTGCGCGCCCTAGAAAAGCCAGTGTGGCTTTTCCTTTTCCAAGGTTAAGTAGGCAGGCGATACTGGCCGGTCAGCAGAAACACGGTTATGATGAAGCATATTTTTAGGTTTTCACTTTTTTAGTAATTCCACCCACAAAAACTACCTTCTTTTCTTCTGCCTTCCACCAGGAATTCAGCAAACCTCATTCTTAATTTCCTTTGCCAAAATTTAATTCACTCAAAAGCTTATCTTGAGAATTAACAGCTGTGTGCAACTTACTTGAAGCCATGTAATTTGGCCCCAAAAGGCCTGAAAAGGTTGTTACAAGCATGACAGCACATGCTTGTAATCCTAGCACTTGAGAGATGGAGGCAGGAGGACCACAAGTTTGAGGCTATCCTGGGTTGTGAGTTCAAGGAAAGCCTAGACCACATAGCAAGACAAACAGTATTCACAGGGCTGCTACACAGCTGCTGACAGCTATGGGGCCACATTTTCTGCTTCATCTTATCGAAGCCACTTGCTTCCTGGGAGGCTAAGTCTCAGTGTGTATGAGAGAACCTACCCAAGAATGGAGGTGAAGGCTCGGAGTTTCTCTCCCAGAGGCTCCACAGCCTAGGTTTTGGCTGCGGAGTATGTCTAACTGTAGTGGCAACCGTGAGTTCTTTCTGCAAAGATTAAGCCATCCACGTGGGAGGGGAAGGCAGCTGGAGGCACTTTCTAAGTTTCACTTTCTGCCCCTGGAACTCTGTCTGCATCTACCACAGGAAAAACCAACAGTCTGGATAAGCGGCCTCACTCTTCGGTAGCAGCACACAGACCGGCCAGGACCCTCCAGCTTTGAGGGTTATCTCAGCCTACAGCAGCACCACAATTCCTGTAGCTCAAATTTAGATATTCCTCCTTAGTTTTACAATTGCTGTTACTCTGTGAATTATTTCCAAAATCTTGGGTTTCTCTATTAACTCCTCTAGTAAAACTCCCCTGTTTGAGACTAAAAAGCCAAGTATTCATTCAAAACCCAGGCTTTGTATGATTAAAACTAGGACTCTTTATCTATTTTGTACCCAGATGTAGCCCAAGAACCTAGAACTGGGCACAACACAGAATTGTGACAAAAGGGTAAATTCTGAGGGAGTCAAGATTTCCAGACCTATTCACATTCTTCAGCCAGATCCCTTGTCCTCCATTCTCACCACACTGCAATGGTACCTCAACCCCTCCTCACTCCAGACAATCTCCAGGCCACTTACAGAAACGTAAAAGGCTCTCTCCCCTTCGAACCATGAAACCAGCCATGCCCATCGCCTCTGATTAAGCCTGGCTTGGAGTCCCATCCAGTTAACACTGCTCACACCTGCCCCTCATCTCCACTGACTCTGCAGTGACCTCAGGCCACCTCCCCCTCACCTAGGATCTGCTCAAACAGCACGTTCATCTCCAGGCTCACGCCCTTCCAGGCTACAATCCCTAGGACTGAAAAGGCGAGCTTTCAATTCAGATCACCTGGCCTTTTACATAAGCCCCAACAGGGATCCTCCGACCTTTGAGAGTTTGGATCAAACCCGAACTCCTTAGATCACCCAACAGCCCAACCCCACTGAGAAACATGGATGATAGCTTTGACCCACGATATCTGGTCTGTACTTAGCCCTCTTCCTTTGCCCATCTGAAACCTACACTTACTTGATCTCAGGATTCACTCAAGTATTTGCCTCTCTCTAAAATGTCCCAAACACACAGATACATTCTGCAACAACTCTGCCAGCCAGGAACTTGTCAAGGTCAGGACTGTCATGGGTCCATGCCTGCATTCATAATGTCAGACATACATAACAGTGTGTGTTATAATCACGGAAAGAAGGAAAGGGGGAAGAGGACAAAGGGTAAACAGAGGGAGAAAATATGAATGTGAAGAAATAATGGATCATCATTCCACTCGGATTCCTTCGGCAGAAGTATCCCTGACATGCTGCCACAATTCCAGGACATGGAAGAGGGCATGAGACAGGGAATGAGAAGTGAAGAAAGCTCAAGAGGTCTGGGAGCTGGGCAGACAGATGTTATTCTAGAGCCCTGCCCATGTGGTTTTCAAAATGAGCAGAGAAAAGAAAATCAGTCTTGAGAAAATGGTTCAAGGGGAGAATACTGAACTTAAAAATCAGTAATGTCTCATCTAAGCCTTCCATCTTTTCTCCTTTTCCTTCTTTTATTTCTTCCTTACCCTATCCATTTAAATTGTTTTATAGATATATAATGTACAGTTATTTTAAGTTAATTTACCAAATTTACACTCTTTGAAACTTTTTTTAAAAAAACACACCAAACTCCTCTGGGTTTCTTTTCATATTTTTCTTGAGGGGGTTTCTTCAGACCCTGGATCCATAAGTGAAAAACAAAAGTCTCCAATAACTTAACAAACACTGATATTTCCAAAACTTCAATGGCTTCAGAACTTCCAAATATACCGACTAACTACACTTCTCTTTAGAGTGCAGACAACACACCACACAAAGCACACCTCACAAACTGCTCCCGCTGGCCCCTGACCCACAGCGGGTCTTTATGTACACTGCAATGCAGTCCGGCACCAACGCCTCGGCCTGCACCACAACCGCCGCAACCACCAGTCCTAAAGATGCCAAAATGTCAAGGAGGGATTCTAGCCACCGATGCCGTGAAGCCCGGAGCAGGTGCCACGCTCTTAACTGGAAAGATGCTTGTCATAGAGAGATCTTTCCAAAGAAACTCAAAGGGCCATCTGTGAGCTGGTCAACATCGACATTTAACACTCCATAACCAAGGGAGTTCTCAGGTGAGCTTTTTCCTGCTATGTCCATAAATTCTATAACAACTAGCAAAAACAGTAGGGAAACTCAGGGGAAAGAAAAGCCACCTGGCCAGAGAACACGTGAATAAGCGACAAGGGATCTCAGGTTACAAACACTCATCGAGAAAGAGAAGTGTGCACTGAAGTCCCAGCCGTGCTATCAAGGCAGAGGCCGCACTAACACAGCTCAGCGCCCCCTTCCCCTGTCTCATTTAAACCATCACTTCTCTTCCACGGTTCCCTCTCGTGAGGCTTTTAATTGTGTAATTATGTGGCATTTGGGCACCACAAAACACAATACAGCTTTAATGTAGCTTTTTAAAATCAATGTTAATTCTCTATATACTCCTAAAATAAATGTTCTCTCAGCCCTGAAGATTTATAAGCCAGGCACTGGTGGCGCACTCCTTTAATACCAGCGCTCAGGAGGCAGAGGCAGGTGGATGTCTGTGAGTTCAAGGCCAGCCTGGTCTACACAGTGAGTTCTAGGACACCCAGGACAACACAGAGAAACACTGTCTCAAAAAAAAAAAAAAAAAAAAAAGATTTATAGTAAACAGACACAGGACTGTTTCATTGTAGGAAATGTAGCAGATTACTAAGGATCCTTGTTTTGGGTCCCATCTTATACACTCATTTTCCAGACCTCAAAAGACTTTTGTCCCATATAAAAATAAGAAAATAAAGTAAGATGTAGCCCAGCAAAAAGTCCAAAAACAATAAGGACCTTAAGGCTGAGGACAAGAAGATGCAAATCTGAGGGGGTGGGGGAGACAGAAGGATTTCAGGAGCTTGTGGAGTTCCGTGTTCTTAACTCTGGGTTGTAGGAAGCAAGACAGAGTAACAAAGCACTGAATGAAAGCTGAAAGACAGAAATGAAAACTTCAAGAAAGACAGGGGGAGGGAGGGAGGGAGGGAGGGAGGAGGATGGAGGGAAAGCGTGAGGGGATGTGTGAGTGCACACGTGTGAGGTTGACTGATTCGGGCAAAGGCAGTGTGTACTGACAAGTACATATATGTCTAAGTCTCCAGGGTTCCACAGAACAGGTCAGCTTCTACCCCTATTTTGACCACAAGCAAAGCAAGGCCTGGAGAAGAAAAAGGGCTTGAGGTTAACAGTTCTGTCAAGGACAGGGAAACATCTGCACGGGGTTTAAAGGCAATTTCTTCACGTGCTATAAAGTTCCAACTTTCAAAGGACTCCGATACCCTCGCACTCACTGGGCTTCCCACCAGAATTTCAGAGACATCGACAGCCAACTGGCAGGGTGTGAGTTTTCTCCTTCCTTCTAAGGTCTCATCTAGGTCAGTACTGTCCCCGTGTCCCTGTCTGCAGTGTGACTAGGTTTGTAACATCTGACTCACTAGGGGGAAAAAAAAAAAAGGCACCCTGATTGATTCCCCCACAGTCAGGTGTTCCAAGACAGCCAACTGCCTCCAGACAGTGACACTGGAAAGAGGTTTTTGTTTTTTTGGTTGTTGTTTTTTTTTTTTTTTTTTTTTCCCCAATTATTGTTCTTTCCATTAGAGATAAACAGGACAGGGGAAGGAGGTGACAAAGAAATGCACATACCTTTCAACTGGTCAGCGACCACACTCTGGCCCAGGCGCTCAGTAACTCTCCCGTCCTCCATCTCATACCTGTCGTCTAAGTATTTCGCAGTAGCCTCAGATATGTGAACCTTGCCAGCCACTCCCAGCTGCTCCATGAGATTAGCCAGGTTCACATCATTGGACCACACGTCGAACTTAAACCTCCTCATGCCCAGGATACCACACAAGACAGTCCCCGTGTGAACCCCAACACGCATGTTCACCATCTCTTTCTTCTCCTGGCAGAACTGCTCGATGGCTTTTATCATGCCCAAGCCCATTTCAATGCAGCAGTACGCATGGTCTGCCCGGGGCTCTGGACACCCCGCCACACAGTAGTAACAGTCTCCCAGGGTGCTGATCTTCTCACACTTGGTCTCCTCGCACAACCGGTCAAAGCGTCCAAAGAGATCATTGAGGAGACCTACCAAGGCGTGAGCGGATTTGTTGGCACTCATCTTGGTGAAGCCCACGATGTCTGCAAATAAAATACTGACTTCTTCAATCTGCTGCATCTTAAAGGGGCGGAATGCTATGGGTGCTTTCTGAATGGACGACTTCTTCTTCCTGTTCTTGGGACTGGAGGTGGCGTGCCTCTTGACAGAATTCTCGCTCTCCTCATCCCCTTGTCTCATTAAGTCATCAGCTATGATTCTTGGCATCACAGAGTGAATCATCCTCTCTTTGAGGGCTTTTTCCACTTCCAGGTCTTTGCCGTGCATAATGGATTGTCCGACCTTGAGGAAGGTGCTCCTGGACCTCACCTGAGACATGACAAACAGATGGATCCCGATGGCGTGAATGCACAGGTGGAGCAAGGCTCTGCTCAGCAGCTCCCAGTGCAGGGCCTCGGGTCCCGGGGAGGGGAAGCAGTCCTCATTTCGGAAATGATAGCCGAAGGTCTCAAAAAGGACAGAATACGCCACCCCCAAGAACAAGCTCAGGTACAGAGGCAAGTGCATGACCGTGTAGAGCAAAAAGAGCACTTCAATGCACATGGAGAAGCTCCCCACTTGAGATAAGCAAGTGGCTGCCGCCGCCTTGGCTGTGAGAGTGCGATTGGAGCTGTCAACACGTCCTGACAGCGGTGTCCAGACCTGGAACTGCGCAGCCAGGGTCAGGGCGAACACGAGCAGGGTGAGGGCCATCGAGGTCCACGCATAATGCCGGGCGTACAGCTTGGTGAAAGTAAACAGGAAAAAGCCCACACACACCACCAGGAAGCCCAGAGCCGGGACCACCATGACGATCACTTTGGATCTCATGTGGACAGCGAAATAGATGCTCCAGAGAAGGCAGGCGAAGCCCACATAGAAGAGCGCGTACCGGAAGCGGCGCTGGGTCTGAGGGAAGCAGCGCTCCAGGCAGGCCTCCTCCAGGTTCACGGAGTCGAATTTGGGGTCCCACCACCGGCTGGAGGCCCTCTCGAACAGCTGGGGCAGCTTCTTCTGCCTGCGCAGGCGACCCCCGCCGCCCACCCGCCGGGGAAGCCCGCCGGAGTCTCCCGAGCTGCTGCAGCTGGAGGAGATGCTGTACTTGCAGTGCTTCGGGTGGGTGTTGGAGGACAGCTGCTTGGGGTTGATCTTGACCCTGACGCTGTTGCTGTCTCCGCTCGAGTCGCAGCTCACCTCGGTGCTATGGTGATGCAGCAGCTGCTGGTGGGGTGAGGAAGCCATGTTGCTGAGCTCTCGGAAGCTTTCCCGGCCGGGTCAGGGGTACCTGCGGGCAAACCCAGCAGAATTAGAGCGGCCTCTCTACACCCACTCCGGAGGGCCACGCGACCTGCGCTGGTCGCGAGTGCGAGCTCGGGCGAGCCGCTTGGGAAGGCACCATATGTCCACCAAAACTGTCCAGGAAGGCGAATAAAAGCGCCAAGGCGAGCGGGAGCGGCTCGGGCCGTACCTGGTGCTCCCGGGGCTCTGGCGCCGCGGCTGCGCTGAGTCTCGGGCCCCCGGCACGCCGCGCTGCGCTCCCCTCGGGCGCCGTCGCCCGCCGGTGGCCTCGGACTGCGCCTCCAACTGCGGCTCCAGAGGGAAGTTCAGACCTTGAGCGCTCGGGGCACCGGGAGCGGCTCTCGCCAAAACAACTCGGCCGGAGGCGAGCAGCGCTTCATCCTGCCGCAGCGGCGCCCGGTGCGTCAAAGCGCGCGGGTCGACCTGCGGCTCCTGCAGCGTCCCGTCCTCGAGCGCCGAGCGCCCGCGGGCTCCCCCGGCCCGCGCCCCCGCCGCCGGCTGCCGGAGCCCGGGGGCCGCCCGTCGGAGCTGCCGGTCTGGCAGGGCCTGCCGCCCGCAGCCCAGCGCGCCGCTCCCCCGCCC